>NC_063365.1:19896022-19918462 GCF_021869965.1 Rhincodon typus | reverse complement strand
TGTTCATCCAGCCCTGCACCTTGTTGTCACGGATTCTCCAGCATCTGAAGTTCCTACTATCTCTGCCAGTTTTAACAGTTGTGATTTGAACATCCCTCTCTTTCCCTTTCAGTAGATGTGTTGCTGTAACACTTTAATGTGTAATTTTAGCTACTCTCCAACAGCAAACTTTTCTGAAGAAGGGTCTAGACCCGAAATGTCAGCTTTCCTGCTCCTCTGATGCTGCTTGGCCTGCTGTGTTCATCCAGCTCTACACCTTGTTATCTCTTAATGCAAAAACAGTCTGTTTGTGACTGGGTGGAATTTGCCTGACCTTGAGGGGTAGTGGGAATCCTTCACTTGTGCAGTCTACATGGGAGTACCTGGATTTGTTTTTCACTTATTTTTGAGGGCTGGAAAAGTGCTGAAGGCACTGCCAAATGGTGATACAAAACTTAACCAGAATAGTATTAACATCGGGGACTCTGTCCCACTCGTTGTACTTTCCCTATTGGACAGGTTCATGAGATCGGGCCATCGGCTTTCACCATCGGACTGGGGATCGTGGCCTAGTGCTGTGGAAACTGAGATCTAACTCTGAGTGTCAGCCATCACCCAGGAGTCCCCAGTGGGTAGGAGGCTGTGATGCTCATTTATGAATCTATCAATATAGTTTAAGCATGTAGATCCACTCATTAGTTTGCATATATCTAAAGTAGATTAAGCTAATAAATTTTCTTTATATCAAAGCGCATGTGTCTTCTTGGATTTATTTTGACCAGACCTTAAAGAACCTGTTAGGCCCTTTCAGCCTAATAATACAGGGACATTAAACTGTGCTCCCTGTTTCTAGATTTCCCCAAGAGACATCTTTTCATTATCTACCCTGTCAAGCCCTCCTCAGAACTTTTGTATGTTCCAATAAGATAAGCTTTCAATCCTTTAAAAGTGAATATAGGCTCAACCTGCCCAACCTTTCCTCTTCAGGCAACCCCTTCATCACAGGAATCAACCTGGCTATGGGGAGGTGGTGGTCTGATGTTATTGTCACTTGAATAGTAATATTCTGGGAAGGTGGCTCCGAACCTAATCACAGCAGATGGTGAAATTTTAATTCAACAAAATCTGAAATTAAAGCTGGTCTAAAGGTGACCATGAAATCATTTATGATTGTTATAAAAACTTACCTGGTTCAGTAGTATCCTTACTTACATATGACTCCAGATACACAGCAAAAAGCCTCTGAAATGGCCTACCTATCAAATCACTCAGTTTGACGGTAGCTATAGAGTCATAGAGCCATACAGCATGGAAACACACCCTTCAGCACAACTCGTCCATGCCGATCCTGTTTCCTCTACTGAACTAGCCCCGTTTGCCTGCGTTTGGCCCATACCCCTCTAAATCCGTCCTATCCATGTACCTGTCCAAAATGTCCTTTAAATCTTGTAATTGTACTCACTTCTATCACTTCCTCTGGCAGCTTGTTCCGTACATGCACTGCCCTCTATGCAAAAAAAGCTACCCATCAGATCCCTTTAAAATTTTTCCCCTCTCACCTTAAACCCATGTCCTCCAGTTTTGGACTCCCCTGCCCTGGGGAAAAGACCTTGCCTATTCACTTTATGTATGCTCCTCATAATTTTATAAACCTCGATAAGGTCACCCCTCAGCCTCCTATGTTCCAGGGAAAAAAGTCCCAGCCTATCCAGCCTGTCCTTATAACTCATGCCCTCCAGTCCCGGTAACATCCTTGTAAATCTTTTTTGCACCCTTTCCAATTTAATAACATCCAACGAATTTTGATATAGCTGGTGACACCCACATTCTGTGAAACAATAAAGAAATAATTTAAAGCAATATCGCTCTGATAAAGAAAGTGCTATGTATGGCTAGATCTTTCTATTCCTTGCCTGCTCTGTTCCTAGGGATTTGCATTATTTTATTTAATGTATGCATGTTTAAACCTCTCAATTAAGAATACACACACAAATTTCCAAGCAGTAAACTTAGACTGTTCCACACCATTGTTGTAATTAGCTTAAGAGGGAAGGAAGCATGCTTACTTTGGAGTTAGGAGTTTTGCATTCAACACCCAGAGCAAGGGCACATAACCATAACGCAGGCTGGCAGTCCCTGTGCCATTGTAGAAACATAGAATAGAATCCCTACTATGGGTAGGCAGGCCATTCAGCCCTTTGAGTTTACACTGACCCCCTGAAGAGCATCCCACCCAGACCTGTACCCTTGCATTTCCCTTGGTTAATCCACCTAACCTATACATTTTTGGACTGTGAGAGGAAACCGGAGGAAACCCACACAGACACCAGGAGAATATGCAAACTCCACACAGACAGTCATCCGAGGGTGGAATCAAACCTGGTTCCTTGATGCGGTGAGGCAGCAGTGTTGACCACTGAGCCACCGTGCCTCTTATTGTGGGAGAGTGCTTCGTTTTATCTCAGATGAGACATTAAACCAAGGATCTCGTTAGTCATCTCAAGTGGGTGCAAAAGATCCCATTTGAGTAAGGGCAATGGGACTTCACTCCAGATGTCCTGGCCAAAATTCATCCCCTAACAAACATGTAAAGCAAACTACCTGGTCATTTTCACATTCCTGTTTGTGGGAGTTTGCTGTGCACAGATTGACTGTCTTGTTTCCTACATTACAACAGTAACTACATACCATAGAGTCATACAGTTCACAAACAGATCCTTCAATCCAACCTGTCCATGCTGAACATAATCCCAAACTAAACTAGTCCCACCTGCCTGCTCCTGGCCCATATCCCTCCAAACCTTTCCTACTCATGTACTTATCCAAGTGTCTTTTGAACATTGTAACTGTGCCCACATCCACCACTTCCTCAGAAAGTTCATTCCACACGTGAACCACCCTCCATGTAAAAAAATTGTTCCTCATGGCTTTTATAAATCTCCCTCATCTCATCTTAAAAACATGCACCCTTGTCTTGAAATCCCCTATCCTTGGGAAAAGACATCTAACATTAACTCTATCTATACCCCTCATTATTTTATAAACTTCTTTAAGGTCACCCCTCAGCCTCCCATGCTACAGTGAATAAAGTTCCATCCTATCTAACCTTTCAAGCCTTCCATACCTGGCAACATTCTGGTAAATCTCTTCTGAACTCTCTATAGCTTAATATTATCCTTTCTGAGGTGGGCGACCAGAACTGGACACAGTACTCCAGAAGAGACCTCACCAATGTCTTGTACGACCTCAACATGACTTCCCAACTCCTATACTCAAAGGAATGAGCAATGAAGGCCAGCATGCTAAATGCCTTTTTAACCATCCTATCTATATGTGACATAATTTTCAAAGAATTATGTAGCTGAACCCCTAGATCCCTCTGTTCTACAACACTACCCAGCGCCCTACTATTAATTGTATAAGTCCTGCCCTTGTTTGTTGTACCAAAATACAATATTTATCCAAATTGAGCTCCATCTGCCATTTTTAGCCCATTGACTCACTTGATCAAGATCCCTTTGTAATCATAGCAAACTTTCTTCACTGTCTACTATGCCACCAATTTTAGTGTCATTGCAAACTTACTCATGTCAAAAATATTTCATTGGGTAAAAAGTGCTTTGAAACATCCTGATGTCATGAAAGGCACAATATGAATGCAGGTATTTCTTGATTATATGTCTTGTTGTGTTATGTCTCATGGTTAATATGTTTGTATATGTTTAAACTTCCATTAACACTCTAGGAGGCATATGCTAGTTTAAAAGTACAGTTCTGTAAAGACAGACCTAATTAGTTTTTAAACCCCTTTCCGAAATTAGACCAATACCCACATACCACTAGTTTGAAATCCAAATTTTTAAAACAAAATTGCATCCCTTTCATTCTCACACTGCAGTTTTGCGGGAGTTTACTTTGGTCAAATTGGATGTTGTGTTTCCCACATCACAGCACTTCAAAAAAAGTATTTTATTGGCTGTAAAATGCTTTGCGATGCTGTGAGGCTGTGAAAAAAGCTAGATAAATGCAAATGTCTTTTTTTTTCTTCCTGTACTAAGCCATTGTGGAAATCTTTCTGTAGTCAACATTATTAAATGGTTGTAGTAGCAGTATGTAAGCAATTAATGTAATGTGGTCCTCAAAACTCCGGTAAAATCCTGCAATTATGTGTAATAAAAAGGGAGTTTCGTTGACTATTAGCATAAATGTGCAGCCTTCACCATTTCCTTTTACCTAGTCTATACTGTAATAATGGTACTTTTGCCCAGGACCTGGCTCTGCAGCTTACAGACAAACGTTATGATTATTTTGTTTTACAACCTAAAGTCCTCTCATCACAATGAGCTTTCACCATTTACTTGTGCAGCAAATATATTCTTTTTCAATATACCAGACAATTAGAAAGAGAGAGATGACCTTGTAGAATGGTCTAGCAACTGTCCTGGGACTGCAGCTTTGACAGTTCAAATTTCAATAAAATAACATTTTAACTTCCAGAAATCCATACACTTAAAACCGCTGCGTACACTTAACAGGTGAGTGAAGCAGAGTGTACCCACTTAGGTGAGTGAGCGTAACTGCATGTTGTAAAACATTTGTCATACCATGCAACCTAATGTATTATGGATAATGCTGAATTTTTAAAAATCAGCAAATACATGGAAATTAAGATTGCTGAGCGGATAGAAGTTTACAGAGGGTGACTAAAATGAATGATCAATATTGTAATAAATAGGAAATGGGTTGTCCATTGAAAATAATACATTAACCATTAATATCACTTTTATTAATCTACTGAGACTACCTTCCTGAGTATGAAAGGTGCTTTCATATTTGCAAATTGCAGAAGAGCGACATCCTTGCGTCAATCTCTCATAATCTGAAACCACAGAACAAAGGTTTGAAGCGAAGAAGGGAGATAACAAGGTGCAGAGCTGGATGAACACAGCAGGCCAAGCAGCATCAGAGGAGCAGGAAGGCTGACGTTTCGGGCCTAGACCCTTCTTCTGAAGTGGGGGAGGGGAAGGGGTTTCTGAAATAAATAGGGAGAGAGGGGGAGGCGGATAGAAGATGGATAGAGGAGAAGAGAGGTGGAGAGGAGACAGACAGGTCAAAGAGGCGGGGATGGAGCCAGTAAAGGTTGAGTGTAGGTGGGTAGGTAGGGAGGGGAGATGTCAGTCCAGGGAGGACGGACAGGTCAAGGGGGCGGGATGAGGTTAGTAGGTAGGAGATGGGTGTGCGGCTTGGGGTGGGAGGAGGGGATAGGTGGAAGGAAGGACAGATTAGGGAGGCTGGGACGAGCTGGGCTGGTTTTGGGATGCGGTAGGGGGGGATTTTGAAGCTTGTGAAGTCCACCTCCTCCAGAACTTCCAATTCCCCGGTCCCCTGGTCATCTTTACCATGGACATCCAGTCCCTATACACCTGCATTCCCCATACAGATGGCCTAAAGGCCCTCCGCTTCTTCTTGTCCCGCAGGCCCGACCAGTCCCCCTCAACTGACACCCTCATCCACTTAGCCGCACTCGTCCTCACCCTCAACAGCTTCTCTTTTAATTCCTCCCACTTCCTACAGACAAAGGGGGTGGCCATGGGTACCCGCCTGGCCCAAGCTATGCCTGCCTCTTCATAGGTTACGTGGAACAATCCCTCTTCCGTACCTACACTGGCCCTAAACCCCACCTCTTCCTCCATTACATTGATGACTGTATCGGCGCTGCCTCGTGCTCCCACGAGGAGCTCGAACAGTTCATCCACTTCACCAACACCTTCCACCCCAACCTTAAGTTCACCTGGACATCTCCAATACCTCTCTCTCCTTCCTGGACCTCTCTGTCCATCTCTGGCAACCACCTAGAAACTGATATTCATTTCAAGCCCACTGGCTCCCACAGCTACCTAGAATACACCTCCTCCCACCCACTTTCCTGCAAAAATGCCATCCCCTCTTCCCAATTCCTTCGCCTCCGCCGCATCTGCTCTCAGGATGAGGCATTCCACTCCCGTACATCTCAGATGTCCTCATTTTTCAAGGACCGCAACATCCTCCCCTCAGTGGTCGAGAACGCCCTCGACTGTGTCTCCCGCATTTCCCGCAACTCATCCCTCACACCCCCTCCCCGTAATAACAACCAAAACAGAATCCCCCTCATCCTCACGTACCACCCCACCAACCTCCGGATCCAACGCATCATCCTCCGACACTTCCGTCATCTGCAATCCCACCCCACCACCAAAGACATTTTTCCCTCCCCACCCTTATCTGCTTTCCGGAGGGACCACTCTCTCCGGGACTCCCTTGTCCACTTCACACTCCCCTCCAGCCCCACCACACCCGGCACTTTTCCCTGCAACCGCAGGAAGTGGTACACCTGCCCCTACACCTCCCCCCTCACCCCCATCCCAGGCCCCAAGAAAACTTTCCACATCAAGCAGACGTTCACCTGCACATCTGCTAATGTGGTATACTGCATCCGCTGTTCCTGTTGTGGCCTCCTCTACATCGGGGAAACCAAGAGGAGGCTTGGGGACCGCTTTGCAGAACACCTGCGCTCGGTCCACAATAAACAACTGCACCTCCCAGTCTCGAACCATTTCAACTCCTCCTCCCATTCCTCAGACGACATGTCCATCCTGGGCCTCCTGCAGTGCCACAACAATGCTACCTGAAGGTTGCAGGAACAGCAACTCATATTCCGCTTGGGAGCCCTGCAGCCCAATGGTATCAATGTGGACTTCACAAGCTTCAAAATCTCCCCTCCCCCTACCGCATCCCAAAACCAGCCCAACTCGTCCCTGCCTCCCTAACCTGTCCTTCCTCCCACCTGTCCCCTCCTCCCACCACAAGCCCCACCCCCATCTCCTACCTACTAACCTCATCCTGCCCCCTTGACCTGTCCGTCCTCCCCACCTACACTCACCTTTACTGGCTCCATCCCCGCCTCTTTGACCTGTCTGTCTCCTCTCCACCTACCTTCTCCTCTATCCATCTTCTATCCACCTCCCCCTCTCTCCCTATTTATTTCAGAACCCCCTTCCCCTCCTCCATTTCTGAAGAAGGGTCTGGGCCCAAAACGTCAGCCTTCCTGCTCCTCTGATGCTGCTTGGCCTGCTGTGTTCATTCAGCTCTGCACCTTGTTATCTCAGATTCTCCAGCATCTGCAGTTCCTGCTATCTTTGAAGCGAAGAAGCTGGTTTTATGTGATGTTAATGCCTGTTTGCATGTGCCTATTTTGCTGAAAACAGCCCTCTTATTGTATGGCAGGATCCAAGTCTCCTATTTGTACAGCTTTGTGATTCCTGTTAGTGAATGCAGCAGGTACCTGGCCATTTACACCCAGCTACGCAGGGAATGTCAGCTTCTGGAGGTTTCATAGCTGACTTGTGGCGGGAGGCCACAGACTGAAATCTGCACCATCTGCTTGCAGAAGCTGTGATCTTGTCTGTCCACTCCAGACACTTGAGCGCAGGATCTAGACAGACACTTCAGTGCTGAACTAAAAGAATGCTGCACTACCTGAGATATTACCATTTGGATTGTATAACAGATTCTATGGCACTCCACGTTTATCTCCCTAACCTGCCAACCTCAGCACTGTGCCATTGCTGGACCAGAGAATTTACTGCACCACATGAGGACCCATGTCAGAGTTGAAACAAGTAGGCTGGGGCTATATTCCCTGGAGGCTGAGGGACGATCTTATAGAAGTTTATAAAATCATGAGGGGCATGAGTAGGGTGAATAGTCCTATTTTTCCCCAGCATGAGGGAGTCCAAAAGTAGAGGGCATAGGTTTAAGGTGACAAGGGAAAGATTTAAAAGGGAGCTAAGGGGCAAATTTTTCACACAGAGGGTGCTGCATGTATGGAATGAACTACCAGAGGGAATGTTGAAAGCTGGTACAATTACAACATTTAAAATGTATCTGGATGGGTGTGTGAATAGGAAGGGTTTAGAGGGATATGGGTCAAATGGGACTGGATTAATTTAGGATATCTGGTCAGCATGAACGAGTTGGACCAAAGGGCTTGTTTCCGTGCTGCACAACTCTCTGACTCTATGACATTATTGGCACGGTTAGTGACTGAAGTACTGACACAACCTTCTAACTCATTAAAATATCAAGTATATTCAATGCACAAACATTTTATTCCACAATTGAATAAAGACCTCACCTTGACTTGTATCAATCACATATCTAAATGGAAGAATGATTTTTCAAATGGATACCAAAAGAGTTTGTGTCAATTAATATGAATAAATATTGATACAGAGCCACAAGACGCTACTACAGGGAAAACCAAAAGTACTGCAGTGCTAAAACCCAAACATCGCTGGATTAGACAGTCAAATTGAGGAGATAAAAGCTGTATAGAGACATAGAGTTGTAGAGTCATAGAACTGTACAACATGGAAACAGACCCTTCAGTCCAACGTGTCCATGCTGACCTGATATCCTAATAATCTTGGTCCATTCTTCAGCATTTGGCCCATATCCCGCTAATCCCTTCCTATTCATGTACCCATCCAGATGCCTTTTAAATGTTGTAATTGTACCAGACTTCACAACTTCCTCTGGCAGTTCATGTACGCACCACCCTCTGCTTTAAAATTTTGCCCCTTAGGTCCCTTTTAAATCTTACCCCTCTCGCTTTAGACCTATGCCCTCTAGTTTTGGACTCCCAGGGAAAAGATCTTGACTATGCACCCTATTCACGACCCCTCATGATTTTATAAACTTCTATAAGGTCACCCTTCAGCCTTCAATGCTCCAGGGTACATAGCCCCAGCCTCTTCTCAAACTCTCCAACCCTAGCAACATCCTTATAAATCCTTTCTTTACCTTTTCAAGTTTAACAACATCTTTCCCATAGCAGGAAGACCAGAACTGGATGCAGTATTCCAAAAGTGGCCTAACTAATGTCATGTACAGTGGCAACATAGCCTTCCAACTCCTATACCCAATGCATCAACCAATAAAGGCAAGTATATCAAATGCCTTCTTCACTATCTTGTCTACCTGCAAGTGACAACAAACTGCTATTCTATAACCAGAAAATGTAGGTGCAGAAGTAGACCAGTCAGCCCATTAAATCTGCTGCACCATTCAGTGAGATAACAGCTGATCTGATAATCCCCAATTCCTGCCTTTACCCCATATCCCTTGATTCTCTCACTGATTAACAATCTGCTAATTTTGGGCTTGAAGTATATTCAAAATGGTACCTTCTCGATGAAAAAAGTACATGGGTTCCACGTTATGCAATTGCAAAGGGAACGTTTATGTTTTTGAGAAGAAAATGGCATCAAATGAAATTGCCAATGCTTGTGGTTTACAGATCAGCATTTTATAGTTTCAAATCCTTCCATGGTATGATTCTAATCAAAATTCTAGTTAAGATTATCGAAAACCTATCTGAACCAGTTAGATTGCACCTTAATCTTCTCAACTCAAGGGAATACAAGGCTCTATCATGAATTCTGCCCTCAGAATTTAACTCCTTTTAGCCCCAGTATTGTTCTGTTGTATCTGTTGTTGTTTGCATTTATTTTGATGGTCAGTATAGTACCACTTTGTTTTAAAAAAAACCATGTATTTTATAAAGGTGGTTCAGATTCAATTAAGTTCCCTCATTCACAATGGAAGACATCTATCTTTCATCTTTCATCTAAAATAAAATTGGGAGTCCAAGGGAAGGGATGCTGCAGAATAATGTCCTACATTATTTCAACAAAAACCTCATTTTATTTTTGACGTTGAGAGCTTGCTCATGGTTGACAGTTCCTCATTCTTGTTCTGTTGTTGATAGTGGGGGGGGGTAGGATAGCACAATTGCCACCTTCCCAATCACTCCTTAAGACGTTTTGCTGCAGTTAAAGAGCTATGTAAGTTTTAAAAAAACACTGGTGTGCAAAACGACCTCACAGACAGCTTGGGTGACACAATGATGCAGCACAGGAGGAGGCCATTTGACCCATGTTGCCTGTGTTAGCCCTTTGGTTGAGCTATCCAATTGTTCCACACCACTCCAGCTCTTTTCCAATAGCCTCACTCATCAGAAAATATCTTTTATTATGAATGTAACAGGGAAAGGCTCAAATGTCAGTCTCTCAAAATGGAAAAATCCAGCACAACAGCGCCAGTTAAAAGTCCATCAGAGAATATTGGTGCTCTAGTTTGAAAATGTGACATGCTGAGGTGTTTCGTGTCTCTTATAAAGGAAGTCCAGCATTTAATACTCATTTCTGAATGGGGGAAAAACTCACACGGATAGTTTTTTTTTCCACTGCTGTACAAACATAGAATGAGGCCATTTAGCTCTTCTTGTCTGTGCTGGATCCCCATCTGAGCAGTTTGCCACATTTTTGAATACATTTACGGGTTATAGACATTACTGGCCCGGACAGCATTTATTGCCCAGAGGGCAGTTAAGAGTCAACCACACATTGCTATGGGTCTGAAGTCACATGTAGACCAGACCAGATAAGGATGGCAGGTTTCCTTCCCTAAGAGGCAGTATGAACCAGATTTTTTTTTTCACAACAGCACTTACCGTGGTCACCTTAAGGTAGCCCCTTAATGAATTCAAATTTCACCATCTGCTATGTGGCGATTTGGACCCCTTTCCCTGACTTTCTGGGAATTGTCCATTGATATTACCAATGTCTCCATCCATGCCATTGCCATACTTTCTCCCTGTAATCCTCACATTGCTCTTTTTCGGATAATAAACTTGGTTCCTCTCGAAATCCTTGAGTGAAACTGCCTACGTCACATTCCAGGTTCTAATCACACACCATGTGATAAATAGATAACACAGTGTGGGGCTGGAGGAACACAGCAGGCTAGGCAGCATCAGATGAGCAGGAAAGATGACGTTTCGGGTCAGGACCTTTCTTCAGTCCCAACCCGAAACGTCAGCTTTCCTGTTCCTCTGATGCTGCCTGGCCTGCTGTGTTCCTCCAGCTCCACACTGTGTTATCTCTGACTCCAGCATCGGCAGTTCTTACTATCTCACCATGTGATAAAGTTTCACCTCATGTTACCATTGCTCCTTTTGCCTACTGTATCTTTTTTTCCCCAATCCTTCCTCAATGGGAATACTTTTCCCAAATACTCTGTAAAACTCAAATTAGTTGCAAACAATTAGTTTGCACCGAACAAATCCATGCTGACTTTCCTCAATTAAAGTAAATTTGCCCAAGTAAATTTGAACAAGATCAGTGAAATTTGAAGTCAACCCTTGGCTTACAAGTCCAGTGCTATAACCCACAAGCTACTGAGGCAGAATTTATTTTCTCTTAAGACAAATGCAGGTTATTATTAACGCAGCAGTGATTTGTTTAGATGGAATGTTCCACAGATCGTGAGAGCTTCACAGTGCATCTGAACAGACAGAGACAGAATGCAGTTCTGAGTTCTGTGGAAGGGTGACTCGAAACGTTAACTCTGATTTCTCTCAGACCTGCTGAGATTTTCCAACAATTTCTGTTTTGTTAGAGATTCCATGCAATGTTTTTGATGATACCTCAGAAAATACAGCACGTCCCCAATCTTGCACAAAATTGTCGCCTTGGGTTGTATCTTGAACCTGAAGGTTCAATATGAATGCATGATGTACAAGTTAGAAATGGTTGAACTGCCAGTTGTGAGAATATGAGTAAAGTGAATAGGTTCATTATTAGGAACGCTGCTTGATCCTGTCTCCCTTTTCTGTCTGTTTTATAGTCTGGCACTAACTCTCATGGTCTTTGTCAACTATGGAGGTGGTGGCTATTGGTTCTTTGAACACGCGCCATGGAATGGTATTGTAAAAAATGTTACTTCTGGTTTGTGTTACATCCCTTAAACTGCATAAAATATTCTTGATATTTACCGCTGTTTTCAAGGAATGTTATCGTGCAGTTAGTAGTTATGGGGTGGCCTGGTGCCTCAGTGGTTAGCACTGCTGCCTCACAGCTCCAGTGATCACGCTTTGATTCCAGTCTCAGGCAACTGTCTGTGTGGAGTTTGCACATTCTCCCCATGTCTGCATGGGTTTCCTCCGGGTGCTCCGGTTTCCTCCCGTAAATATGCAGGCTAGGTGGATTGGCCATGCTAAACTTCCCTATAGTTTCCAGGGATGTGCAGACTAATTGGGTTAGCCATGGGAAATGCAGGGTGACAGGGATAATGGGTCTGGGTGGGATGCTCTTTAGAGTGTCAGTGTGGACTCAATGGACCAAATGGCCTGTTTATACACTGTAGGGATTCTATGAATTAGCATTGTTACTGAATTCTTAATCAAGGCTTGTTGCCATCTTTGAGAATAGGAGGCTTTGAGACATTTAGTAAAATATTTCTGTTTTATCTCCAGCAGACTTTGGGTTTAACTATGCCTATCATTTTCCCACAACCATTGGTCATCCCACCAATTCCTTTACCAACCCCAGTAATTACAATATTGTGTTATTTCTCATGATCAATATGTCACTATACCTTTAAGAGACATGCTTGTGATATCATCACTGCACCAGGGTATATCTGGGATTATGAAGTTCTCATAGTTTATTCTGCCCCGGGATCACCTGAAACATGCCGACCCAATGGAAACAGGTTATTGAATCTGATAGCTGAATGTTAGCCCCGACACTTATGTGCCTGTGAATCTAATGATAGTCAGCTGTCATTAATGTCTGTTAAATTATTTGATACCATGATATCCATGTTCCTTTTACAATATGGGATATAACATAAGCATTGCCACATCAAGTAAAATACCCTGTTAGAGGCAAAATCACTACGCATGAAACACTTTTTGACTGCCACAGGTTTTGTTGGGGTTCAGGAACACGGGAAGCTAGAGGCGCAAGAGAAAAGGGACACAGAATTGAGTGAAGGATTTAGGAAGTGAGCAATCACTCGCAAATTTTCATACCTCGAGGCACATCACGTACAATGATGAGCAGCAACTGTTTAGGCAAAGCAGAGATTCGCTCAGAGAGTGAAGGGCACGCTAAGAGATGGAGATAGAAATACATAGCGACAAGAGTCATCTGTTAACTGACATGTCTGGCCTGATTTAATATTTTTGTTGACCCTTCCCTCACCTCTTTCTCTGTCTGTTGTTGCTGGCCCCTCATTATGCTCCTAACAGGAGAAACAATGGCATGGCCTGGTGCTGTTATGTTTCAGGCCAACAGGAGATCTAAGAAAATACAATTACACAAAGGAAGTCAAATGTGATGTCTGGGAAAAGCTAGAATTTTTAGCTCTTGAAAAATCAGCTGAATGTTATGCAGCAGGTCCAGGGCAAGAGTCTTTCCAATGCAATGGAAATTGCATGCAAAGCATTGGAAGCACAAGTTTCTAACCATTGAATCAAAGTAATTCTCTCATAAAAGCAATAAATCAAAAATTATTCAAGAATTAATATTCATCAGTGGTCTGCAACTTGAGTCTCTGGCATTATTGATTCTTGTATTCCTGAAGGTTTTAAACCTCAAGTCAATTCTGCAGGAAGCATAATCTTGCCGGGTTATATACTAAACATCCATTTACTATGTGCAGTGCTCTGCAGGAAGCTTAATAAATCTTTCTTTGCAGCGAGGGTAGGGGGCTGGGTCCTGTTGCCAATACAGACGCAAGAATAAATGTATCATTGGTGCAGAGCAGGAACTGAACATTTGTGCAGCAATGCAGCCCACAGCTGTTTGTCATGGTAGTGCCACTGGAGGGAGACAAGGAGTGGATGCTAAGTTGTTCTGCCTTCCAGATGGAGGAAGGATTTGTGGACCGAAAACTTGGGTAAAAGAGATGGAGGTTGGAAATTTGTGATAGCCCTATGGAGGCCAAGATTGGTTGACGGTGAAGTCTTTGTGAATTGTGCTCAAACTGATGGCATGTCCATATTCTGATATCTGTACGGTAAACTGCTAATGTCAAAGTCAGAAGTTGCACAACACCAGATTATAGTCCAGCAGGTTTGTTTGAAATGGCAAGCTTTCGGAGCGCTGCTGCTTCGTCACCTGAAGCGCTGCTCCTTTGTTGCCAAGAGGTTGTGATTTCAAACAAACCTGTTGGACTGTAACCTAGTGTCGTGTGCATTCTGACTTTGTCCACCCCAGTCTGACACTGGGACCTCCATATCATGTTAATTTCGAAGCGAAGGTGGGGCTGTGAGATGTACAACAGGGGGATTAAGGGAGTTGCCTCCAGTTAGCTGCTCCATACACTCCTTCATGAGCTTGTTAATGGCCTGTAGAGACAAAAATGTAATTTTGAAGTGGCACATCAGTGAACCCAAACAATGTGGTTAATGCACAATTGTTGACACAGTCCAGAGTGGTTAAGTAATGCTAACGGTGAAAAAATGTCTTTTTGTGGAACAAGGATTATTTTGTTGGAGTAGGTGCGGAACCTTCACATTGGCTGCTGTCTATGATCTCCTGCCTTCTCTATTCTGCAAGGTAGTGTCTGTCACCTGTCTTTGCACTAGAGTGCGAGTCCCTATCTACAGGCAATGCTCAGTGCCTATGATCGAATATTGAGCTCGCCTCCAGATGATCTGCATTTGAAGGTAACATTGTACCAGCAATACACATGTGGTACAATATCGAGACCCGGTAATAAGCTGTGTATCAGGGTGAAAATCAATCCCAGTCTGTTGAGGATGCTGAGGGCAGAATTCAAGGTGGAAGAGTTGGCTGTAAGAGATATGATATTTAGGTCAAACGTAGAGTAACTTTTAACGCAATAAAATCTACGCACGTCTGAGAAAATTATGATGTCTACGGTTTAGATATTTTTCTGTTATCTTTTGAGTACTTTTGATTTAAGCCTTTATTTCATCTCTTACAGGATTGACAGTTGCTGACATTGTGATGCCTTGGTAAGTAATAATGGATTGTAAAACCACCTATGTATTCAAATCAACAATTCCCCTTGCTTTCTCCATAGTTACAGCCCAGTGACATGATGATTTGCACGTATATTTGTGCATCTAGCTTCAGCAAAAATGAAAATCCCTCAGTGAGGTAGAAACAACCTTTAATGGAATGTGTTGCCAATAGCAGTATTATGATGGATGTAAGCTCGGTAATAGATGATGTAAAGGGCAATCAATGGCTGGATCATCTTGGCAGGAAAGATGATTGACTTGGCTCATTTCAGAAGAAGGTAGATGTTACATTGAGATCAGGATTGAGCTGCTCTCCTGTTGAACATCTTGGACCTTGTGCATTTGGAATATCAAATATCAAAACTTCTTTCTGGTTAAAACCACTTTTCTGACTTTACACTTATACAAACTGCAACAATCAAGAAAAAAGTTCATTCTGACATGAAGACTTTGTTACACCTTCAGGACATCAGAGAGCACTTCACATCCAGTGGTTTGGGCAGACATGGGTGGGTATTTGTGCACAGCAAATTCCCATAAACAGCACGTAAGATGAATAAAATGCTCACGTATTATTGAGTTTGTGGGTTGAGCGAGAATGTTGGCCAGGGATTAGAAAAAAAGCTTTCTTTTCTGGGATCTTCAACATCTACCTAATGAGTCAGAAGGCTCACATAGGGGAGACAATGGCCTCGTGATATGATTGCTGGACTGTTAATACAGAGACCCAGGCAATGCTCTGGAGATCTGGGTTCAAATCCCACCATGGTAGACCAAGAATTGATTGTCAGGAAGGAATCTGTTATCCTTACCTAGTCTGGTCACATGTAACTCCAGACCCACATCGCTGTGGTTGGCTCTTTACTGCCCTCTGGACAACTAGGGATGGACAATAAATACTGGCCTAGCTAGTGATGCCCTCATCCTGTGAATGAATAAAACAAAGGCACTTTGATTTAAAGTCGCATCTCCAATAATGAAGTGAAATAAAAGATACAAATGGAATGATGAGAGAGTTTAGAAGAGAGTTATTGGAGCATTAATGTTTCGCTGCAGAAGTGTTGCACTGACATGTGAGCATAGATTCTGTAGCAGAGAGGACATACATCAAAAGATGTGCCAGGCATATACCTGAGAGTGAAGCAATAATTACAAGTGTTACACCTAGACTCCAAGCAGGGTACCCCAATTTGTTGCCATTCCAGGTAGAACATCCCAAATTGTTAAGCTTCTGGATGAGGGGGCAAATTAACTCCCCCTCTTTATTTGCTCACACCTCCCTTCGGTTAGTCACAACAAGGTTAAGTAAGGTGGATTCAGATCCAAATGAATTTAAATTTTGAAAGAGCTAATTCAAGCAGGCTTACTTGTTGAGTTAACAAAGAGTGAGTTTATCAATTACTAAACACAAAAAATGTTAATAACACATGTACACATGGATTAGTATTAAGAGGTGAGCAAGACAGACAAAAGTTTCTAAAAGTGTCTGAGTTTTTAGTGAAGAGCAGCTAGTTACAGTGGAGGTTACAAGTAGAACCATCAGTTTCATAAACCTTATTGCAGATTGGTTGAGATTCTGTAATTCCTTTTCACCATGTTTGCATTCCGGTAGTCAGGCTGAGAGTCATAGAGCCCCTACAGTGTGGAAGCAGGCCATTTGACCCATCGAAACCACACCGACCCTTCAAAGAGCATCCCGCCCACCCCCACCCTATCACTGTGACCCAGCATTTCCCATGGCCAATCATGCATATCTGTGAACTGTGAGAGGAAACCTGAGCACCCAGAGGAAACCCACGCAGACACGGGGAGAATGTGCAAACACCACACAGACAGTAGCCCGAGGGTGGAATCAAACCCGGATTCCTGGTGCTGTGAGACAGCACTGAGCCAACAGGATACCTGAGAGAGTCCTTTTGTTCCATTGTTTCCTTTTACCTTATTTGCAGCACTCAGAGTAAGAGAGCCTTTATCTGCAACACAGGGGATGGATCTTCAACTGTGACCTTCACAGCATGCTAATGCTCAAACCCAGGTTAGCACAACCGATAATATTCAATCCCACTAGCATACTCCAGTAGAGCTAAAACTGGCTTTTTAACCCTTCTTTTGGTTTCTTCTTCAAAGAGAAAAACACAAAATGTAAATGGAGTTTGGAGCATAATCTGCTGAAGGTGGCTTGCTGTTGAACAAATCTCTCATTGTCTGTAATTACAAGTAATCACGACCCAGTCTGTTCTCATTTGCGTCCTCTCCCTTTGGAAGAGCTGCTGTTTGAAGGTGTAGCATTCCGTGGGTCTCTCCCTCACTGTCCGGGCAGCCACTTAATTTACATCTGTATCCATTTTTGGTTGTGTGAGCCCTTTTGTTAAAAACAGGTTTTGGAATAGCGAGTTGAAAGTGTCCACAGCAACTTGAGATTCTGACCCATAGTTATGACATAAAGAATGATGTGATTTTCTCAGCTCATTTCCATGGAGGTTGGAAAGGGAGGAGGATATTTAATAGTGGTTTTTAAAACAATGAAAATTTCTTATAGAGTGAATCTAGAAATGTTTTGTTTCTCTGAACTGTGACTTAGTGATTAAGGGTCATCAGATTTGGGGAACTTATTGCACAGTGGTAATGTCACTCAATTAATGATCTGGGGACATAGATTTGAATCTCATTTTGGTGGACAGTGAAATTCAATTCCAATAAAATTCTAGATTTAAAAGCTAGCCAAATGGTGACCAATTGTCACGAATACTCATCACATTCACTCATGTCCTTTACAGAAAGGAATCTACCGACCTTATCTGGTCTGGCCTAAATCTGACCTCAGACCCACAGCAACGTGGTTGATTCTTAACTGGCTGTTGAAATAGCTGAGCAAATTAACTGCTGGCTATTTAAATAAAAATAAAAGATACAAATGGAATGATGAGAGAGTCTAGAAGAGAGTTATTGGAGCATTAATGTTTCGCTGCAGAATTGTTGAGGCAAAAACCAATTACATCCCAAAGACAGAACAGAGGAACATGCAGGGATAAGGGGAGAGAGCACAGTGGATTTGGGATTTCTTCACCAAATGCCAGCACAAAGTAAACTGAATGAGCTCCTTCTGTACTTTATGTTTCTTTTTCTGCTTTAATGGGACTTTGAACCAGAGTTTTCAGATAAAATTTCTACCAATTGAGCCAAGCTGATGAAATACATATAGTTTGAAAGCAGGCCATTGGAATATAGTAGTCTGCGAATGACTAGACTTTGATATTTAAGTAGTCCCCAGTTATTAATATCACATAAGGTAGGCACAGAAAGTCATTCTAAAGTTACAGATCAGGATTCACGAATACTAAAATCTCACAAAAGCACACAATTGCCTCACCTTTCCCTCCTGAATAATTGTCAGCGTGATCCCAAAGAGGGGCAAAATTGTTTTGTGGAAAACTTGGTATTCTGTGTTGATTTCAGTCGAGCTGCAGGTAACGCTGCTAGGCCCAGACTGGGTTGGACCAGATCAATCTAAACAACAAATCATAAAGCTAGTCTAACCCTGAGTTCAATGTCAAAAAGTTAGATAACATAGCGAAGGACAATTAGGGTCTTGTCTCAGTGCGATTGTGGTTATAACACAGTCTGGTGGTCAATGAAGCATTTTAACAAGATTGAGACAATCACTGCAGAGAATTATTATCCACTTCACAAACCATTAACATTAATGACATACGTTGTGGAGATATGTTAGATGGATCTTAACCAGCTGCACAACTGTTGATTTACCTAGGGATTGTGGACGTCACTATGCGGTAACTAATGAGAATTGACTCAAGACAAACACAATCCAGAACAAGAAATAAAGGACTTACATTTATAAAGCACCATGTCACATCTTTCAACACTGTTTGTAAATGCTTCATATACAGCGAAACTGTGACTGTTATTGCATTGGTGACAAGCAATAATCATTTTGTTGCAAAGCAAGAAATAGCATGAAGTGAAAACGAGGGATTCTGTTTTGTGGGTGGTTTTACTCGAAAGGGGATAGTTAGCTAGGATTTCTGGGGACCTCGCTGCTCTTTAGTTTGTTCTTGTCTGAAGTATTGGCAGTTCTGACGCTGAAGCACTCTCTCACTGCCAAGTCAGCCCATATCTAAACATAGAACAATACAGGACTGACCTAATTGTCTCAATGAGTCGATGCTGGTTGTTTCAAAGAACAATTCAGTTAGTCCCAATTCCCCTCTCTTTGCCTACATCTCAGGTATTTTTTCTTCTTCAAGTATCGATCCAAATCCTATGCAAAGGTCGCAGTGTTCAGTACTCTGTCAGGTTTTGCATTCCAAATCAAAACCACCTGTTACGTAAAAATGTTTCTCTTTATGCAGCCTCTTTTTTTTTGTGCACGTATTACTGGAGCGGCAAATCGCCTTCTGACTACGAGATAACACAGACCCACAACCACATTTCACTAACTCACTTCTCAGTCAATAACAAACTATAATTAAAAAAGCTAAATACTTCCCAAGGACATCATCCTTCATTTCCTGCTTCAAAACTTTACTGCTCCCATTTTAAATAATTCCTTACCCAGCTAGGAAATGAATTTTATGATTTCTCATTGCACCAAGCCAATAATGAGAGAAATTTAAGCTGTTCTTTTGAAGATCCCAACTGTCTAACAAAAGTCTTTTATTTTTATGATCACAAAATAAACAATTGTAGAGATTTTTCAAATCGTGAACTCAATTCAAAAGTATGGTTTGGACAATTTTTCGCACTAGTCTTTGCATCTTCCTTTACTGTAGTTTTTCATGTAGTTACAAGGTATATTCTACAGAATGTTTCAGTGTTGGTTGTCTATATATTAGGGCATGAATTTTTAATCCGTTCATAAAGAATTCCTTTATCCACTATTTTAACAGGATTGATGGTTTCTCTGCAAGCCATACCTTCCACAATCCTGCTATATGACCCAACCTTTCAACAAACTGAACATTGACTCTGTTTCCAGAATGGATACTTTCTTGGAAACAGCCTAACCCCTTGAGCTTCCTGAGTGATCCCTTTCTGAACAAGATAGTCCTTTAATAAGTAAGCTTCCTGAATGGTGATCCTTTGAATAAGCCTGATGTTTAAAGAGCCTCTGAAATGGTTCCTTATCTGAAACATGTCTTTGCTCAGCTTTCTGAGCTACACCTGCCCGCCTAACTGATCTCCCTCTGGATGTCCTCCTGACTGACACAACCTCACTCTGAACAAGGTGAACCTTTTGACTGACTGTCCCTCTTATGAGTCCCGACTGCATCAATGACCTTTCTCTGCACAAGCCAAGCCCCTTGATCGATCCCTAATACAACTAGATAGCCTTCTAGGCTGACTTTGCTCTGAACAAGCTAAGCCTTCTGACTGTGACCCTTCTCAGAATGGTTTGGCCTTTGGTGGACCTCCTGAATAACATAGTTTGAATAAACCAAATGTTTGATGACCTTCAACCACACCTTCTTTGAAACAAGGCAACCATTGAAACAAAAGCAAAATCTCTTGAACACAACCAGCCAGTCAGTTAGCATCTACAAGGTGAACAGACCACTTCATATTTCAAGTAGAATCTTTTCAAACAGTTCAAAATGAATGAGTGCCCGATTGTTTTCACCTGATGAAGGATCAGCACTCCGAAAGCTCGTGGTTTCAAATAGACCTGTTGGACTATAAACTGGTGTCGTGTGATCTCTGATTTTGTCCATGCTGACACACACAGACGCTCACTCACTCACACACACTTACATGCACTTATTCACTCACTCACTCTTTTACTCTCACACACATAAATGTACACAATCACTCACACTGACTTACACAGTTACGCTCATCAATCATGTATACTTGCTCACTCAGACTCACTCATTTATATATGCTCCATTTCCATACACTAATTCACTCACACTCACACTCACACACATACATATGCCAACTGAGTCACTCACTTACACACACATGCACTCACTCACTGGAGTTTTAAGAAAGACGTCCAACTATAAATTCAGCAGAATTAATGGAAACTATTTATAATTAATGTTCTGCAGAGCCTGAAATTTGGGTTTCTACCTGTATTTCTTTATATTCTTGCGCTGAGTGATAACAGGCTGTGATGGTTTTATTAATTTTAATGAGCTGTCAGTTACCCATTGTCTCTTGTGAGTAAAACTGTCCCTTTATTAGGTCAATAAACACATGAGATATAAAAAAAAACACCCTTTGGTGTTCCCAGTAGTCATTTTAGGAAATGGTGTGTATTTTGTATGGTCTGTGCCGCGAACTCTCAACAAATACTGTGATCCAGTGAGATATGACTGGCATTATGCAAAGTGTTGCATCCAGCTCCCACTTCACTTTGAACTGAAGACAACAAATGCTGGAGATCACATCTGGTCGGGCAGCATCCATGGAGAGAGAACAAGCTAAAGTTTTGAGTCTAGATGACTCAAAATGTGAGCTTGCTGTCTCTCCACAGATGCTGCCTGACCCGCTGTGACCTCCAGCATGTGTTGTTTTCAGTACAGATCCCAGTATCTGCAGGGATTTGCCCCCACTGCACTCTATTCTCTTCATGTCTCAGTTCCGTCCCCAGGGATCTTGCACAAAGCTCCTGATGTAATAGCTACTTTGTGTGCCATGCAAGGTGAGCAGCATTTTGTCAAGTCTCTTGTTTCTGGGAAAGCCCTAGGTTCATTTCCAGTGCTGCTAAATGCAATTTGATGGCATTCAGGAACCTGTCACCAGGCATGAACCCACCAGTTGACTGTGTGCCCATTGACTTTGCTGTTTTGTGTTGGAATGGAATGTGTGTGTGTGTGTGTGTGTGTGTGTGTGTGTGTGTGTGTGTTTGAAAGTACATGCAGCCCTGAGTAATTTGTGATGTGTCGGCTAGGTTTGTTTTCATCATCGGGACACCTGTGGCCCTGTCCTTCAGTGCCATTCTCCGTTGAGGTATTCGCCATTTGCAGCTGTTACGAAAGTTAACCTGGAGAACCATCATCCTGTTGCTGATTGGAGCTTTTTACATCAATTATGGCCCAGTTGATGGTCCCTGTAAGTACATGAGCTCAGTGTTCTATTTGGTGACTGTGTGATTGAAACTGGGGTGAACACACATGTGCTTTCGTTGCTTATAGATGTTTACAGACCATCATGTCTACCTACACTAATCTCACTTTCCATCTCTTGGCCCATGGTCCTGGAACTTATAGCAACACAAGCCAATATCTAAATGCTGCTTAAATGTTATGAGGGTTTTTGACTCCATCACTTTTTAAGGCAGTGATTTCCAGACTCCCACTGCCTTCTGAGTGAAAAGAATTCTCCTTAACTTTCCTCTTAGCCTACTACCTCTTACTTTGAATCTATTGCCGTGGTATTTACCCCTCAGCTAACGGAAAAAGCACCTTCATATCTACATTGGAGATAGTAGGAACTGCAGATGCTGGAGAATCTGAGACAACAAGGTGCAGAGCTGGATGAACACAGCGGGCCAAGCAGCATCATAGGAGCAGGAAGGCTGACGTTTCGGGCCTAGACCCTTCATCAGAAATTTTCTAGGC
>NC_063365.1:19857726-19895622 GCF_021869965.1 Rhincodon typus | reverse complement strand
CCTTTCTAGGCCTGAAACGTCAGCCTTCCTGCTCCTATGATGCTGCTTGGCCTTCATATCTACATTATCTATGTCCCTCATAGCCTTATACACCTAGTGGCAGAGGGATGAAGCAAGAATATCCTTGTATCCTTCACCCTTAACAATGTAACAAAGTTATAACACTGTAGCCCTGAGGTTTGTGGATACACAGAGGAGGTTCCATTTGTTGTCTGGTTTCCCAGAGAAGGTGGCCGTTGACCTTTCTCTTGAGCTGCCATAGTACTTTTTCTGATAATCCTCCCCCAATGGTACCAGGCAGACAATGCCAAGAAATTGAATCCAGCAGAATAACGGAACATTGAACTGTGTCCATCTCTGGATGATTCATTTATGACCTGAATGACAGCTGGGAGGCCCTGCCTCCCAGAGTGTAGATGCTCTTGTCTTTAATGGCAGAGTTCTTGGGAGATGGAGATCTAGCTCAAGCAATCTTGCTGATTTGTTGCATTATTTACTGCGACTGTTTTGCACTGAGGTAGATAGAGCAGACATTGGGTCCAATAACAGGTGCCAAGTAAGTAGCTCCTCTTAATCTAGTGTTTGAGCAGAAGTGTTGATATATCTGGGAAAGCAGTGAATCTTATTATTCCATCTAGCACCCGTGTCATCTCTGAGGATTACTAACTTCTGTTCATTGCAGTTTAATTTCTTCTTGTTTCTAGGTAATGCCCACAGAGCAACTGACATTCTGCATTTCCTTTTGCCTTTACTATACTACAGTACATACACTTATATAATTCCTAGTTATATTGAAACACCCCAATGCATTTATTAGCAATGATTTAGACACTAGGAATACTGCAGCGAGTAACTCATCTCCTGACTCCCCAAAGCCTGTCCACACGGCACAAGTCAGCAGTGTGATGGAATACTCCTCACTTGTCTGGATGGGTGCAGTTCCAACAACCCTCAAAGCTTTACATCACCCAGGAGAAGGTAGCTCACTTGATTGGCACTATATCCACGAGCATCCATTCCTTCCAACACCGACGCTCAGTAGTAGGAGTGTATACTATCTACATGGTGCACTGAGGAATTCACCAACCTCCTTAGACAGCACCTTTCACATCATGGGGGAGGTGATGGCCTAGTGGTACTATTGCTGGACTGTTAATCCAGAGGCCCAGATAACGTCCCTGGGACACGGGTTCAAATCCCGCCGCGACAGATGGTGGAATTTGAATTCAATAAATATCTGGAATTAAGAATCTAATGATGACCATGAATCCATTGTCGGTTGTTGAGAAAACCCATCTGGTTCACTAATGTTCTATAGGGAAGGAAACTGCCATCCTTACCTGGTCTGGCCTACATGTGACTCCAGACCCACAGCAATGTGCTTGACTCTTAACTGCCCTCTGGGCAATTAGGGATGGGCAATAAATGCTGCCTAGCCAGCGACGCCCTCATCCCGTGAATGAATAAAATAAAAGTGACCACATCCATCTAGAAGGACAAAGGACAGCAGATACATGGGAACAACACCACCCTCAAGTTCCCCTCCAAGCCACTTACCATCTTGTCCTTCTACATGGTACAAGTCACAGATTTGTTATTTGTTTCCTTTTCTAGCTTTCCTGTTTGGAGATTCCCTCATTCTAAGCAGGTGTAAGATTCCATGGATCCACACAGGATTCTGCTGGAGCAGTGCTCCTGTAAAAAAAACACATTGAAATTAAAAGCAAAACAGAAATTACTGAAAAGCTTAGCAGGTCTGGCAACATCTGTGGAGAGAAATCAGTGTTAATATTTTGGTTCAAGTGACCCTTCCTCAGAATCGATGGTCGTTCTGAAAATATTGGTTTATATGCAGAAGATAGGGTGGGGGGAGGGGCTAAGGAATAAATGATGGTATTACAAACAACCCATGGTCAGCCACGAACAGTGCCCGTTAATTGCTATTCACCCTCCCAGCCAGATTTTTATCCACTCCTTTGTCTGTCCAACTGTTCTTCTCTCTTCTCTCTCTTTGGGATCTATCCCCACCTATTGTTTACTCCTTATCCCCTGCCCCAACCCTATCTTCTGCATATAAACCAACATTTTCCTAGCTACCATCAATTCTGAGGAAGCGTCACTCAGCCCGAAACGTTAACTCTGATTTTTCTTCCCAGATGCTGCCAGGCCTGCTGAGCTTTTCCAGAAACTTCTGTTTTTGTTTCTGATTTACAACATCTGCAGTTCTTTCAGTTTCTGTTGGAATTAAAAGTTCACTCTGTCTGGAAGTATTTCAGGATTGTGATCTGTCGTGATGGCTGTCATGCTTCTGTGAAGGTGTATATATTTCTTAAATATGTATTAGACTAGTAAAATTATTTTTAAGATTCACAGCGGCTCAGTGGTTAGCACTGCTGCCTCACAGCGCCAGGGACCTGGGTTTGATTCCACCCTCAGGCGACTGTCTGTGTGGAGTTTGCACATTCTCCCTGTGTCTGCGTGGGTTTCCTCCCACAGTGCAAAGATGTGCAGGCTAGGTGGATTGGCCATACTAAATTACCCCATAGTGGCCAGGGATGTGTAAGTTAGATGTGTTTGCCATGGGAAATATTGGGTGGGGGGTGGGTCTGTGTGTGATGCCCTTTGAAGGGTTGGTGTGGACTTGTTGGACTGAATGGCCTGTTTCCACGCTGTAGGGACACATAAGATTGGGTAATCCCTCAGAACTTGATTAATCTAATGTACAAACAGGTGTTAGTGACTGACTTGAAAGAGGGAAAAATAATTCGGGGGCTAATTTTTAAATTAGCTCGCAATGAGTAGATTGGGGCAACTGATGGTGTAGATTGCCTGGTTCTTAAAGGACCTGTCTGATTATGGTCAAATAATTGTTTCTGCAATTTTATGCCCAACCAGTGGAAGGTGAAAGTGACCGCACTCTGTTCTTGGGCACCAGACACCAAAGTACACAGACTGGAAAATCGCTTCCTATTATCCAGATGCTTTTCTGTTCCAGACTAACTGTCGCTCAGCATCAATGAAAGACTAGAGACATTGCTGGCTAGTTTTTTCCAGACAAACATTATTTTATCCACGTCAGACATTCCAAAGTAGGTACTTTGGTCTGCAGCACTGCACATTAACATGCCATTATTGTACCTCACTCAGTGGAAAAGATAGCTCAGTAATCCAGTTTAAAAAAATATTACTAGCAATAATCTGATTCAGAGAATTCTTGTGAATTATGATCAAATCACTCCAACTATTTGAACCAGACAGTCATATGATTTATTGGCAATCCCAAGAGATGCAGTACATTCTTGCAGTAAGGCAAAATCCTTTAAAAAGCCATCATCTCTCCCTCTGATACCAGAAGACCTTTTAGCCTGGAAACCATTTGCATTCAGGCAAGATTTCAGTGGCAGCCCTGTGCTGCTACCCTAGTGCATGAGAAGCCTTGGGAAGCATTGGACCACTGGCATTGTTGGCAAGTGGGCAACAGTGGTCTGACCCCAAGAAGCAATGCAAAGGTCACCAAAGGCGAGGAAATTAGCTGGTGACGATATAGGAACCTTTGACGCCAGATCCATGACCAGTCCAGGAGGAATGAGCAAGACCTCTTAAAGGACCTGTCTGATTATGGTCAAATAATTGCTTCTGCAACAGGAAGGTTGGCGATTGGGAGATTGGTGGAATTGGAAATTGCATCCCAAGGGGGTCAGAGATCCATGAAGGGAAAAGATTGGAAATTAAGTTGCAAGGGATGGGGTCAGGGATCTACAAGGGTGTGGAAATCAATAGATTGGGAATGGTGTGTCAGAGACCTTTGTGGTGGAGATTGGAAATGGCTAAAGGTCAGAAAAGTGGTTGCAAGGGGATCAGAGATCTATAAGGGCTTGAAATCAAAGAAAGAAAGGAGATTGGAAATGGGATTGCAAGGGAGTCAGAAATCTTTCAAGGCAGAGACTGTGAGATGGTATCACAGAGATAGAGGAGGTGGGCACATGGGAATTGGCAGGTGAGTTGTTGACAGCACCCATTAGTTTAATGTGGAATGAGTAGGTGTGTGGATTCACCAGGATCATGACAATGAGCTATAGTCTGGCTGGAAACCTACCTCCCATCTGCATTTCTTTTAAATGAAATTCTGTGCTAGGATTATGAGGCCATACAATTATTCTGTACTTTCTAAGGTGCATTTACATTGCAAAACCAGTGATGGCTCTTGGCAGCAAATGGGATGCAGCTTTTCTTAGATCTTTACAATTGAGTCGGATCTGTCTTCTCACACCTGATACTCTGTGAAGAATGTTATTGGTGTAATATTAAAGGTGGCAGAGACACAACATGAGCAGCTATCACCCGACTACATAAAACCACCTTCACGTATCTGACACTCAGCAATATACGTAGGAGGCATGCAGTGTTTATTGGAACCATACAGTGTGTGGCCAGGCTGAATGAACTGGCACTGACTAGCTGCTATACATTTTCAATTGACTTTCTTTCCTCCTCGTAACTTGTCTGACAGAAATTGCATCTGTAAATGTTATGGATGATGCAATATACTGCACATCTGCTAGTAAAGATGGTTTTTAATTAAGTAATGAGCTGATTTTAATAAATCTCTTTTCAAGACTGCATCAAAGCTCAGGGTTAATTCTCCAGCGAAGTGATGATTTATATGCTGCTGATGTGCTTGTTCTGTCACATACAGAGTGCTGACCGCACTTAATCACACAAGTTTTCTTTTTATTTTAGCATTTTCTCTGTGTTGTTCAAAAATCATCAGTGATGCTTTAAAGCACTTTTTCTACCAATAGTGGAGTCCTTCTATACACAAGTCAAAATTCTGAAGGATGGCGCTAATTCTGAAGGAAAGCTGGAATGTTATGGTCACACAAAAAAAGTTACTGCTCATGAAGCAGCCATTCCTAGCAATTAAATGCAGTGTGGACACATCAGCTGTAATATTGCAGTTAGTGACTTTGGTGTCAAATTATTGTGAAATTTGTGTGAAAATTGGCATTTTGGTTTGCAAACCTCAGCTGCAAAAACAGAATCTCAGAATTTGACTCGTGCAGTTCCAGTAGATTATTGACCCTGAGCATTGGCCTTAACATTGCACAGTAAAAACATCACACTTGCTAATTCAAAGAAGGCGCTGACCCTTTTTAAAATATTAGCAGAAGCAATTGTCAGTGAAGCAGTCAAAGTTGATTTGCACATTGGCGTTCACAATGTGTAATTCAACGCCTTTGTGTATATCACCAAGTGAAACATATTGAAGCAAATCATTGAAAAACTGCATAAGCCTGATGTAAATGACCAAAATAAAAACAACATACTGTGGATGCTGGAGATCTGAAATAGAAACAAAACCTGCTGGAGAACCTGAGCAGGTTTGGCAGTGTCAGTGTGGAGACAAACCAAGCTAATATTTCAATTCCAAATTCTAAAGCAGTTATATTTCTCCAGCATTTTCTGCTTTTAGTGTAAATGACCAAACCAACACAAGTTACAATCCCTCTGTTGCAGCCAGTATGAATTATAAACAAAATGCATGAGTGTGGTGAGAACTGACACCAGCAACAGATTATGGAACAGGAGCTCTTGCTCTGTAAGGCAAGATAGAAATTCAATCTCCTGAAGACCAAGGCAGACACCCGATCATCGGGTGTCCTTTGACTGTGGTCTCACTGGTGGTATGCATAGTAGCATTGCAAAGATCATAAGTAATCAAATACAGGAATTGACTGTTACAGGAAATGATATAGAGATTGCTACTGTTGGTGAGAAGCTGAAAGCACTGCTTTACAGGGACCATAGAAGTCATATATGGGTGATGTTCAAGGAAGTGGTCCATAAACCACTAGAGGTGGCAGGGTAGCTCAGTGGTTAGCATTGCTACCTCATAGCACCAGGGACCTGGGTTCGATCTCTCCCTCGGGTGACATTCTCCACGTTTTTGTGTGAGTTTCCTCCAGATGCTCCGGTTTCATCCCACAGTCCAAAGATGCGTAGATTGTGTGGATTGGCCATGCTAAATTTCCCCATAGTGTCCAGCAATGTGCAAGCTAGGTGGATTAGCCATGGGAAACGTAGGGTTATAGGGATAGGGTGGGTCTGGATGTGATGCTCGGCAGAGGGTTGGTGTGGGATTGATGGGTTGAATGTTCTGCTTCCACATTGTAGGGATTCTGTGATTCCATGAACACCACCACCTTCAAGTTCCCCTCCAAACCAGCCACCATCCTGACTTGGAAATATATCGTTGTTCCTTCACTGTTGCTGGATCAAAATCCTGGAATTCCCTCCCTAATGGTATTGTGGGTCAATCTACAGCAGGTGGACTGCAGCGGTTCAAGAAGGCAGCTCACCACCACCTTCTCAAGGAGCAAGTAGGGACAGGCAATAAATGCTGGCCAGGCAGAGACACCCACATCCCACAAAATGAATAAATAAAATAAAAAATTGACGATGCTTTAATTATTGTCTTTGTTGAACTCTGCCTTCGAATTTGACAAAAGTTGTATTCTATTCAAATATTTAAGTCCATGATTTCTCAGAAGGCTGAGAAGAGGCCAATCTTGTCTTTTGAAACTTACATCTTACCATGTTTTCTGAAATGCATTTGGATCTACATTTCCTTCCATAACTCCAATACACAACAGTCAACAGTTAGTTGTTTTACAGCCTTTTGATCATAAGTTCTGCACCCATTTTCTTGGACAGGAGTACCTCTGCAACCATTTATAGCTAAGTTGAACTGATCCTTTGCTCCTTCCATTCTGTCACTACCAAACCCTCAGCTCTGTGGCAGCAACCATTTCTTCATTAATGCTGATATTTTTCGGATGGCAGGTTTTGTGCACTCGTTAACCCGAGAGTCAGCAGGGAATGCATCACGACAATAGTGGCAGCTGCTGATTTAGTGGCAGCTCCATCAACCCAACAGTGCCAGTGCCTGCTGTGGCCAGCACTGAGCCTATAAGCAGTGCTCAAATTGCAACTCCTGGTGTCGGGCGCCTTTACACCCAGTGGGTCTCACAACAGAGAGGGGAGTTTAAATCCTGGGGCATGGAGTTGGAGGGGGCGGGGGGTGGTGAAGGAGGATTGTGGTCTTGATGCAGAGGCAAAGCTGGAGGGAACATCTGCTCGCATCAGATTTTTGGGATGGGGGGAAAGCAGCCCTTGAGGGAAGCGCCAACTTCAAGCCAGTTCCCACCCAAGGCCCAGGCGTAGTGATCTGCTGGGCTTTGCCAGAGAAACACTCCCTGCCAGTCTTAAAATTGAGACCTAGTAGGAGGTAGCTATTAAATACTAGCTAGGGTCACTTAAGGGCTTCAGGTGGGGCTGGGATGGCCAGGGTGCTGTGATTCACAGCAGGGGCTGGTATCCTGTCATCAAGTTACCCTTTATTTACATGTGCACAGTACACTGGCTGTGACCAACCAACTCAGAGTCAGTCCCCTGACTGAGCCGATTCTGAATCTCCTGTTTATATCTGTCAGCCACAGCTCCCTGATTGGCCCAGATTAACAACCCCAATCAAGGATCTCATAGTCAATAAGAGCCATCTAGTTTCAATCACTACACACAAATCAAATAAATTTAACACATTTCAATTAAAACTTTCACTTCATACTCTTTACCTTGTCTCGTTTCACAAAAAAAATTTAGTCAACTCAATATCTGCATTAGCGAACTCATAATTTTCCAGTTGCTGTCTATGATGGTGGGAAGCAGTGGTGTAGTGGTAATGACACTGGACCAGTAATCTGAAACCCCAAGCTAATGTTCTGAGCTCAAATCCAGCAGAAGCTGGAATTTGAATTCATCAAAAAAAGGGCATTAAACAGCTGACTTAATGGTGCCTGTGCAACTACTGTTGATTGTCATAAAAACCCATCTTGTTCATTGATGCCCTTTAAGGAAGGAAATCTGCTGTCATCACCCAGTATGGCCTCATTGTTACTCCAGACCTCAGTGATATGGTCAGCTCTTAACTGCCCTATGAAACAGGCCAGAGAGCCGCTCAGCTCCCAAGGGCAATTAGGGATGGACAATAAATGCTAGTTCATCTAGTGATGGCCATATGCCACAAATAATGAAAATAAATTAATAAATGATGTCTCAAGATTATGCAACGTTCCCTCTAAGCTGTGTAGCTGTTGCATGGCTTCCACTTCCTGAAGCTGCAGTCACTGTCTGTGTCGGAAGAAGATAATTTGGAGAGAAAATAGCTCCAGGGTGGACAATGATCTCAATCTCTGCAGCTCTCACTGGCCACAAAAGGCTCTCCTTAGTTTGCTGTTGTTGGCACAACAAATACTTATTTTTAAATGTCAATTCTCGTGGTGGACATCTATGAAATTTGTTCACAGTTACCCTGTTACAACAGTATTAATGTTAAGTATTTTGTCTTCTGGAGGCTACGAAGTCAATTTTTAACCTCAGAGACTAATTATTTATTCTGGCAGCTTGTTGGCATGGTTTACCTTCCTCCCATTTCCATGCTTTTACTCCCAGTGCAGTTTAAAATTAAGCCCACAAGCCTTCCAACTTAAGATGGAGGGAGATGGTTGGCCCAAGCAATGTTTAATCCTCTCTCCGTGGAGCTTGCAAATGAAGGAGAAGATTGCAGCCCATGAGGAACTTGACAGCAGGAGGTTTAATACCCTGTTCAGTTTCACCATGGACAATTTGTCTTTGCTGAGATTCCAGACTGTGTGTAGTTTCAAGAAGACATCTGTTCTGGCATGGGAACAGACACAATTTGGAGCAAGAGAGGAGTATTAATGCTTTTAGTTTATAGTGTACTTCAATGTTTTCAATGGGTTAGAACATGTAGTATAAACCAGAGAGAGTTGGGTTCACACTTCACATCAGTCTGATGAAGAGTCATCTAGACTTGAAACGTTAGCTTGCTCTGTCTCCATGGAATCTGCCTGACTGTGGTGTTCTCCAACATTTGTTGTTTTCAGAGTTGCGTTCAAATTGAGTCAGGTATCTGGACATTTGACCCTTGTGACAATGCCATATGCCTTGGTTGGATAGAAATCTTGTCATTTCTTGAAACACATATATTCATCAGCATGGTGGCTCAGTGGTTAGCACTGCTGCCTCACAGCGCCAGGGACCTGGGTTCGATTCCACCCTCAGGTCTGTGTGGAGTTTGCACATTGTCTGCGTGGGTTTCCTCCGGGTGCTCTGGTTTCCTCCCACAGTCCAAAGACGTGCAGGTTAGGTGGATTGGCTGTGCTAAGTTGCCCCATAGTGCCCAGAGAAATACAGACTAGGTAAGTTAGCCATAGGAAATGCAGGGTTATAGGGTAGGGAGTGGGATGGTCTTTGGAAAGTTGGTGTGGACTCGATGGGCCTAACAGCCTGGTTCCACACTGTAGGCATTCTATGTGAAGATCTTGAACTTTGATGCTTTGTCCTAGTTGAGGCTGGGATAACAGTCTGCGTATTCTTTCATCATGCTCTTGTACCATTCTTTCCAACAAGACATTATACATATATGTGGTAAGACGGTGTGAGGCAGGAACTGTACAGCTGTGTCTTCCAAGCATGAGATCTGCAATTGAGTGTAAGTCATTGCCTTGAGAAGTAACACCCAGATTTTATATAGCTATCAGAAAATCTTAATAAATGGCTTTGCAAATAATGATCATGGCCTTTACCATATGAACAGTACATCTCAGATGATGATTATTTTGAGGATAATGAGAGCGGAGGTAATGTTTGGAATAATACCTCACTTTTCTTGCACATGTCTTGGAAGAATGCATTAGTGCACTGTGGACTGATGTTGGGCACAGTTTGTCGAGGGACACCAAACATACTGAATAAAGCTATTAATAAGTCAACAATTTTTGAACTGGTGCTAGCTTTGATTTCTCTCACACAAAGGAACTGGGTGAAATAGTGGTAAGAGTATCTGGAATTAGCATCTGTCAGTCTGGTTTGTGTTGTACCTCTGCGCTGTACTTTGAATCTTCACAAGTAGATGTTATAGCCATGGAGATGCACTTGAGAGATTTTTGACAGATAATTTCCAATGGTTTGTGGTCAGTTTGAACAATGAAGTTCTTGATTAATAAGTACACATGAAACCATTGTATTCCAGAAACTAAAGTGAGAAATTCCCTTTCTGCGTTGCTGCAGTTCATCTGAGTTGCCATGAGGGCCTTAGAACCGAACACAATTGACTTGTCAACATGTAATAGACATACCCTTAGGCCTTACTCAGTTGCATCTACTTCCAACGTAATAAGCTTAAAGAGATCATAGTATTGAAGAACGCACTTGCTGGAAGGTGAAGTGTTTTTGAAAGACTGAAAGGTATGTTGGTGATCGTCCTATCACATGGATTCTGTGTCTTTGTGAAGCTAATCTCAAAGAGGAGATAATTTGATCACAAATTTCAGAATACTCAGGGATAAAAAATTGAAGGAATTGAGACACCTTTGTCTTATGGTATAGCATTGTTTGTATATCATCTATTTTGGTAGGCTCTGTGTGTGTCAATACACCAATGGTGGAAGGTCCAATTGGCTCAACAATGTAAAACATTGTGGGTATCCATCCTGAGCAGTATTGAGATTTATAACAGCTAATGTCAATGCATGGGAGGACAGGCCTGTTGTAAGCAGTTAGTTTATCATGTGCAGATTGTATCGCATTGTCCCAGTTTCCTGAGTACATCCTGTGCTGCTGGGGAGAATTGTGATGCATGTTGTGTTTCTTTGAGTACATGAATGTTTTGCACATTTTAGCCCAATGTCCTCTAGTGAATGCATCTTGCACATGTCAAAATGTGTCAGAGACTTTTCTTGTAGACAAGACAGTCCACATGTTGGACAAGATTTTGATATTTTACCGACCCTGCTGACGACAGTAATAATTGTTGCAGCGTCAAGTACCTGTAGATGCTGCTATCCTGCTGCAATTGTTTCAAATCTGCATCTTTCTTCTGCCAGTGTAGGCATAGAGTACAGTTTCCATCAGCCTTTCATCAAAATTAGCTTCGGTGAAATTTCATTCTGTACATTTGCATCAACACCTGGATCTATGCATTTATCAGTCAAAGTACCAGAGAATTTTATTCTTCACAATCCCTTTATTCCCCAAAGTGATAAGAAGTTTGACTTCCAGTCTCTCTTTACAAGTTATCTGTTGAACTAACATGTAAAGATTGATTGTTTCCTTAAACATCTGGATGTTAGATCAAATGTCACCAGATTGCCTATCCATGTGTAGATGTTTACACTCCATTCTTTGGTGCTTTTAAAATATCCATGATACAGTTGTTGTTTTTACATTAATTTGGAGAGGCAAGATGGCAGATTCAACCAACCTCGGTACACAGGTAAAGCTTTTTTTTTGTTTAAAATGTTTTTCCAGTGTACTTGTTCTGTATTTTCTTCTTGGAGCATGTGTAGTAGTTGGGAGCTATCCTTATGGCACCTATTAAAAATCTTGTTCTTAAAAACTTGGCTCTACATTGGCAGAAGGGTCCAGACCCGAGACAACAGCTTTCTTGCTCCTCTGATGCTGTCTGGCCTGCTGTGTTCCTCCAGCTCTACACCTTGTTATCTCAGGTTTTACTGTGGCCTCTGGTTTCTGTTTTTTTTGAAAGAGACAGCATACTCGCAAACTGTTTCTTGATTCAGTACCACTTTGGCCTCAATCTTTTGCCTTAATTTTACTTTCTTTTATTATGTATGACTTCTGTCATTAATATAGGTGCCGTGGTAAGGTGATATAAAACTTTTCACCGTATTTTTCATGTAAAAGTACACATGACAATAAATTTCTAATCTATTATGTTCTATTCTATTCTAATTTGATTAAATTGAACTTTAGTTCTGAACTCAGGCAAGTGGTGAAAAATGACTGTCAGGAAAAGAATGTTTTACATCAGCCACATCTAAGGTTTGTTCAACACATTTGCATCAGTTCTATGACCCTTTGATCTTTTGCTTATAAATTCTGTGTCAGATGCCACCTGTCTCACTGACACCCGAAAAAGGAGCGAGACTCTGAAAGCTTGTGTTTTCAAATAAAATTGTTGGTGTATAAGAGATAGTAGGAACTGCAGATGCTGGAGAATCCGAGACAACAAAGTGCAGGGCTGGATGAACACAGCAGGCCAAGCAGCATCATAGGAGCAGAAAGGCTGACGTTTTGGGCCTAGACCCTTTATCAGAAAAGGTCTGAAACAGGTGGGATTTTAACTTACTCAGAGAACAGAAGCTACTTTCTAATCAATCTATTCAAATATATTATTGCATATTCTGGAGCAGATGGGATTTGAACCATGGTCTCTGGGTCCAGGGGTAGGGACACTACCACTGTACCAGAAGAGGGCACTCCCCCTGAAAAGACTCAATATATTTTCTTTAACCTATTTTTTTTAATCAACCTGTTCAGACATGTTATTAGACATCTATGGAGCAGGTGGGACTTGAACTCAGGCCTCCCAGTCCAGGGTAGGGACACTACCACTGCACCACAAGAAAGCCCTTGAAGAATCAATATCTGCTCCATAGATAATAGACTGCATCTGATGCTTATTGTGAAAGGACTAGTTTTTTATGTTACATGTGTCAATTAATCAATTGGAAACATGAGTGATTTATAGTAGTGGTTAATAGATGGAAAAAATGCCAGAGGTGATTTAATGATGGCAAAAAAAAACTGTTGAGTTGTGTGCAAGAGCAATTCTGGACATAAAAATATGACATGTTTACTCCCTCCCTCTCTCTCTCTCTGTTTCCCTCACCTTTGGTGGTCTTCATTGACCTTGCCAGGTATTGCACAAAATTTGATTAATTGGAAAGATGGGTGATTTAGGAGTGATGGTTAACAGGTGAAAAGAACCATAGGTGATGGGAAAAAACCATTCAGTTGTGTGTGATAATACTTCTGGATATAGAGGGAAAAAAAGGACTGATTTTTCCCAGTTGAGGAAGTTGATTAGGGAGCAGTGAAAACAGACTGGAGTTTGTATTGAACAATGAGATGCAAACAAACACTTATGGGATATACAGACTGACTTCTGCTTTGGGTAAATAAATGACTAACTGTATAACAATTATAACAACTGTTTTCCTTCTTTATAGTATCATGGGAAAGGTTCAGGATCCCTGGGGTCTTACAACGTCTTGGGTTCACATACTTTGTCGTTGCTGTGCAGGAGACTTGTTTTGCTAAGGAGAATCTGGAGCAATATATGGTGAGAAATTGTTTGTGATGATCAATTGTGTAATACTGCCATGTAATGTTGGTGATTGGGGAGGTGATGGCCTAATGGTACTATCACTGGACTATTAAACCAGAGAGCCTGGTAATGTTCTGGGGACCTGGGTTCAAATCCTGCCATGGCAGATAGTGGAATTTGAATTCAATAAATATCTGGAATTAGGAGTCTAATGATGACCACGAATCTGTTGTTGATTGTCAGAATAAATCCATCTGGTTCACTAATGCCCTTTAGGGAAGGAAACTGCCATTCTTACCTAGCCTGGCCTACATGTGACTCCAGACCCAGAGCAATGTGGTTGATGCTTAACTGCCCTCTGGGATGGGCAATAAATCCTGGCCTAGCCAGCAATGCCCTTGAACGAATAAAGGAAAAAAGTGTCCTTTCTGCATAATTCCAGGGTACAAAGGACAATAGATACTATTCTAACTACTTGACAGTGATTATATTCCAACAGAAACAGTGCTTGAAGGAGTGTGGGTGGCTTATTATTCCTCGCAATTTTACAGAATCTGACACCTTTGCTGCCTCCCTGACAAGTAACATAAGATTAAACCTGGATAGGCTCGAGTCAACTCCTTGTGTCAGCTAAGCTCCTGAATCTTACTGCTGTGTAAATTTCCATCCTACATACCATCTGCTGAGGTTTTTATCTTGCATATGTTTGCATGTTTGATCTTCTAAACTTCTACCTTCTCATACATCTTATGTATGTTATGGTTTTTTTATTCCCCCAGGACCGCTTTTGGGCTCCTGTTCAAAATATTCTTATCTACTGGCCTGAGTGGATATTCATGTTCTTGCTGGAAACAGTGTGGCTGTGTCTCACTTTTCTTCTCCCTGTCCCAGGATGCCCCAGGTAAGTCCAGAGTGGGATGGAGTAGCCAACGTTGTTTTGGGTCATCATCATCATCATCATCATCGGTGGTCCCTTGCAGATGAGGATGACTCTCTTCCATTCTCAGGGTGAGTCAGTAGGTGGTTGTACAGACCGATGGGGCTACCGCAGGCTCTGTTACACTTGGGGCAGGTGGTGGTCTTAGGAAGAGGTGGGTGGGGCGTTGGTGTGGCGCTCCTTACACTGTTTATGCCTGGCTTCCGCTTTTTCTCGACGGCAAGTATCAAGGTGGTCAAAGCCTTCCTGGATGCTCCTCCTCCATTTTGGGTGGTCTTTGCCCAGTGATTCCCAGGTGGCTGTGGGAATGTTGCACTTCACCAGTGAGGCCTTGAAGCCCAAGAGATAACGATGTCTGTCCAATCAGCATACTAAATCAGAGTGTTAGACACAAAAACACCACATGCCTGTTATAAGGGCTAAGAGTGTCCCCATCGATCATGCCTATCAAGAATTCAGGGAATCAGCTGTGATTTTCCATTGATTGATTTTGCTATCAGAGTCGAGGCTTAAGAGGAACTGAATTTGATGCCCGAGGCAGCAAGCATTAGTCCTGCATGTGGAAGATGAGCCCTCTCCTGATGTTGAAACATCAAAAGGAGTTGGAAGAAGCTGAGATGTGATATGGCCTGTCATGGCATCAAAAACTGTTTGGGGCATTGCTGAAGGAGGGAAAAAATCTACAATTTAAAAGAAATCTACATCAAACTGTAAAATCTTGGAGTTGTCATCCAATAAAGCCCAAGCTTGAGTCAGTGGTGGATAGAGTCAGCATTTAGTGAGCATCAGGACACACCAGGCCCAATTTTAACTCACTTAAATACCACTCACTTAAGCAAAGATAAAATAATTTCCAAACATTGTAGTGTAAGGACTTCAGGTTCCTGGAGGAACCTCATGATGATATCACAAGGCTGCACATCATTGAATATAAATAGCATAGTGTGGGCAGAGTTGGAACAGTCCAAAATGACAGAGAGAGAGAGAGAATCTTGAGACCACATGGATGTAAACACATGAAGAAGATTGATTAGTTCTTACCTAACATAACCAGAAGATTAGAGCCCAATATCTCTATGATTACGATGCACAGCAGTATATAATACTAATGGATAAGCATACTATTACTTTGAAGTTTAAGCATGAAGCTGATCCTTGACTTTGCTTCCTTGACCAGTTTGTGTTGAACTGACATTGATAGGGTGGTATTGAACTGGACGATAAAAGAGGTATGGCAGAAAAACAGGACAGAAAATGTGCTACAACAAAAAAGATTTGTAAACAGTTATTGTGTACAGAAGGAAATCTTTTAAACAACAAGGAGATGCTTGTAATTTTGCTCAAAATACCAAACTCTTGATAGATGCATTTACCAAACGTAGCTAATAAAACAGTTGAATGAATTAACTTGCATTTATATAGCCCTTTCCAGTATATGAAGTGTTTCATAGCTATTTGGTTATTTTGAAGTGTGGTTGCTATTTTTGAAGGAAGATGTGGCAGTCTATTTGTGCTTAGATGGATCTCACATACAACAGGAGGACAGTTATTTTGGAGTCAATAGAACTTTGGAGATTGAAGAATGAAATTTAGCTGGGAGACTTGCTACTCTTTCATGGTGCCTTGGGATCTTCTAGACCCGCCTGAACAGTTCTGTTACCTAGTTTTGACTTCAGCACAAAAAGTACACATTGGATATAATATTTATCCAGCAGACAGGTCTAATTGGATTCTGCCAGAGATCTCACTTTTAAGATATGAAAGGCCAAAATTGCATCTCTCCCTCAGTACTTAGTGAAGTGTCTGTCTGGATTGTACACCCTTCTGGGTCTAGACCCGAAACGTCAGCTTTCCTGCTCCTCTGATGCTGCTTGGCCTGCTGTGTTCATTCAGCTCTACGCCTTGTTGTCTCTTGTGCCTAGATGTGCCTGGTTTGGTATAGCATTGACCAAAAGTTTGGGTTTAGAATTTTGAGAAGATTTTAAGGATGGAGCAAGACAAAACATGGAAGGGGGAGGGTTTATGGACGAGAATTCTGGAGACAGGCCTGAAGTGGTTGAAGGCTAAGTATGGGGAATGGGATCCAGGTAATGGGGAGGAAAGATCAGAGGACAATAAGTTGCAGGCAGAGATATTAAGCTATTGGAAATTGCAGAGATAGAGTAGGGCAAGAACAAGGAGGGAGCCAAGACAGAGTGAGAATTTTAAATTCATCTAAATGACTTTCTCTCGGGCATTTTGTATGTAATTCTGTGCGAGGTCCCTCCTGAAATGTGGAAATTGTCATCATAAAATAGCTGCGCATCTTCTGAATAATAGAAATCACTTACGGTGATGAGGTGGCGAGCAAAACGGAGGCTGCCTTCTGTGATTTATACTGATACACAATCCAGTGTTCTCTGGTCTGTCTCAAAGCCTCAACTGTATCATTTCTTCTCAGGTCCTGGGAATTTTGGATGGTCAACTCTTGCAAGCCTCGCTCAGCTGCTGTGGGAACTCTGTTTACTTATTGAGCTGTTGCTTATGATTTATTGTCTTAGATTACAGATCTTGCTGAGGGATATTAGATAATCATATCCTGTCACAGGCAATAGAGTCAGCGGAATGAGAGGACATTCATTTTCTCAGCCCAGCAGTGTGCCACTTTTAATCGAGAATTTTCTTTACATTTCTTTTCCTTTCTCTCCCTTTCAATATAAAACACCCAGTGGCTACAGAATACATTTGCAACCAGGATAGACGCACAGGCCTGAATTGAAGAAGTTTTCAAGATTTTGATGTCTACCCAAACAAAAACAAAATACATTTATTTTTGCTGCAAAATCATTTCTTTCAGTTTGACCTTTGGACAAGTTTGATTTTTTTTCTTCTCTTCATTGTCTCATCACCTTCTTCCTCAAACCACTCCCCACCTCATTCTCTCTATCCCTTTTCTATTCCATCCCCCAATCCCATTTCCCTGAAGTCTCTTCCCACACCCACTGCCCAATGACTGGACAAGTAATTACACCTGTGCATTTATATACCCCTGTGTATATAATCCTCCAACTAATTCACAGGTTTATGACAAAATAGTTGGACTTTGGGATTAAATTGGATACGACTTGAAATAACTGCACAGAGGCCAGTATCCCATCACCAGGTCACCCTTTATTTACATGTGCACAGTGCAGGGGCTCTGACCAGCCAGCTCCAAGCCAGACCCTTGACTGAGGTGACCTTCTGAATCTCCTCTTTTTTTTTTTGGGACATGCATGTCATAATTGAGGTAAATCTCTTGTTTATATCTGTCAGCCAGGGCTCCCTGATTGGCCCAGATTAACAACCTCAATCAAGGATCTCATAGTCAATGAGATCTACCTAGCCCTGGTTCTAAACACTACACCTCTTTAAAAGAGCTGTCACAGGCATTATGGGGGAATGACCTGTGTTGTCATTTTTCCTTCTTCTATATAGACAATGTATTTGTGTGTTTATCTGTCTGGGTGTAATTTTATTCAAGTATATTGAATTATACATCGAAAGTTTAGCCCTTATCTTATTAGCTTTCAGATTGTTTGTTATGGGGAGGATTTTGTTTTATAAATCTTGCATAGATCCACAGGTTCCCTTGTATCAGCTTCCAGAAGACATTGCCAGTCAGAAAGGAAATAATCATTGTAAAGAACTGCAATAGCGAACTTTATCCACCATCACATTAAACTCAGGACATATTCCCAACAATAAAAACGAAATCCCAGTGGTAATGAGTATAAGGTAGCTTGTAGTGCAATAGAAATTTCGCATACAGCTGCTAAGATTGGCTGTTGCATGGGATGGATGTGATATAAATTTTCAACTCCCCATCCCCCCCCGCTTCGCTTCCTCCCTTCCCCACTCACCAACAGCTCCTCATGCTGTCTATGCTATCATAGAGTCATAGAATCATACAATATGGACACAGACCCTTCGATCCAACCAGTGCATGATGACCATAATCCCAAACTAAACTAGTCCCACCTGCCTGCACTTGGCTCATATCCCTCTAAACCTTTCTTATTCCTGTACTTATCTAAACGTCTGTTAAACTTGTAACTGTAGCTGCATCCACTACTTCTTCTGGAAGTTCATTCCAGACATGAACCACTCTCTGTATAAATAAATTGGCCCACTTGTCTTTCTTAAATCTTTCTCCTCTCACTTTAGAAATATGCCCCCTCGTCTTGAAACCCCCCACCTTAGAGGTAGGACACCTGCCATCTACCTAATCTAAACCCCCCCACTATTTTATAAATCTCTATAAGGTCACCCCTCAACCACCTACATCCAGTGAAAAAAGTCCCAGTCTATCCAACCTCACTTTATAGCTCACATAAGCTCTGTTTATGGCATGATCCTGATAAATCTCTCCTGAATCCTCTTCAGCTTAATAATACCCTTCCTGTAACAGGGAGACCAGACTGGACACAATATTATGCCCCTTCACCACCCATATGACTGCAATGACCCCCACTCATGCTTCCATGCCCCCACCACCATTCCACGGATTCTGCTCATACCCTGTTCATGATAACTTATGGGACTTCCATGCCCATCACCCACTATTTGCCATATTGAACCAATGAATCCAATAATGACAATAAGATAAAGTTAAAAAAGACCTTTAAAAATTCATTAAGAACCTTTTTGCTGAGAGCCCATATATTCATTAATGTATTGAAATAGCGGATGTCCAGGGAAATATTGCTTGATAGACAGCTCTGGCCCTCTGATCGCTTCTGTCAATTATTAAACGTTTATTTCCACAAGAAAGCAGTTTTAGGTACTGACGGTTTCTGCTATGCATACTTTCAATGGTTTGGACAATTGACACAATTATTTGCCTGCAGTCACTAGATCTTTTTTTAAATCGGAAAGTTATCAATGAATAATGGTTTTACAGCTTATTTAATCTAAAAAAGCCTCATTGTTGTGATAGGGTTCATTGATTCCATACTGTGTACGGTTGGGGAATGGACATGGAAGTGCCATACAGGTAAAAGAGGCCATTGAAGATGGGTAGAAGATAAAGAGCTGGCATAGTGTAGACAGTGTGTGGGGGTGAGGGATAGAGGTCCTTATGTTTTTTTGTTACAGTAGGAATAAAGTCCCACACTTCTGAGACAGGACTTGCAAATGGTTCACCCAACTCCCAACAGCCCCTGAAGCTGTTTCTAGCCTCTATCTTGGATCAGCTGAGACAGTTGTAACCTGTCCTTCCCCTGTACCCCCTCCAACCAAACCACAATATTCATCCTATCTTTCTGCCACATTGGGTGCCTAAAACTGGGGATATCTGCCATATTGGATTAAAACCCAGCCTCTTGTTAGGTTAAAGGTGCTGTATAGATACAGTTCTTATTGTAGCTCCATTGCTTCCATTTCTGTGTTAATGTCTGAATATATCATAATAACATGAGTTTAGAAATGGATGCCAAACATACCAAGAAAAGGTATTTGAAATTTATTTTGGAAAGTTGGGTTTTAAATAATGTTTCAACCCTAATATCACAAAATGAGTGCAGATATAAAAGATATATTTGGCCCAAATTTCCTCTTGTGTCCAGAACTTTAGCTACAACATCTTTCTAAGATGGACCCAACCAGGCAGATAGGCCTGAGTTTAGTACCTCAGTGAAAGGCCCACCTGAAGAGATATCTCATGCAGTTGCCCATCTTCACCCCACCCTTCGGTGTTAGTGATTGATTCCTCCTGCTCTACAGAAAGCTGCTTCAAATCACTTTGCCCTCTTAGCCATGTTTCAATGATTGGTCCCTGATGCCATAAAATCTTTCCAGGAACCTTGCCATCTGGATAGTAACCAAACAGTGCACCATGAGCAAATATAACAAGATTGAAATAATTTATATACTTAATGTTTGTTTACTGAGAAATGTTTTAATAGTTTTGCAAAATATTGCCAGAGCAAAATGATTTCTCAACAACATTGATGTTTTGGTTTGTAATCCCATATTATACGAGATAATAGTTCTGAGGGTGCTAATGTTTATGTTACGTTTGCTTCACTGTAGTGATTGGAACCATGGCCGGGTGGATCTTATTGACTATGGGATCCTTGATTGGGGTTATTAACCTGGTCCAATCAGGGAGCCATGGCTGACAGATATAAACAGAGGATTCAGAAGATCTCCACAGTCTAGGGACTGGCTTTGAGCAGGCTTGGGGTGGCACGGTGGCTCAGTGGTTAGCACTTCTGCCTTACAGCACCAGGGACCTGGGTTCAATTCCAACCTCGGGCGACTGTCTGTATGGAGTTTGCACATTCTCCCTGTGTCTGCGTGGGTTTCCTCCGGGTGTTCCGGTTTCCTCCCACAGTCCAAAGATGTGCAGATTAGGTGGATCGGCTAAATTGTTCCATAGTGTCTAGACAGGGAAATGCAGGGATAGGGTAGGGGATTTGGCTGAGTGGGAAGCCATTTGGAGGATCTGTGTGGACTCGATGATGGGCCAAATGATCTGCTTCCACACTGTAGGGATTCTATGATTTCATGGTCACAGTCCATGTACTGTGCACATGTCGATGGAGGGTGACTTCATGATGGGATAGTGGGCAGTTATTTCATTCACCTGTGCCTGTTGGTGTCTCCCCTCTCCAATGTGACATTCAGAGGGAGCAAATGCATGTGTACAAGGTCCTAATTAGACCTGACCAAACGCAGTTGTACTTGTTGCTATCAAACAACAACCTTCTTGTTATGTGAACAGTGCTCCTCTGTAAATACTCTGGAGTGGTGTATCCTTTTCCATCAATCAAAATGTCAGCCCAAGACAAAAGAAAGACAAACAAGTATTGGTGGCAGTGAACTGCTTTAATCAAACCTCACCCAACACCACATCCTGGTAGACGGTGGAAATATGACAAGGTACCAGAAGTGGTCATCTGGGAAAATATCACATCCTCACATTTTCTTCTTGAAGGAGTTTTGGGTTATTCTAAGCGGTTTCAATTAACCTAGAAGTCATTGCAGTATAGAATGTGGCCATTTCGCCCATTGACACAATGCTGGCTCTCTGTTGAGCAATCCATTTAATTCCATTGCTCCACTCTGTTCCTGTAGCTGCAGTTTACTTCCATCAAGTGCCCAGCGAATTCCTTTTGAAATCATTGATCTTCTTCGAATCCACCACCCTTGTAGCCGGTGAGATCTCTGACCAATAACTGCACCCTTCTTCACATCTCTCAAGTAACCTCCTGTCCAAATCTGTGTCTCCCAGACCAATGCCATCAGCTTCTCTTTGTCTATCTTATCTAAATCTACCATAATTTTATACATCTATCCTTTTATATCATATCTCCCCTCAGCTTCTCTTCTTCAAGGATTCCCAATATCTCCAAACTTCCCTGTAGCTAAAAATGCCTTATCACTGGAACCAGTCTAGCTTATCTCCTCTGCACTTTCTCAAGGACCTTCATATATTTCCTGTAGTATGATGACCAGAGCGGAACTCTATAAAATCCTGGTTAGATGACAACTAGACTACTGCATGCCGTTCTGATCACCTCGCTATAGGAAGGATGTGATTACATTGGAGATAGTGAAGAGGAGATTTACCAGGATGCTGCCTGGGTTTGAGGGTAGGAGCTATGAAGAAAGTTTGGAGAGGTCGGGTTTTGTTTCATTGGAGATGTGCAAAGGCTGAGAAGAAACCTGATAGATGTGTATGTATAAGATTATGAGGAGCATAGAAAGGATGGATATGGAAGACACTTTTTCAATAGTAGAGGGGTCAATAACCAGGGTGCATAGCATAAAGGTAAGAGATAGAAAGCCAAGAGAAGATTTGAAGTGAAATTATTTCAACCAGAGGGTGATAGGAATCTGGAACTCACTGTCTGAAAAGGTAGTTAAGTCAGAAACTCTCACAACATTGAAGCAATACTTATTTAATCATTTGAATCATAGAATCATAGAATCCCTACAATATGAAAGCAGGCCATTTGGCCCATTGAGTCCACTCCAAAGAGCATCGCATCCAGACCAACCCCTATCCATTTAACCCTGCATTTCCCATGGCTGTATCACCTAGCCTGCACATTATTGGACACCATGGTCAATTTAGCATGGCCAATCCACCTAATTTGATCTGTCACAGCCTCTAGGGCTATGGACCAAAAGCAGGAAAATGGGATTAATGTTGTCCGATCTTTGTTGACCAGTGGGCCGAATAGCCTCCTTCTGTGCTATAAATGTCTACGAGTCTGTGAACGGAACAAAGTGATGTAGATTAAACATGTTGCAGTTGTTACCCACATAAAGTGGACAATCGGGTAGATATGCTGTCCATCCCACCCTTTGCAGCATTAGTACAGTTCTTCGTCCCAAAACTGTAATGGAAATGTATTGAATGCTTGAAATTAAATCGTCCCCTCTTCCCATGACAGTTACTCCCCCACCATTAGTGTGTTAATACAAGGTGACATATGTACGTTGATGGTCTTCATATAGGTGTGTATGTAGGAATTTGTCATATTAGGGACTTTACGTAGTCACAAGATTTTTTAAGTAATATAGTCTAACTGCAGAAGCTGTTTCTAAATGCAACTGTAACATTTGCTGGCCCCTGTGGAGTCCTTGCTGGAGGTAGAAGTTATTGCTGGAGATATTGGAACTGTGCAGCTTCTGACCATTTTACATTGGAAATCAACCCTGGATTAAGTGACAATGCGTTTGACTTTACTGAGGTTACCTTGGTGCTGGAGGAATAGGAGACGCTGGCCACTTCCCAAACTGTACAGGAGGGGCAGCAGGCTACATTGACAAATGGCTGTTGGGAGTTAACCACATCTATAGCCATCCCACTTGCAATGTAATGTCTGTGTGCACTGAAGTGAGACTAATTCAACTTAAAATCAAACAAGTAAATGCTGGAAGTGCTAAGGTAGCATTAGTGGAGCGAGAAGCAGTGTTAACAATTTGGGTTAATGTGTTCTCATCAGAACTGGAAAATGTTACAGACTTTGAGCAAATGCAAAAACAGAGGAGAGGTGGTGGGAAAGAGTGAAACTGAAATGCTTTTGATAGAGTGGCAGGTTGGAGAGATTTTAGGGACAAAAAGAGATGGTTGAGCAGGGCAATATGATTGGTGGTTATATATCAATGGTTAGCACTGCTGCCTCACAGTGCCAGGGACCCGGGTTCGATTCCACCCTCGGGCAACTGTCTGTGTGGAGTTTGCACATTCTCCCTGTGTCTGCGTGGGTTTCCTCCCACAGACCAAAGATGTGCAGGCTAGGTGGATTGGCCATGCTAAATTGCCCATAGTGTAGGTTGGGGGGGATGGGTTTGGGTGGGATGCTCTGAGGGTCTGTGTGGACTTGTTGGGCCGAAGGGCCTGTTTCCACACTGTGGGGATTCTATGAAAATAATCCCTACAATGCAGAAAGAGGCCATTTGCCCCATTGAGCCTGCACTGACCCTCCGAAGAGCATCCCACCCAGACCCAGTTCCCCGTCCTATCCCTGTAGCCCTGCATTTACCATGGCTAACCCACCTAGACTGCACAACTCTGGATACTACAGAGCAATTTAGCATAGCCAATCCACCTAATCATGGGGCATAGCAGGGTTAAATGACAGTCACACAGTCATTTTTTCCAGCAGCAGTGATGAGTCTGAAGGCTGTAACTGGAAAGGTGAGACGCTGTTCTGCAAAGTTCTGATGAAGTTCACTGGTACATTGTTAAAGTGTGGTGGGAGCAAGGGGATTGGGAGGCTTCAGATGATGAGTTTGAGTGGGTTTTAATTCTTGCCAGGAGTTGAGAGGTGTTCACCCAAATAGGAGTTGAGCATTGGAAGAGTTCAGGAAAACGCAGTGTATTGCAAGAGAAAGAAACATGATTCTGATGGGTCTTTGCAAACTCTTTTAAGCAGATTGTTCTATACAATGCTGTTATCTGCGATCACATCTCATTAATGTAAACCATTCCATTCATTCCTCACAGTCTCTTCAATCTCAATCTACTGAGATCACTGCAACATCGTGGTGTATAGCACCATCTCATGATCATATTCATTCTCATTAGACTACAGTTGCTCAGAGCTAGCCAGCTCAAAACCTAGTCACAATCTAAAGTTGCGACCCATTGTTAGGAAACCCTAGGTTGAACATATCATTGCCATATAAAGTTCACCAAAGAAAAACACAAATATCTCAGGAGAAAGTAAAAGCCACACTGACATGGGAATTGCACTGCAGTGATTAACATGCCTGATGTAGGCAAACCAAAACTGAGAATAAACTACTGATGGCCATGGGATCTGCATTTTTAGATCCAGGCTCGTTAAGAATTCCAATGAGTACAGGCCCAACCTTCCCAATGTCTCCTCATAAGAAAATCCCTCCATGGACAGGATCAACCAAATGAATTTTCTCTGGACTGCCTTCAATGCCAGTATATCTTTCTTTAGACCAAAGCTGTCCTAGGTGTGGTCTGACTAGTGTATTGTACAGTTTTAGCAAGACTTCCCAAATTTTATACTTCCTTTGAAATAAAGGTCACCAGTCCCTATTACCTACTGAATGATAAAAATAAGAACGTTTGCAGATCAGTGAAGTAAATTTGAAATCCTACAGCATCAAGGTCCTGCTTTCAAGTCTGTCGTGTAGGTGGGTTCTCCGAATCATAAGTTGTAGAATTCAAGGACTGCCATTTCAGAGCACAGCACCCACACTAATGCAAACCTGGTGCAATATATTAAAACTTGTTTGTTCATTCCTCAAATTAAAATACGTAAGCAACATTGAACTCACAAGTTTGAGACTAATTCCAGAAAGCATTGTGATGTGATCTTTGTCAACTCATCAGTTGTTTATTCAGGGTATGGTGAATGGTGAGTGAGATGTCAAGATTATAGATAAATTTCAACACTGGCAAATGGGAAATTTCATGCCAATGTTCCTCACTAAAAGCAGGAGCACATGGAGGATGTCCAGATAGACTTGTATCACTACTTGTGAGTGGACCAATGGAGAAACAGGGACTGGATAAACTCATGCCAACAAATAGGAGTCAGAGTAACAATATTTCCAAACTGTAACAAGGTAACCTTGGAAGGAGTTGAATCACAAAAGTTGCTGATGTACTTCTAGCTTAGGATATTTTCTTTGATTCACATGTACCAAAACAGTGTCTCAATCTGTCTCATGTACTCGTCCAAATTTATAGAATACGCTTTCAAAGGCTTTTCATAATGCTAAACATCAGCAATATGGTTCCAAAGACGATGCAACTTCCTTGTGACTGGGAAGTGAGTTGATAAAGTCTTCCTTTTGGCGATTTCTGTCTGTTCTGAATTTCCAGCCATTCCCATATTTACCCCTCATTTCAGGAACTGTACCGCACCACTGAGCCTTTCGATCCTGAAGGAGTCCTGGGAACCATCGATTCCATTCTGATGGCATTTATTGGATTCCAGGTAAGAGTGATGAACAAAACAGTGGACCTCACCCAGATCAACAACTATTTCACACTAACAAAATAGTGTTGTCTCATTCAAACCTTCTAATTTAGGGAAGCAAAGGCTTACACTAGATCATTTTCGTGGAATAAATGCATGGTTATCATGATGAAGATGACATTTTTACAAAATGGATAACTAGGAAGTTGCATTCTGGTCTTTCACATGAGTTCTTAGTTTACGTTCATGGGATGAGCATGTTTTTTGTTTAGGTAGGAAGACTCAGTGGTACCACTAGGAGAGGTACTGACTTTACAGGTGGGCTGGAGAACCTGAGGGTGCCAGAAGATGGATGTAGGTAATTTTAAATTAAAACAATTAGGCACCTGGTAGTGCAAAACCCAAGTATTTCTGAACGTGGACATGGTGTCTATGTTTTTTGTCATGCACTCATCAGGATAAATGCAAAAATGTCCGATTTCAAATTGTCACAAAAATTTGCAGTACAGGTGGAAAGTGACCAATCCATACTTATAAATCCCAAAAACCAAACAGTTACATTATAGCACTACTGGGCAGCACTTGCTTAGCAATAGTTACACTAATAACCAACTTAAGCTAATTAGTTAAATTTGCAACATGGCCCATTTACATTTGTCCTAAGTGGTATACGTTCATATGTAGGGATCTGTTCTGAGTAAACAAAGGAATGTGTTCAAGCATTGTACTTTCCTTTGACTTACCTGGCTACAGCTCATGTTGTCTATTATGACACCAGGTTATAGTCCAACAAATTTATTTGATATCACATGCTTTTGGAGCACTACTCATTTGACACCTGACAAAGGAGTAGCGCTCTAAAAGCTTTTGACTTCAAATAAACCTGTTGGACCAAAACCTGACATCATGTGACTTCTGACTTTTTCCACTCCAGTCCAACACCGGCACCTCAACATTATTTCCCTATTACCTCAGCCAATTAAGCAGCAGCCTTTTCTTCCATAGTATAAATTGTTGTGATTGTTTAAAATTTGGCATTCTTGTATCTGTCCTAATAAGAGCAAATTGAGTGCACAGTTTTCTGGGCATGGTCTGACTAGTGCCTTGTATAGTTTTAGAAAGACTTCCTTATTATTTTACTCCATTTCCTTTGAAATAAAGCTCAAGATTCCATTTGCCTTCCCAAGTACCTGCTAAACATGTATGCATTTTTTGTAATTTACTCACAAGGACTCCTAAATCCCACTGCTCTGCAGCTGTTTTATATTCAAATAATATTCAGCTCTTTTGTTCTTCCAGCAAAAATGCGTAACCTCACAATTTCCCACATTTTGTCAAGGTTTTACCTATTCACTTTGAAATAACTCCACAGAGGCTGGTATCCTGTCACCAAGTTACCTTTTATTCACATGTGCATAGTACTTGACATTGATCCGGCTCCCTCAAAGCCAGCTCTTAGTGTGAACAGAACCTCTGACACTCCTGTTTATATCTGTCAGCCAGGGCTCCCTGATTGGACCAGGTTAACAGCCCCAATCAGGGAACTCATATTCTATGATGTGCACATGACTAACCTCGTTACAATGACTACTCACTTAACCTTGTCTATATCTGTCTGAAGACTTTTTATGTCCTCTTCATCGCTTGGTTTCTGACTTATTTTTGTGTCATTTGCAGTTTTTGGGAAAGTACATTTACTTCCCTCATCTGAGTAATTAAAAAATATTGAAAATATTTAGGGATCCAACCCTATGTCACTCCACTGGTTACAAGTTGCCATCTTGAAAATTTCCCCCTTCTCCCAACTCTCTGTCTTCTATTAGATTTCTATCCTCCATCCAAGCTAATATACTATCCCCAACACCATAGTCTCTTATCTAATTAAATGTCCTTACCTGTGGCATCTGTTGGAATCCAAAAATATTACAACTACAGGTTGTCCTTTGTTAACCCTGCTTGTTACCTATTCAAAGAATTGTAATAAACCTGTCACGAATGAGTTCCCCTTCGTGAAGCCACACTGCCTCTGTTTGATTACATTATATGTTTCTAAATGCTCCGCAATTACATTCTTTAAAAAGGAATGAAAGACCAGGGCACAACTCATTCAAAGTAAATTTAAAACAGTTATCAAGAAGAGTAGCTTCACTAAAAGCATCAGAAATGCTTGGCATATAATACAGGCTGAAGGTGTGACAATGTTGTAGCTTTAAGAGATGATTTTGTCCTGGTTTCTTTTAAGAAAGAGACTGAATGAGAGGTATAGAGCTGGCTACTCAAGACCACTTAAGTAAACAGCTTGGGAGGCCTTGGGTTATTTTTAATGCAGCCTGAATGGGTATGGCCAGTTCTCACAGATCAGGATTTCTGAGTAGCATCGGCAGCTTTTGTGGTCTCAACAGAGTTGAAAGCTTTAGTGAATGTCTTCTAGCTGCTACTCTCTCTGAATTTTCTCTTGATATTTTTTCCTCCTGGATTGGAGAACTGCATGTGAGAATTTGTCTGAATTTTCCTTTTTTGCCAAGGGGTTTATGGGATGTTACTATATTGGAACAGTTAATTAGTAATAGTTACAGCATCAATTATTTTGTTAGGTTTCCAATAAAGTTAAGTTATTCTAAATTCCTCTTTGTTTCATTGTATTTTAACTACAGTGTTTAAATAAATTGTGTTTTGCTTAATGTCAAGTAGTTTGACCAGTCGCTTTGCATTTGGAACAGAAACTTTACATTTGCCTTTAAAATAGGAAGACATTCAGATCTAGGCTACCTTCTTAACATATTTTGAGAGAGTCTGGTCTGGTCCATAACAAAAGATAAAGATTGAGACATGAGCATGTTTAAGATAAATGCTGGGTGACAGTATGAAAGAGATTACATCCTGGAGTGAATAAATGGAGATCAAGTTAAAGTTCATCAAGATGGGTTGATGATCACTGTGTGCAATACTTATATTCTTTAGAATAAGATTCTTCATTTTAACATGTTTTTAACAGTTTGAACATGGCCATGTCTACTGCAGGTTCAGTGATTTCTCTCTGTTCACATGATGAAGTGATTGCGTTGGGAGCATCCATTTGGAAGAAAATAAATGAGGTGCTGTTGCAAATGCTTTTCAGCTGTTCCCTCTCCTCCCACAAAATTTGTTAAAGAAGACCTACATCCTTCTGATTTTCCACACGGAAAAGAAATTAATTCAAGGCAGAGGGATCCCAGTGCTCTCTGGTGTCTCTCAAGAGTCTGTACTTTAAAGCATCAATCAGAGTTGGTCTGAAAAGCAGTCACACTAAGTGGAACCATTTATTAAGTAATGGTATAACAAAGTCAAGTGCCACTCCTGACATTCTTCTCATGCTGCCATTGCAACACAGAATCATAGAAAACTTTCTCCTGCTGTATCTGTACTGATTGTGAACACTACAATTTGCAGCATTAAGATTTTTTTTGCATGAGAATCAGTTGGGCCTTTTGTTCCTTGGACCCTGGAGCCATATTGGTAGTGCTGCTTTAAGAATGATCTGAGCATCCAATCTACCAGAACTTTTATTCTGGCTTTATCCATTTGAGATGTTCCTTTAAATGTCTTGTGCACTGGAACATCCAAGTCCTTCTGCTGAGGCATGTTTTCCCACAGACTAATTGTACAGGCTACGTTTGACGGATCCCAAAGTGACTTTAGCCAAGCTGTTAGATACTTTGCGAGCTAGTAAGGTGTCAGAAACATGTGCATGGCTAATGGAAAGCAGGAATGTTTTCTACAGCTGAGGTCTTTGTACCTCAATCCAAGTGAGGGATTTCACAAAAACCATCATGTGCTTTAACTGTGGCAGTCTGAGACATATTCCTATTTGTTTGTGTTTTGTCAAAACCGCAGGAAAATTAGTGATTTTGCAAACCCAAAGGAACACAAGGAGCCTTCAAACAAAGAATCAAATCTTACCTGCTCCTCTGATGCTGTCTGGCCTGCTGTGTTCATCCAGCTCCACACCTTGTTATCTCAGACTCCAGCATTGGCAGTTCCTACTATCTCTTACCATAATCCATAATGGACCCACACAGTATCCAACATGGACATTAACTAGAAGTCCATATTGAACACTGCTGCACCAACAGCTCTGAAGGCCAACAATCTTTGAGGTTTGTCATAGAGTCATTGCCCAGACAGTCCTGGCTTAAGATAGGGGATATCATTTGGTGTCTGCCGGTGTGTGGAAATTTTGGCTCTTTGAAAATGACCATTTTTTAAATTAATTCACGGGATGAGGATTGCCTAGCCCTAATTGCCCAGAGGGCAGTTGAGTCAACCACATTGCTGTGGGTCTGGAGTCACCGTGTAGGCCAGACCAGGTAAGAATGGCAGTTTCCTTCCCTAAAGGACATTAGTGAACCATATGGGTTTTTTTCCGACAATTGACAATGGATTCATGATCATCATTTGACGTTTGATGCCAGATGTTCATTGAATTCAAATTCCACCATCTGCTGTGGCAGGATTCAAACCTGTGTCCCCAGAACATTATCTGGGTCTCTGGATTAATGGTGCAGTGATAATACCTCTAGGCCATTACCTCCCCTTTATCTCTTAAATCCTAATGCTGATGTAAAATCAGATTATTTCATGCAGAGCAGTTAATGTCACAACTTTCAAGATTGTGGGCATGTGCTGAGGTCCAGCTGTCCAATTGAGTAACCAATCACAGAGTCATACTGCTCTCAGTGAATAGGCTAATTAGTGATCATAGAACATAGAACATTACAGCACAGTACAGACCCTTCGGCCCTCGATGTTGCGCTGACCTGTGAAACCAATCTGAAGCCCATCTAACCTAAACTATTCCATTATCATCCATATGTTTATCCAATGACCATTTAAATGCCCTTAAAGTGGGCGAGTCTACTATTTTTGCAGGCAGGGCATTCCACGCTGATCTAAATGGCACAAAGAGTTATTGCCACCCAGACCAATGTTTTCCAATACCTTCGCCACTAGCTACATGTGGCTAATTGGGAATTTGAGATGAGGTTATGGCATTACTGATTACATAAATAAAAAAATGAAGAATAGACACATTTGATGGGCATGTGATCTCAGTAACCATATTCAAACAGCGTATGGGTATATACCTTACCTTTTTGTAGCAATTGAAAATGCTCAGATATATGAAAGAGTTTTTTTGATTGTACAAGTGTTTTACTTCCTTGGTCACTGTATAGAGGAATATGTTTAGCAAACCTACACATGTGAAGTATGTTTTCCTGAGTGTGAGAGTATCATAGCATTCTGAACTGAAATGAATGCCTGTAACTCCAGAATGTCTTTTGAATTACTTCCAGTCTGACACATGAATTAGGAGCAGGAGTAGGCCAATCGAGCCTGCCCTGCCATTCAACAAGATCATGGGTGACCTGATTACTCCACGTTCCTGCCTATTCCCTATAGCTTTCACTGCCACCCCCCCATCCTTATTAAGAATCAATTCACCTCGGCCTTGAAAATCTTCAAAGACAAGATATTCAAAAAATGTATCAACAGAGAAGGGTAAGGGCCATAAGAGCAAGAAAGCTGTGTTTTTGGATGAATGATGGTGAATGAGGATGTTCCCACAGTGGGACTGGCTCAGAAAAATGTTGGGAAATGATGCCTGTCAGTTTGTAGAGGCCAACATGCTTGGGGTTGGCATGAAATTCTTGGCTGAATTGAGAAGAATGAACCCAGCCACAGAATCAAAGAATTAGGGCACAGAAGGAAGAGGGGACCATTCAGCCCAACATGTTCAGCCCAGTGCTGATTGTTTACCTGCATCTATTTCCTCCAATCCCATTCCCTTCACCTTTCATAATAACATGTTCTTGTACTTTCTTTTCAAGAAAGTGACCAATTCTCTGTCAATATGCGTGTGGCTGTGTACGCCTGTGTGTCAGCCATTGCTCATTTGACAGCACTGTAAATCTCTAAGTTCAAGTTGTACTCTAGTTTGAGCCCCAGAAGTCAAGGCTGACACTTCTGTACAACACCAAGGGTTTGATGCATTATTGGAGGTACTGTCTTTTGAATGGGACACTAAACTGATTCATATCTGTCAGCTCAGGTGGATGTAGAAGAATGCATGGCATTGATTTAAACCAGAGCATGGTAGTGCTCCATGGTATCCTGCCAATATTTATCCCTCAGTTAGCATCACTAACATAGGTTATCTGGTCCTTATCATTGTGCTGTTTGTGGGAGATCGCTGAGTGAATGTTGGCTGCCATGTTCTTACATTACAATAGTGACCGGGAGTAAAATGCTTCAAGATGTCTTGTAGTTACTAGAAGAGCTTTTTAAATGTAAGGTATTTTTATAATCACTGCCACATCATGGTCAGACATTTCAGATTTCAATATGGCTGTGTGTGGAGAAAAAACAAACCCTCTTCATTGTTTTGATGGTAATTCTGCCAGTGAAGTATAACCTAAATATTGAGTGTGTGATGGATGAAAAATGCAATTTATAGATCCAAGTATAATCATTAAAAGCTGGCACATAGTAAGGGAAAATGATCAAGAGGACTAAGGGGTTGCTGCGCTTGGGATTTGTAGAAGTTAAAAGCAAGGTAGTGCAACTATACTTATGCCAGGGCGCTCGCCAATTTTCTTGCAGAATATTCAGAAAACTTTGCCATTTTGATGCTTTCAGGGCATCTATCAGAAAATTGGAATGACATCCTTCAACCCAGCGCCACTATTAAAATGAAATTGCACAGACTCAGGATGCACAAAGTTTCCATCCATGTTTACTCCATATCTTATGTTATGTCTCACTGTCAGAATGTCAATATGCCTTTAAGACACGTGCTCATGATATCATCATTATATCGTAGCATGTGACCTGAAGTATAATGATCTCCTACTTCACCTTGCCTTAAATCACTTGAAGCATGGCACTCTACTCGAAGCATGATCGTCTGTTGTAACCTGACAGCTTTGAATAATAGAGGTTTACAGCTTGGAAACAGGCACTTCGGCCTAACTTGCTTATGCTGCCCAGTTTTCACAACTAGTCTGGCCCCATTTGCTTGTGTTTGTCCATATCCCTCCATATCTATCCCATCCATGTACCTATCCAAATGTTTCTTATGACAAAATTGTGCTCCCCTCCACAACTACTCTGGTAGCCCATTCCAGACACTCACCAGCCTCCGTGTGAAAATAATGCCCCTTTCATATCTCTCCCCTCTCACCTTAAACATATTCCCTCTAGTTCTAGACTCCCCTATCATGGGGAAAGGCTGTTGACTATCTACCTTATCTATGCATTTCATGATTTTATAGAGTACTATAAGGTCACCCCTCAGTCTCTTACACTCCAGGGAAAAACATCCCAGCCTATCTATCCTCTTCTTATAACTTAAACTTTCCAGTTCAGGTAGCATCCTACTAAATCTTTTCTGCACTTTTTCTAGTTTCATTGTATCCTTTCTATACTAGGGTGACCAGAACTGCATGCAGCACTCCAAATGTGGCCTTACCAACAACTTGTTTAATATTAGCCCAGACACTTAAGTGCGCGAGGAATATAATATTTGTACATAATAGTTAATTGTGACAAATGTCTGCTTTATTCTTCAATGCCACAATATCCAACACCAATTTCTTCTGTTTTGGGAGATAGCATAAGCATTGCTATATTCGGTAAAACATCTTGCTTGAGGCAACCGTACACTACGAATGGAAGTACAGAAATCTACTCCCCGTATTATTTTGAATTTTGGGAGCTCTATGTAGGAATTGGATGTACACGGCACAGTGAAAGTCCAGTAAAAATTCATCAGGGTGAAATGTGAGGATAAAGAGATTGTGTTGTGAGCTGGGACTGGGCAAACAACTTGTCCATCTTCTTCACCACCTTTCCACCGCATCCTTCCCACTGACCAATCCCCACTACCCTCTACCTGCATCCACCTATCACCACCCCACCTACCTTTCCCCAGTCCCATCCTCCTCCCTCTCGCCTACTTGACCTGACACAACCTGTCCAACTTGTCTCCCACCTATCCACTTCACCCTTCCCACTGACCAATCCCCACCACTCCCTGTCTGCACCCACCTATCACCATCCCACCTACCTTCTTCCAGCCCACCCCTCCTCCCTCTATTTATTTCCCAGCTCCCTTCCCCCTCCCCAGATCTGAAGAAGGGTCCCGACCCGAAACATTGACTTTCCTACTCCTCTGATGCTGCCTGATCTGCTGTGTTCCTCCAACTCTGCACTGTGTTGTCTCTGGGCAAATTTGGATTGTATTCTGTGAAGTTGAGAAGGGCATGATCTAGTTGCAGCATTCAAAATGCTCAATGGAATTGATAGTGTAATTAACATGAATATAGGACGAAGAAGTATAATTTTTAAATTGAAGCTAAGCTGTTTACGATAAAATGTAAGAAAACATTCTTTATGGAAAGACTGTGAAGCGCATTGAATTAAATGCTGCAATTATAAAGTCAATTGAAGTGTTTCAAAGATATACAGTCACTTTGGAAGTAACAACAATGTGGAACTTGGTGTCAGCCTTGGTGCAGCAGTAGTTACACTCACCTCTGGCTCATGACCCAGACATTCCAGACAATTGAGTGCCTATTCTGGGCTGAGGAATTACTGCACTGTTGCCAGTGCCACTTTCAGGTGAAATATTAAGCCAGGGCTGTGTTTGTTCTGTCCAGTAGATGCTAAACCATCCATCAGCACCGTTTGCAGATAAACAGGCCAAGTCCTGGCCAATATTATCAAAAGCACATTATCTGGCAATTTATCCCATTGCTGCATTGTGAAAATTGGCTGCTATATTTCTCTAAAATTACAACAAAGACGACTCTTCAAATAAATTATTTAACTGGCTACAAAACGCTTTGTGCTTCCCTGAGCTTGCAAAAGGCACCACATGAATGCAGTGGATGTCAAAGATGTGGCCTGGGGGCAGTTTTCAGTCTGAGTCCTTCCTCATATCCTCCTTTCCTCAGAGTGAATAGCTTAGCTCTAGATTCCACACAAATAGTGTAATTAGGGCTGGTATTGTGTGAAGGATTGATGATATCATTAACTAGAGGCTGTAGGTTATGGAAAATATGTCATGGCCTGTCTGTGACATAGTCAGGATAATGTAAGTGCTTCAGCTTTTTTAATCTGAGCGCTAGAAGTGATTAAATTAATATCACGGCTGGGAAGGAAGCAATAAATTAGTAACTATCGTAGATTGAAGACATTTAGCACCAATGTTTAAAATTAATGACAAAAGAACAGAACAAGTGCTGCAAATCCCCAGCATTGATTTTCCAACCTCCCTGTCCCTTACAATGTAGGTTTAACTCCAGTCTACCCTTAGAGTACTGTCCTTCAATTCTAAATCCTGTTGTCTTGAATGGTGAAATGTGTGGAGTTCATGGACAGACTTAAATCTGGCAGGAACAGCTCTACTCTGATGATGAATGATGTGCAGCAATTTGTGACAGGGAGTGCTGTTTTATTTTTGAATCTAGCCCAGGCAAAAATGATTGAGTTTCCTCCTCTGGTCTGTTGAACATCCCAATACTGTGGTGTTTGATAACGAGAAGTACTGCTTCAATGTATAGCTGTTTTAAAAAATATTTCTTGTAAGTTTAGTAGCTACCAGTCTTTCAGTTAGAACCTATGACTTTTATTCCCCATTTCAGAACTTGCTCATGTAAGCTGGCTGATAGTTGAGTGACACAAATAGGGAGTGTTGCAGTATCAGGGTGCAAATCTTCAGAAGAGATGTTAAACTAAAGTCTGTTTTTGTGGATCGGATTGATGCCAAAGATCCCAGTGCATAACTTATATGAGAACAAAGAGTTGTTCAAGTATTTCTAACATGATTTCTCTTCAGATTGTACCAGCAATAATCGATCACTCGTTGCATTGTTGTGTGTGGCATCGTGATGTAGACAGAACGGCTATCACAACTGTCAACATAATAGTAGTTGCTGTGCTTCAATGTACTGTGAAAGGCTTTGAAAAAATTGAGAAATTTGCTGCATTGTCATATAACTGCAAATCTTTTCTTTATGTATTGTACTCTACAACATTGAAATGGTTTGAGCTATCACTGAAGAACTATATGATTTAATCTTCTAGCCTATCTTTACCATGACTATATCTGATTCAATGCTGCAATCACTGGTAAGCATCATGCAACAATGCTAAAAAACATTGAAATGATGACTATGGCAGAATTAGGCACCAAATCATTGCAGAAGCAAAAGAAACACAAGAACCTGTGACATTTGTCCCAGTAACTCCTGACATAGAATTATCATAGTCCGTTTTTAAATAGTTGGTCCTTCTTAAAAAGTGGACTATATTAAACATTTTACTCTTTGTGAGTAATTACTGGGACAAATATTTGTCTGCTTGACAGTACTTCATAAAATAACTATATGTGTGAACCACCTTAATGCAATAGGGCACTATACAAATGAAAATGCATGGCTAAAGTGGCAGGGATTGAAAAAAATAATAGGATGACATGATTTCCACTTGGGTTTGAAGCATATCTCCAGTGATGTGTTTGCAGGATGGAAACTTTCCAGTGCTGCTGAAAATGGCAGAGTTGATTCTGTAGTTGAAATTTGCTGACCAGTCCTATCAACCTTTTTAAATTCAGACATGGGATGTGGACTGGCTTGGTCACCACTTATTGTCTCTTGAACTAAAAGATTTGATGGGGACATTTCTGAGGGCAGTTGAGGGTCAACAGATTATTGTGGTTCTGGATTCACATTTAGGCCAGACCAGGCAAGGAGGGCAGATTTCCTTCCCTCAAGGACATGAATGAACCAGACGGGTTTTTACAACAATTGACAACAGTCACATGGCTGAAGTTAGACTTGCTTTTTAATTCCACGTGACCTTTATTGAATTCAGATATCACAGGCTGTCATAGTTGAGCTGAACCCATTTCCACAGTGCTTTCACTTGAGGCTTCAGATTACAAATCCAGTGAAATTACCACTTTGCCACCATCTCCCCCTAGGTATATAGGTCAGGGTGCCACAATCCCATTCATATTGTAAGTTTTCTTGTGGGTTTTTGATTAGTTTGTGGAAATTATTTTGTTTTGCCATGTGTCAAATCTACTTCCCCCACAGAAGTAAACCAGACTTCCTTGTAGACAAGAATTGAATGTATTTTGGAAGTTCGAGGGAAGTGTATTTGTTAATTGGTGAATTAGAAATATTTTACTTTCCGAAATAATTGGCTACTGACCGTAAACCTTCATTTAATTAAATTGACAAAGCTTAGCTATAGTAACCTTGAAGTCTATGCAGCTGTGTGAACAAAGCTAAGGAAAATGTTCCTGGGAATATCTCATGTTTCCAGTCTGCTCACATTAACAGCTCTGTTGTCTACACAAGACTCCCAGTTGGGTCCAGCTGCCTTCTGATGTCATTGGGTCTGATTGAGAATTCCCTGTACATCAGCTAGACTGTGGAGAGAAATGTACGTGAGAATTCCACCAACACAATTTAAAGAGACAAGCTCCTCAGTCCTTACTAAAAAGCTTTCATTCAGCTGTCGCAAGAATAAAATGAACATGTTTACCTATGGGAGCTAAGTAGTTTAGAAACAGTTAATGGTGCCTTGAATTTGGAGACTTATATTGAAACCATTTCATCAGGCACAGCTCATGTATTATATTCACAGATATAAGGCCACTTCCTCCATACACCTTTAATAATCTTTGACTTTGAACTTCACTTTCATAACCAGACAACGTTCTGGTTCCAAGTATATTTTACAAGCCTCGTCCTCCTTTCAAACAGTGCTGAGATAATAGTGTGCCTTATCACTTTAAAACATTTAATTTTTCTTCTTGCAATGAATTGCTTTAATCAGGTGGTCAATCTGAATTCAAAGCAACAGTGAGATACATGACCAGTTAATCCACCTTTGGTATTGGTTGAGAGAGGAATGGAGGTCAAGATAACAGTTGAGTCTGCTGCTTGCCATGCAATGATACCATGGACTCTTCAAATTTCATCTAAAAAAGACCATTAAAAGCCAGGCTTTGATTAGAAATCCAGCATCTCAGAGCGAAATCACAGTTTACTGGTGCTAACTTCCTGGTGTGGGTGTGAAGGCAAGAGTGCAATAGGGTTATAGAGAAAGTAGGAATTGCAGATGCTGGAGAATCTGAGTAACAAGGTGTAGAGCTGGATGAGCACAGCAGGCCAAGCAGCATCAGAGGAGCAGGAAAGCTGACATTTCGGGCCTAGAAGGGTCTAGGCCCAAAACGTCAGTTTTCCTGCTCCTCTGATGCT
>NC_063365.1:19805753-19837726 GCF_021869965.1 Rhincodon typus | reverse complement strand
CTCAGATTCTCCAGCATCTGCAGTTCCTACTATCTCTGAGGGAGAGATAGATTGGCGTCCATCATCCCAAAATCTCAAAATTTAAAATTCTCAAACTTGTGTTTGGACCAAGCCGGAGCTTAGCCCCTCCCTGACTCTCATTCCCCCTCCTCTAGTTGAAGTCTCAGTTTGTTTGACTTCAGCCTCTTGGAGATTTTCTACTTTGGCCATCTATGAGTGAAGCTACATTGTGTCAGCTATGACTCCATAAGTAGTATTCTTGTCTCTGAGTGAAGAGCTTGTGAGTTTAAGTCTCATTCTAGTGCAATATTGTGGATGTGCTATATTTTTGGGATAGACACACCTGGTCTTTTGTAAGATTGTAAAAGACCTCATGGCATTATTTGAAGAAGATTGTGGGAGTTCTCCCAATCCAGGGCAGTATTTATCCTGTAACCAACAGACAAAGCACATGCTCTGGCCATTTATTTTGCTGCTTTTAATGGGAGATTGCTCTGTACACATTGTTCATTCTACTTCCTTCTTTCTGTAGGTCATGCTTTCTTCTATTGTTCCTCTTAACTCCCATGCCTGTTTCTCCTTTAAGATGTTCCATAAAAATAGAAGTTTGGGGGCCCTCTTGTGGACAGTGGTCGTGTCCCTACCCCTGGACCAGAAGGCCTGGTTTCTAGTCCCACCTGCTCCAGAGGTGTGCAATACCACCTTTGAACAGGGTGATTAGAAAAATAGGTTAAATAAAAAAGAGCAGGAGTTTTGGGGGCCTTCTTGTAGCACAGTGGTAGCATCCTTGCCTCTGGACCAAGAGACCTGGTTCAAGTCCCATTTGCTCCAGGTGTAATTGCATCTCTGAACAAGTTGATTAGAAAAATAAGTAAATAAAAACAAAACAGAAGTTTCTGCAAGACATGAGTCTCCTCTCTTAATCCTTCCTTTGGTTTGTTGTCCATTGTTTTGTCTCATAACAGCAATTTGCATTCATACATTGCCTTTAATGTCATTTGATGCTCCTGTTTCTTGGCATGTTTTCTGTGTTAAAAGTGTTATACAGTGGCAAATTGTTGTCTTAGAAAGTTTATGATGGGCAATTAGTTACACTTTCTTGACTATTTAGGGAAGTATCAGCAATTTAAATTCGTGCTCCAGTGCAACACTATGGAACTGTAGGATTTCATTGTGAAGGCGAGAGATTGAGCTGAGCCTCTCTCTGTCTGTTACTGTGGTTAAGGATCCCATGTAACTAATGGAAAGGAGACAGAGGGCCCTGATCAATCATTCATTTTCATTCACCACCATCAAAAATAGTAAGGCTATATCTGGACTACTCTATACACTTCTGCTCTCCTTACTTGAGAAAAGATATAATTGTATTAGGAACAGTTTGGTGAAGATTCACTCCATTGATACCTGGGTGGCTTAGTTTCTTTCAAACGGTCATTGGTCTTAGGAATTCACTTCCAAAACCAGCAGTGAAGACTTTGTCACTGAATATATTCGAGGCTGAGTTAGATTATTGACAAAGAAGGGAGTCAAAGATTGGACCAGGATAGACAGGAAAGTAAAGGCATCAATCAGAAGGAAATGAGGCGGCAGACAGGAAAATGGAGATGAGCCAGAACTTCAGCTGTAGTTATAATGAACGATGGAGCAGACTCAAGAGAGTGAATGGTCTTAGTCTTGTTCCAAATTCTTCTGCTTTTCTTTGAATGGTAGCACAGGATCTTCAATGTCCACTAGAACGACCAGAAGAGAGACACAGGCTGCAGTTTGACAATTGATCCAAGTGCTAGAAAGTGGGACTAGACTAGTTTTCTTGTCAGCACAGACTTAATGAGCCAAAGGTTTGTTCTGTACTGTATGATTCTATGACAGCACATTTGGTAACACCAAACTTTCAGCACCAAACTGGAGACTCAGCTCAGATTACATAAAGTAGCAGCTTTGCAGCCTTTCACTACTGTTTCTTAAACTCCTGATTCTCTAATGGGCTCTAAGTAAAAACCAATCCTGCTTTGCAGCAATACGGAGACCACCATCCACTGCACAGCACCATTCAGAGTTTCACATCGCCACAGCTCTGAGTTAATCATGGACCCTGATGCATTGAAAGAAAAAGAAATGACCTTTCCCTATTTATCTTTTCCCAATTCATAAACAGAGGCAATATTTTCAACTGCTCCCATGTTCTGAAACATAATGGGATGGCAGATTGAGAATTGCTGCATTTAAATTGATGGTTCCAGTTGTCAGAAAGTGATGATGTAATGATTGATAACCTGTCCCTCGTGCTTTTCCTATCTCTACACAGGACGTTTTAACTGGTGCATTGAATCCATCTCCGATACACTGAATATTGTGCTGTCTCAGTACTACTTACAAAGAAATGTACATCCGATGGCACACTTGGAAAAATTCATTACCTTTTGTCTACTAGATTACTGAATGCACAAGGGTACAATAAATTCACTGAGACTCTAGCTCTCATGATGAACATTTTCAAACCCAGGTTCCAGAGCAGGGGAGATAAGTTTGAACACAAAAGCTGTGCTTATGTCCTAATGTAACCTGTTTCCATGTTGGTCAAATTTAGATAGAAAAGACTGTATGTATGCATTGACTTCAAATCTCTGAGAATATGAATGGTTTAGAGAGGGTGTTGCAGAGCTGAAGGGCCAGGGAGCTGAGGGCAGAGACAATGGTGGAAAAATCAAAATCATGGATGCAGCAACACTCAGAATTGGAAGAGTGCAGAGATTTCTGAGGTTCATTGAGCTGGAAGAGGTTACAGAGCTAGGGAGGAATAAGGACATGGAGGTTGAAAAAATGAAAGAACTGCAGATGCTGGAAATCAGAAATAAGGAAAAAAGAAATTGCTGGGAAAGCTCAGCAGGTCTGGCAGCATTTGTGGAGAGAGATCAGAGTTAATGTTTCGGGTCCAGTGACCCTTCTTCAGAACAGTTGGTAGCTAGGAAGATGTCTGTTTTTATACAGAAGATAGGGTGGGGGTTGGATAGGTGGAGTCAGAGCCCAAAGAGAGAGAAGAACAAAAACAAAGCTGCTGGAAAAGCTCAGCAGGTCTGGCAGCATCTGTGAAGGAAAAAACAGAGTTAACGTTTCAGGTCCGGTGACCATTCCTCAGAACTGAGAGAGAGAAGAACAGTTGGACAAAGGAGTGGATAACGATCTGGCTGGAAGGGTGAATAGCTATTAATGAAGACCATTAGTGGCTAACAATGGGTTGTGTGTAATAGCAGAGGTTGTGATACCAAGGCTTGGTGTGTGGGTATAGGGCTAAGGTGATGGGACACTTTATATTGTGTCCAGAAGGCTGTAGAGTTCCCAAGCTGTTCTTCCAACTTCACTGGAGCAATACCCCAAGCCTGAGACAGAGTTAGACACAGTGTTGAGATTTGAGACCAAGTGGTAAACGAACGAAATCTAGACAAGAGTTCAAGTGATATTTATTGAATAAGCAGTTCTAATATTTTCCAGCCAAATGAATCTCTTGCAAACCCAAAATAAAAATTGAAAGAACTGAGGATGCTGTAAATCAGAAAATAAAACGCAGAAGTTGCTGGAAAAGCTCAGCAGGTCTGGCAGTATCTGTGAAGAGAGATCAGAGTTAACGTTTCGGGTCCGGTGAGGAAGGGTCACAGATGCTGCCAGACCTGCTGAGCTTTTCCAGCAACTTCCATGTTTTTTTCTCTCTTGCAATCCCGACCTGCTTCACCAGATTTTGCACAGGTTCTTCGCTTCTGCATTCTCCTGAGTGTTCATTATTAGAGGAATTACCAATCATAGATGGAAATTGACACTCCAGAGGTCTATTGAACAGTTCCTGGCATGGTTCCCCAATTTGTTGCAGTTCCAGATAAACTATTAAGCTCCCAGATGAGAGAGGTGAACAGGGTCCTGTTGGTTACTCACCTACCCCATTGCCTGGTCAATACAAGGCTAATTTTAAAAGGATCCAATCCTGCAGGTTGGGGTTTTCCCACAATTGGGTGGGTTGTGGCTGGTTTGTTAAAGCTTTGCAACATTCTTGTGTGTGCTGTGACCAGTAAAAATGCTGCCTGGATCAGCCTGAGTTTTGCCATGTCCTGCCATCGCAATTTCGTGAGCCAGCCTCAGTATTTCCACCTATATCTTGGCAGCACCACAATCTGGTGGATCATGTCCACTCCTCATTTGCTAATCTGTCAGAGGCTCCATACTTCCTCATTCGCATCTCATTTTTAATGTAGTCACATTCAGGAGGTGCTGCCCCCTCTGCTTCAGTATAATCAGTCTGAGCTAGTGCTTTTAACAGTGGGTCAGCTTGTTGGGCTACATAGAAATATAGAAACATCACACAATAGGAAAAGGAGTAGGCCATTCAGCCCTTCAAGCCTGCTCCTCCATTCAATAGGATCATGGCTGATCATTCAACTTGGTATCATGTTCCCAATTTCTCTTATATCCTTTGATCCCTGATCCCTTTAGCACTGACGACCATATCTAAATCCTTCTTGAAACCAATCAATGTTTTGGCCTCAAACACTTTCTGTGGCAGAGAATTTGACAGGTTTACCACTCTCTGGTTGAAGAAATTTCTCATCATCTCAGCTTAAAATGACCTACCCCATATGCTTAAACTGTGTCCCCTTGTTCTGGACTCCTTGGTCATTGGGAGCATCCTTCCTGCATTTACCCTACATAGTCCTGTTGGAATTTAATAGGTTTCCATGAGATTCCCTCCTCATTATTCTAAACTCCAGTGAATATCGTTCTAACCGATCCAGTCTCTCTTGATACCTCAGCCCTGCCATCTCAGGAATCAGTCTGGTAAGCCTTCATTGCACTCCCTTCATAGCCAGAACATCCTTCCTTAGATGAGGAGACCAGAACTGCCACAGCACTCCAGGTGTGGTCTCACCAAGGCCCTGTACAGCAGCAGCAAGCCATCCCTGCTCCTGTACTTCAATCTCCTCGCTATGAAAGCCAACGTACCATTTGCCTTCTTTACATCTTGCTGCACCTGCTTACTTTTGGCGACTGGTGTACAGGTCTTGTTGCACGTCCACCTCTGCCAAATCCAATGCCATTCCGTTAATAATCTACCTTCCGCAAAGTGGATAATCTCGCATTTATCCACATTATGCTTCATCCGCCTTACATTTGACCATTCACTCAACTTGTCCAAATCACTGTCACTGTTCAGTCTTCAATTGTAAGTCTGTGAGGGATGGGGGGTTCGCCATTTCCTCATCAGTACCTCATTTTTAAAATAGGAACAACTTCTGTCTCAGCTCCGGCGTGAGAAGTCTGAGCTAGCGTTTTTAACAGCTACATGGACTGCTGCCAAGGAAGTTCTATTTATTGCCTCCTTGGATCTTCTAGACTCCCATAAGATGTTTGTGATAACCAGATTTAGGGTCTCCTGACTGTAGTGCTACTTCAACCCTCCACTGGCTGAGCCTGTCTGTCCATGGGCCATGTGAAGGAAAACACCAGATACTTTTTCCTGGAGCTATTTTCCCTGTGCTTCTTGGAGACCACAGAGAATGCTGTTACCTCTATTAATGCCAGGACATTACCATGGTACAGTTTGTTCCCCTTTCCTGGCAACCTGGAGACAGCTTTCATGGTCACTGGTCCTGACAGAAGGTCACCTGGGATTCACCTGGGAAGGAGCAATGGACATGTACCCTCCTTCAAATCCCAATTCCCAGCACTTTAGCATTTCCTGCACTGTCTGATGGGAAGGTGAAGCATTTTCCCAGATGTAGTGTTTGGCAGGAACAAAAACAGAAGTTGCTAGAAAAGCTCAGCGGGTCTGGCAACATCTGTGAAGAAAAAAGTCAGAATTAACGGTTCGGATCTGGAACATTAATTCTGATTCTTTTCTTCACAGATAATGCCAGACCTGCTGATCTTTTCCAGAAACTTCTGTTTTTGTTCCTGATTTGCAGCATCTGCAGTTCTTTTGGTTTTTATGTAGTGTTTGGCAGGTCCTGATACCTCTCAGTATCACTACAGGCTTGCTCACTTCACCTTGGAAAAATATGGCCACCCTTCCTTTGGATACACACTGCCAGTAATCTTTCTTGATGTTGTTGTTGTCTTTATAGTTGATGCACTTGTAATGACTGAGGGATCCAATTCGAGTCATCGAGTCATAAAGATGTATAGCATGGAAACAGATCCTTCGATCCAACTTGTCTGTGCTGACCAGATATCTTAAAATAATCTAGTCCCATTTGCCAGCAATTGCCCCATATCCCTCTAAACCCTTCCTATTCATGTACCCATCCAGATGCTTTTTAAATGTTGTAATTATACCATCCTCCACCACTTTGTCTGGCAGCTCATTCTGTACATGTACCACCCTCTGTGTTAAAAAGTTGCCCCTTAGTTTCCTTTCAAATCTTTCCCATCTCACCTTAAACCCATGCCCTCTAGTTTTGGACTCCACTACCCTGTGTACTCTATTAATGTAGAAGTTTGTCTCCTCTTTGTCAATCCTTCATATAATGTTAGATAAAATCTCTATTGAACTTTTAACAGTTCTTGGTTTGGGTAAATTTTGCAGAATTATCACAGTGCAAATGGAGCCCATTGTGTTTTCACCAGTTCTCTCCGTAGGCATAATGACTTAGAGATTTCTATGAGATTCCCTCCTCATTATTCTAAACTCCAGTGAATATTGTTAGAAACAATCCAGTCTCCCTTTGTACCTCAGCCCTGCCATCCCAGGAATCAATCTGGTAAGTCTTCATTGTACTCCCTCCATAGCCAGAACATCCTTCCTCAGATAAGGAGACCAGAACTGCCACAACGTTCCAGGTGTAGTCTCACCAAGGCACTATACAATAGCAGTAAGACATTCCTGCTCCTGTACTCCAATCCTTTCACTATGAAGGCCAACATACCATTTGCCTTCTTTACATCCTATTGCCCCTTACTTTCAGTGACTGGTGTACAAGGACACCTATGAGTGTGCATAATGACTTAGTGCAGTTATCCTGCCTTTCCTCCTTAACCCTGAACATTGTTTCTATTTAGATAATCATTAATGCCCTCTTGAATGCCTTAATTGAATGTATCTCCACCGCATTTCCAGGTAGTGCATTCCAGATCCTAACAATAACTTTGCAAAAATGCTTTTCCTCACATGGCAATTACTTTCTTTGCAAATTACCCATGTCTGTATCCTTTTGTTCTTGATCCTTACATATTTGCTCTGTCCAACCTCCTCACGGTGTTGAAAGCATCTATCAAATCCCCTCTTAGCCTCCAATCCAGTGAAAGCAGCCCCACCTTCCTTCTCCAATCTAATGCCATCACTGAAGTTTCTCATCCTTGGAACCTTTCTTGCAAACCTCTTCTGCACTGTCTCCAATGTGATCACCTCCTTCTTAAAATGTGGTGCCCACAACTATGCTCCAGCTAACTATTGTAATGTACAAATTCATCAAAACTTTCTTGGTTGTTGGTGTGAGAAGATGGTGTAATGGTGATGTCACTGTCCTAGCAATCCAGAACCCCAGGCCATCATTCTGGGAAAGGTCACCGGACCTGAAACGTTAATTCTGTGTCCTCCTTCACAGATGCTGCCAGACCTGCTGAACTTTTTCAGCGACTTTGTTTTTGTTCCAACATTCTGGAGATTGGTTCATATCGTACCACGATGGATTGTGAAATTTGAATTCAATAAAATTTGGAATTAAAACGCTAGTTTAATAGTCACCATGTAACCATTGCCAATAAGTGTAAAAACTCATCTGGTTCACTCTTGCCCTTAAGAGGAGGAAATCTTCTGTCCTTACCCGGTCTGGCCTACACGTGACTCCACACCAACAGCAATGTGATTCGCTCTTAACTGCCCTCCTGGGCAACAAATACTGCCCTTGCCAGTGATGCCCACATCTCATAAATAATAAAAAAGAACTCCACACCCACATTAATAAAGCCGAGGACACTGTATACTTTATAAACTGTCCTCTCCGTCTTTACTGACTGATGCTTGTACACACATTGGTCTCTCTGTGATCTACGCCTTTTAGAGGAACATCTATACTTTGAATATCTCCATGTTCTTTATCCCAATATTTGACATAAACAAACATACATTCAGAGGGAATATAAACAAAGTTGCTGGAAAAGCTCAGCGGGTCTGGCAGCATCTGTGAAGGAGAAAACAGAGTTAACGTTTCGGGTTCTGAGGAAGGGTCACTGGACCCGAAACATTAACTCTGTTTTTTCCTTCACAGATGCTGCCAGACCTGCTGAGCTTTTCCAGCAACTTTGTTTTTATTCCTGATTCACAGTATCCGCAGTTCTTTTGGTTTTTATACATTCAGAGAGATTCTTACCCTTTTGTCGTAATTTTTATACTTTTAGTTTTGCCCTGTTCAACTAAGTAAAGGATCCTAACCCGAGGGAATGGTGCATTTTTGCTATTTCAAGCCTTTTAATGTCAATGACTCTTGTTGGAAGTATCACACAAATCAACTGCCAAATTTTCGCTCCCTCGCCAATGTGAGAAGTGCGCCCACAGAATTTCGCCTCTGGATAAAATTCTGTGGCTGCCCACTTCACATTTCCAGTTGACTAATTCCATTATTTGCTGGCACATTAAAGCTTTCCCTGAGTGCAGTCTGTCCAGAGAAGTTACTGATCTGCTCCAACCCATTTCACATAAGCAGATAGCATCAGCAGCTGGCTGATGTGCGAAGTGCCTGAGGAACCTCAGTTACCACCCTGTCAGGATACATTTGTACTCTGTGTGCCGAGGCATGTAAGAGAGTGAACAGAATTCAAATGCATTTTACCACTTCTGCTGTGAAGCCCCCATGTAGAAACCAGAATGGAGTCTGTGACTTTTGAACGCGTCAAGCAGTCACAGCTCGGAGAAGCAAGAATACAAAAGGCCTAAATGTGAGACGTACGCACTATTGGCATAAAACTTCACCCACCTTTAAGGAAATCACCCCCACTCACACTCTCTACGTCTGGCAGTAGAGGCAATAATGTCTGTACTTCCTCTGGAGGCTAAGGAAATTTGGCATATCCATAAAGACTCTTACCAATTTTTATAGACGCACGAGAGAAAGCATTCTATCTGGAAGCATCATGGCTTGATATGGCAATTACTTTGGCCAGAACCATGAGAAACTACAGAGCATGGTGAACATAGCCCAGTTCATCATGCAGTCCAGCCTTCCATCCATTGACTCCATCTATTCTTCCCACTGCCTCGGAAAGGCAACCAATATAATCAAAGACGTTCCCACCCCAGTTATAATCTCTTCCAACCTCTTCGGTCATGCTAAAGATACAAAAGGATCAACAGATTCAAGAATAGCGTCTTCCCCGTTGTTATTAGACTCTTGATGGGACCTCACAAATTTCAAATTTAATGTTGACCTCACTCTTTGTGCATCTTCTCTGCAGCCATAACATTGTATTCCTCGCTCTGTTCTATTACTCTAATGCACTTTGTATGGAATGATCTGCCTGTACTAAACGTAAAATAAAACTGTTCACCATACCTAGGCACATATGACAATAATAAATCAAATCAAATCAAATCCTTCCTCCATTGTTAGGTTTCTCACTTTGTTGCTTGTATGAAAGATGTCACTGGAATATTTGGAAACTACATGCTAACAATCTGTGATTCCTGCTCCAAATGGAAAAACATCAAGAAGTACTCTTAATACTTTTATTAAGATCTCTGTTAATATTCCATAAATGCTCGTTTTGATAGGTATTCACCCAGTTTCTTTTCAATGCCATCAAATGATTCCAAGTCAACCAACTATCTACTCTCTTTATTTTTCCCTGTATCCAAACTTACTCAGAGATTGCAAATATCAAACAATTTTCCTCATGCCTAGTGCTTATTGTCAAAGTTAATTTGCTTTCTTCAAACAATGTTGAGCTCTGCCTACGTTACCCATGCACAGTCCAAATGTTCACGAAGATTCAAGAAATGCGATGGATGTCATCTTCACTGAAGAGGTTTAGTTTGTAAACCATGATCCATTGCTGCAGTATTCCCTTCAGGATTACTTGCCTGTTGATTTGCAGGGGTCGTTTATTTCACAAGCGGTAGATTAATCAACAAGTTTTAACTTAGGTTTGCATTTCCACAGAAAGATTGCTGCAGTTTTCGGTGAGGTGTGTTAGCAGATCTTGCCTTTGATCATAGGAACACAGGATCATAGCAGCGGGAATAGGCCATTTGACCCTTTGTGTTTGCTCTGTCGTTCAATAGAACATAGAACATGGAACATAGAACATTACAGCGCAGTACAGGCCCTTCGGCCCTCGATGTTGCACCGACCTGTGAAACCAATCTGAAGCCCATCTAACCTAAACTATTCCATTATCATCCATATGTTTATCCAATGACCATTTAAATGCCCTTAAAGTTGGCGAGTCTACTATTTTTGCAGGCAGGGCATTCCACACCCTTACTACTCTCTGAGTAAAGAACCTACCTCTGACTTCTGTCCTATATCTATCACCCCTCAATTTAAAGCTATGTCCCCTCGTGCTAGCCATCACCGTCCGAGGAAAAAGGCTCCCACTGTCCACCCTATCTAATCCTCTGATCATCTTGTATGTCTCTATCAAGTCACCTCTTAACCTTCTTCTCTCTAACGAAAACAGCCTCAAGACCCTCAGCCTTTCCTCATAAGACCTTCCCTCCATACCAGGCAACATCCTGGTAAATCTCCTCTGCACCCTTTCCAATGCTTCCACATCCTTCCTATAATGCGGTGACCAGAACTGTGTGCACTACTCCAAGTGCGGCCGCACCAGAGTTTTGTACAGCTGCAACATGACCTCATGGCTCCGAAACTCAATCCCTCTACCAATAAAACCTAACATACTGTACGCCTTCTTAACAACGCTATCAACCTGGGTGGCAACTTTCAGTGATCTATGCACATGGACACCGAGATCTTTCTGCTCATCCACACTACCAAGAATCTTACCATTAGCCCAGTACTCTGTATTCCTGTTACTCCTTCCAAAGTGAATCACCTCACACTTTTCCGCATTAAACTCCATTTGCCACCTCTCAGCCCAGCTCTGCAGCTTATCTATGTCCCTCTGTAACCTGCAACATCCTTCCGCACTATCCACAACTCCACCAACTTTGGTGTTATCCGCAAATTTACTAACCCATCCTTCTACGCCCTCATCCAGGTCATTTATAAAAATGACAAACAGCAGTGGCCCCAAAATAGATCCTTGAGGTACACCACTAGTAACTGAACTCCAGGATGAACATTTCCCATCAACCACCACCCTCTGTCTTCTTACAGCTAGCCAATTTCTGATCCAAACCACTAAATCACCCTCAATCCCATGCCTCCATATTTTCTGCAATAGCCTACCATGGGGGCAATAGGATCATGGCTGATCTGATTATAGCCTCAAGTCCACTTTCTTGGAGCCATACCTTAACTCTGGCTCCCTTGTCAATCAACAATCAATCTAACTCAGTCTTGAATAAATTCAATGATCCAGCCTCCAGTGCTTTCTGGGGAAGTGAACTCCACAGACTAACTATCCTCTGAGATGGAACTTTCTTCTCATCTCCACCTTGAAAGGGAGCTCTGTTGTTCTCAAACAGTGTCCCCTAATTCCAGTCTCCCCCACAATAGGAAACCTCTTGGTATCCATCCTATCAAGTGGCCTCTTCTTTCTTACATGTTTCAGTACAATCACCTCTCATTCATCTAAACTCCAATGGATACAAAATGTGCAACCTTTCCACGCAAGCCCCACAGCCCAGGAATCAGTTGAGCGAACATTCTCTAAACTCCTTTTTATTTAAGAAGATATAGTTATATTAGAGACACATAGGAGGAATTGAGAGATCCTCTAATGTGTAAAGGCCCAGCAACGTCCACTATTTAATCCTTGGCCCAGAGAATTTTTAAAATATTAATTCACAAGATGTGGGGGTCACTGGCTAGGCTGCCATTTATTGTCCATCCCTAATTTTTTGGACAGCAGGTAAGAGTCTACCACATTGCTGTAGGTCTGGAGTCACGTGTAGGTAAGGATGGCAGAACTCCTTCCCTGAAGGATGTTAGTGAATCAGATGAGTTTTTACAACAATCATCAGTTACACTGCTGTCATTTGGCTAGCTTTGAGTTTCAGATTTTCACTGAATTCAAATTAATGACTTGGATGGACAGAGTAAAAGGTATTATAGCCAAATTTTCGGACAATAAAAGTAAGTTGCAATAAAGAAATAAGAGATTTAGAAATGGATTAGGTGAATGGGCCAAAATCTGGTAGATGGAGTTTAATAAGGGTGACCATAATTATCCATTTTGGTCAGAAGCATAGAAAGAGAACTCTGAAGAAGGGTCCAGACCCGAAACGTCAGCCTTCCTGCTCCTCTGATGCTGCTTGGCCTGCTGTGTTCATCCAGCTCCACACTGTGTTATCTCATAATCTAAATGGAGAGAAACTTCAGAGTGTTTCAGTGCAGAGGGATCTAGGTGTCATCATGCATGAATTGCAGAAAACTAGTAAGCAGGTACAACAGGCAATAAGAAAGGCAAATGGAATTTTGGCATTTATTGCTAAAGGAATAGAGTATCAAAGAACTGTTGCTGCAACTGTGAGACCTCACCTGGAGAATTACCAACAGTTTTGGTTCTCTTACTTGAGATAGGATGTCGTTGCATTAGAAGTAGTTCAGAGGAAATTCACTAGATTGATTCCTGAGATGAGAGGCTTGTCTTATGAAAAGACATTGAGCAGTTTAGGCTGATACTGTCTGGAGTTTGAAAGAATGAGAAGAATGTAAGATGCTAAAGGGGATTGACAAGGTAGACATAAGGAGGATATTTCCTCTTGTGGGGCAATCTAGAACAAGAGGCATTGTTTTAAGATAAGGGACAGCAGATTTATCACAGACATGAGGAGAAAGTACTTTCGTCAAAGAGTCATGAATCTGTAAAATTCACTACCTCAGAGTGCAGTAGATGCCAGGACATTGAGTAAATTTAAGGAGCAGATAGATTTTTAACTAGACATGGGGTTGAAGGGTTACGAAGAGCAGACAGGAAAGAGTGGAGTTGAGGCCAAGCTGCGATCAGCCATGATTGTATTGAATGGCAGAGCAGGCTTGAGGGTCTGAATGGCCGATTCCTGCTCCTAGCTCTTATGTTTAAAATCCTCCATCTGCCATGGTAGGATTTGAATCCGTGACCACAGCACGTTAGCCTGGTCTTTGAGTCATGAATGTGACATTACACCACAACTCCCCTAGACTTCCCCTTATTGCTTCATATCACCAGTTGCATCGCTTTGTTGCCAACATAAACTGTCAGGATCAAAGCTAACTCTGTTATGTGACATTGCTCTGAATGACAGGAGCAAGCTACATAAATGGATGCGTGATAGATGGCACTTCAACCAGATGATGTAATTTTTTTTCTTTGAGAAAGATGAGAAATCTATAATTGATTAGGAATAATCAATTAGGCAAGGTCATTGACATCGCTCATATGTTATTTGTTAGGTTCAGGCATGACTTCCTGACTAACCAATGTTGGTTTTAAATAAAGCTGCTCAGATGTCACGTTACTGTTGGTTGTTTTCCTTCTGTATCAGCTTGGTTGGTTTAGTTGGTAATGCTCACTTTTTCTTATCTCTAAGAAATGTTACCAAAGAACATTCCCACACAGAATTAGCCTGAAATGCAGTGATTGCTGCATAAGGATGAAGCAGCAGTCACTTTACACATAGCAAGGTCCAACCAGATGAATAACAAGCTCTTGCAGTTGAAACAGAAACTTTGTGGTTTTCTATGTTAGCCTACATAACATACTCCACCAAAAGTCGGGTCCTTGATGAGACAGGTGTCTTGAATTTTATTTACAACACTAAATATTCACACATCTATAATGTCAAAGGCTATCACACATGTTCTGTGTTCTGTGCTTATTGATGTGACTGTACATTACCTATACAACTGACTGATGGCACTACACTGACTTTGTGACTGAGAGAGAGTGACTGAAGGTGAGACAGGTACCTTTATAAGTGTACATACGTATCCTGATGTCAAATAAGTGTCTTGAAGACATAGTGCGTGCCTGGTCTTGAATCACAACACAGGTTGTCCTTGCAGGTTTTTCAAATGGTGCTATGGGATCATTAACTTGCACTGGAATAGGCCGATAATCCCATCCAAACTTGTCATCTCTGACAATGCAGCAGTGCACATACACTGGAGTATCACTTTGGGGTATCTCCTCAAGGGGTAACTTGAACCCAGCACCTATCAGGAGGGCGACTTCGTCAGGTGTACAGGCAAGGGCAACTCCAGTACTCCTGGGCATCAGTAAAGTGGGTTCTCAATTATAAATAACTATGTTTTCTAATCAACCTGTTCAGGGATGTTGTTGTATAAATGGGGCAGGTCGCACTTGAACCCATGTCTCCTAGCTCAGAGATATGAATACGACTCAGAACCTTGAGCTCTCAATGATATACTGATGAGGTCAAAAAGGTGCAGACTTAGGTGGAGGATGGACATTAATGCGGGCAGGTTGTGCTGAATGCCTTTGTTCTTCTCTATTTTCCACATAAATGCTGGAAAATCATGGTTTGGCTGAGCTGTACAGTACGAGTGAAGTGGGAGCTTTCTTCTACAATCGTTTCATTCCAGTACATCCTCATAAAAACTGATCGTTTCATTAAATTAGTTTGTAGACTGCCCGTAGGAACCTTGCTGGAGCAATATAACTTGCTTGTAGGTACAGTGGTTACTTAAAGATCAATATCAATGAAGATCAGTTTTCAACAGGGGATTGTCATCCCTTTGAAGTTATTGGGAGGGCTTTAACTGTCTGTAAACATCCAATGAAACAATGTCATTCACATCGTAAAAAGGTCTATCTGCCCTGATGGTATCATTATATCCCGGGTAAGAAGGTTGACCTTGAACTGGGAGTTATTTTAAAACCAATGTGAATGAAGATTTGAAAATAAGAAAATGATTCACATGACTAGTGTGCATGTGCATCTGGATTCGCTCATATTCCCCAGGCCGGTGTTTGCTTTATTCAATTACAAAAGTCATTTGAACACTGGAATCAGTCACATTTTGGAAGTTAGAGAGAAACATCACATTGAGGAAGCCAAGATTTCAACATTGAATTTAACACTTTCAGAACCTTCCTCCATGTTTGTTACGCACACCCCAGGACTTGTTCTGTTGGGTTCTTCCCAGCTCAAGTCAACCCATTTCAACTATTCACACATCCTGTTAGCACCCATTCAGTGTTTACTTCTCTCCCAACTTACTATCAGCAACCTCTTTACTTCCTTTTATTTCTCTCTCTGTCTGGTCACTGTCTCCATCTATTCGACTCACTCCATTTCCCTCCACGCACACCCCATCATCAGCATAAGTGCCACCATTTCCCAGTGCTTTCAGTTCTTTTTATTGACTCATTAGTGGGATGTGGGCATCTCTGGCTGGCTATCATTTATTGCCCTGTCCCTAGTTGCCCTTGAGAAGGTGGTGGTGAACTGCCTTCTTGAACCACTGCATTTGACCTGCTGTGGTTGATCCACAATGCCATTAGCGACAGAATTCCAGGATTTTAACTCAGCGACAGTGAAGGAACAGTGATATATTTCCAAGTCAGGATGGTGAGTGGCTTGGAGGGGAACTTGAAAGTTCTCTGGACTTGAAACATTAACTCTGTTTTTCTTCCTGCAGATGCTGCCAGATCTGCTGAGATGTTCCATCACTTTCAGTTTTTTTGTTTCAAGCAAGCCAGAGCTGAAAAGTAGCAGCTCTCTCTTTATGTAACCCATAAAAGTCACTTGTAATTCTGTCCTATAACAAAGTAGCCTACTAAAGGTGTAGGAACACATCACACTCCAAGAGAAACCAGTTACAATCTCTGAGGCCTACCTTGTTTTAAGAGTTTAATGTTCGTACAAAACGGATTCAGCTTCGGAATAATATGAAAGTTAAATTGACGACTGTTCCCTTGGATCCTGGTCAAAGATCAGTGGGAATGTGTTGGAATGGCCATCAAATTAATGGGCTCAGCCAACATTGGGTACCCACACCCTCAGCCAAGACCCAGCATTCCTTTTGTTAGGACACATCAATTCTCACCTTGTACATCTCAATGATCCCTGGCAGAAACTCCGGGGACCTGAGGAACCACTGTATCTAAAAGCAATTTATTTTATTCACTCATACGAAGAGGGCATCATGATTAGTTGAACCAGTATTTATTATGTATCACTAGTTGCCTTGAGATGGTAGTGGTGAGTTGACTCCTTGAATTGCAGCAGTCCATGTGCTGTAGGTAGACCCACACTCCTGTTAGGGAGGGAACTGCAGGATAGTGCCCCAGCAACACTGAAGGAATGGTGATAGATTTCCAGGTCAGAGTGTCTTGGAGGGGAACTTGCAGCTGGTGGTGTTCCCATGTTATCTGCTGCCCATTTCCTTCTAGATGCTATTGGTCATGGGTACAGAAGCAGCTGTTTAAGGAGGCTTTGAGTGAATTTCTTGGTGAATCTTGCACCAGCAAGATTCTTATAGGCAGTCCACAAGCTAATTTAATGAAAAGATGGTACAGGAACTCAACAATTGTAGGAGAAAGGCTTTCACAGAGCTCCTGCTGTGTAGTTAGATCAAACTCTGATTTTTCCACCATTTACTTAGAGTATACACAGTAGAAATAAGTTGACGAGGCCAACCAGCCTTTGTGGTTGCTCATACTCTACTCAAGTTGCCTCCCATTCGTCCCCATTGGTGTATAATTGAGAGCCCATTTTCTTGATGCACAGTAGCCCCTCAATAATGATGTTCTCAGTGGACCTCACATTAGCTTGTTGTGGAGAGTTGGTAAAGGGGCACCATACCTCCAAATGCACCCCACCAAGTCCCACCCCTCCTTGCAGGCAATGTATATTGCTGTGTTCCATCACTTTGCTGCTGCAACCCTTAAATGCAAGCCCCCATCATCGGTACAATTGGGACTGATATTATCTGGATGGGCACTTTCTCTAGAAGGAGACTTCAGGGATTTTCTGCACTGTGAAGCTGAGCGTGACTCTTGGTTCCCAGGACACTCACTCCCCTTTGCCCCAGAGTCTGGTTCTGACACCAGGCACATGTTGCATTTACACGATTCCTGCAGCATCCACCTATGGTTTGACTGCACCAACTCTGCAGCTACAGTGTAAATCCTTCCGTTTTAGTCGTGGTGGTCATTGTGTAGAAGCAGCCGGGGAAGATGTTTGCTCTTAGGACCATCCCACCAGAAAGAACATGAGCTTTTGCTCTCCGTACCTGGGTGTAACAGTGCCCTGGAATTATTTTGAAGTTCTCCCACACCCCCTGGCCAGGCAACATCATTGGAAAATGACAATCGGGCCATTATCACTTTTCTACTGGTGGAATCTTGCTGTGTGCATTTCCTACGTTACAACAGTAACTACACTTCAAAAAGTGCCTCCTGGGTTGCAAAGTGTTTTGTTAAGTCTGCAGGTCATGAATGGGTGCTGCACAAAATGCAACTTTTTCTTTTTATTTTACGAAACGGATTTGGGTCTTGCACCGTCCCACTTGAAAGCTGTTCCACAGTCCACTTCAAGTGTTGGCAGCTCCTGTTCTTGAAGAAATACATTAGCCCAAAATTATGATTTGGCTCATTTCACTTGTGTTGGCCTAGACTTCCGGACAAAATGTAATCTGGGTTTGCCTTCATACCTCAGTCAGACACCCTTCCCATTGCTGTTTTACAGCAGCGATTCATTTGGTTAACCCAGCGTATTGTTTTGTTGCACAGTCAATGCAAATTGTTAAAAATTGTTGTCAACATCTGTTCACTTGCTTCTCGTTGTAGTGACTCACACATTTCCTTCCTTTCAGGTCTGTATTGACCAAGCCTGTGTTTCCTCTTTCCACAGGGATTCATTTCTGCTGTCCTCACAAAATGTGGGTGGGAGGATGGATTCATCCCCATCAATAAAAACCTCTGGTAAGTATTGCTTCAACCTACCGGAAAAAGGCACTCTGTTGGAAGAGCACAAATGGGAATTCTTTAATTGGATGCTGTCAAAGTGTGACTTATATGGTTTCTCAAGCTGTTAGGGAAAGAAAGGCTCGTACTTGTATGACTTCCGATCACATCTCTCAGAAGTGCCTCAAATTGCTTCATACAATCTCCAGTGTAGTGATTTTTATTACTGGGGCAGTTGCTTTCATTACACCCAGCATGATCCCACAGTGAGATGGATAACTTGTTGATAATAATTTGCATTTATTTAGTGCTCACCTGACTCTGGAGTAAACCTTGTGTGATTCATTTTGCCAGTTTTATTTTGAGCATTATTCATTTTGGTTGATGAAAGAACTGCACAGAGGCCAGTAACCCATCACCAAGTCACCCTTTATTTCCATGTGCACAGTACAAGGACTCTGACCAGCCAGCTCAGAGCCAGTCCCTAGAATGAGGAGACTCTCTGAATCTCCTGTTTATATCTGTCAGCCAGGTCTCACTGTTTGGCCCAGGTTAACAACCCCAATCAAGGATCTCCTGGTCAATGAGATCTATCTGGCCTTTGTCCCAATCACCACAGTTAATTATAACTTAAAGGAATCAGAAGTTTTCCTTCTGAAGAATCCTCTGTCTGTAAGCACCTGTTGCCCCTCGAACTTCCAGCTCTTCCGCCATCACCACCGAAAATGCGCAAGTTCTGCCCTCGGCCACGAGTGTGATATCCTTAGCTGGGTCTTAAAGGGGATGCAAGTTGGGAACGCAGTTCAGATTATTGAGCACTCAGGCTCCAAGCTGAGCAGGGAGTGAAGAAAGGTTGGTGGAACGGCCCAGAAATGATGAGGGAGTGGAGATGCTGTTGCATAAGGTTTGAGACAGATGTCAAATTGAGAGGCTGTCGAGGGAGCAGAAATGAGGGAGGGTTCAGATAGAACATGACGGCAGATGGTTAGGGAAGGAGGAATGCTACCATCTTCAAGTTCCCCTCCAAGCCACTCACCATCCTGACTTGGAAATATATCGCCGTTCCTTCACCGTGGCTGGGTCAAAATCCTGGAATTCCCACCCCAATGGCATTGTGGGTCAACCCACAGCAAGTGGCCTGCAGCGGTTCAAGAAGGCAGCTCACCATCACCTTCTCAAGGGGCAACTAGGGACGGGCAATAAATGCTGGGCCCAGCCTGCGACGCCCACATCCCACAACAAAAATGAATTAAAAAACAATCGAGAGATAAGAGTGAATAGACTGTGAGGACTGGGACAGAGATTTAGTTGCTGATCCCGAGAAAATAATTCATCCATCTCCTCATAAGCAGTGCAGTAAACGGCATTTACCTGATCAATTCAAGTATTCTTCTTGGAAGGATTCACAATACACACAGAACTCAGGTAGAGGATTGTAAAGAGTATACAAAGAGAATGAAAATAGAATTCTATCAGTGCCACAATCACTGGAGCCTTCCTTCAGAAAGCGTGGACTGAGAAAATACCAAAATCAATTCATTAGGATTATTAATGATTTAGAAATAAGGATAGGTTTCCGAAATTGACTAGCTCATTGAAAATAATCATTCCCGATCTTTGTCATTTATTCAGTTTTCATCCTTGGTACAAATTATTTTGCATATGTTATCATCTGTTGGCAACTACACAACATTGTATCGCTTATTGATTATCTGCCTTCTGACAAACACGACATGAAGCAAGGGACAGTGATGTATTTCCTTTCAGTGTCAGCTTTCATTAGTGGTCAGTTTATGATTGGAGGGATAGACAATGACAATTAATACACTTAAATGTGTTGGGATACAAAGGTATTCAGGGCTGATCTCACGTTTCCGGTGAGTGGGAATACAGCTTCACTATTCTTCGGCTTCCCATTCACAAAAATATTTCTCTTAATCACACAGACTATTAAGAACTGTTCTGATGAAGAGGCACCAGACTCAAAACATTAACTCTGCTTTCTCTCCACAAATGCAAACCAGACCTATTGAGTTTGTCCAGCAATTTTTGTTTTTGTTTCAAATCTCCAGCATCCACAGTTCTTTGTTATATTTTAGCCAGTTAAAAACTGTTGATATTTTTATATGATTTGAGCATGTAAAGGCACTGTTTTCAGCTTAACTTGTTCTGGGCTGAACAGCGTAAATTCAAATGCAATTTGAGGACAAGTTATAAGTGAGTCTCCAGATTTTTAACATCCAGTATTTGGCAGCACGGTGGCTCAGTGGTTAGCACTGCTGCCTCACAGCGCGAGGGATCTGGGTTCAATTCTTACCCTCAGGTGACTGTCAGTGTGGAGTTTGCACATTCTCTCTGTGTCTGCGTGGGTTTCCTCTGGGTGCTCTGGTTTCCTCCCACAGTCCAAAGATGTGCAGGTTAGGTGGATTGGCCATGGGAAATGAATGGTTCCAGGGATAGAGTAGGTGAGTGGGTCTGGGTGGAATGCTTGTTAGAGGGATGGTGTGGACTTGATGGGCCAAATGGCCTGCTTCCACACTGTAGGGATTCTATGATTTGAGAGGTCCCTTTAGCGGCGCCTTCCTGCAACTTCTGGTCTAGCTCAGCATTAAAGCATTGTCTAGAAACTTGGCAGCCAGCTATAGTAAGACAATGGCACACAAATGTGTCAATGACAATTTTGTTTGGTGAATCATCAATTGAATCTGAAAGTGTCTAGCTGGACTTAATACGCTCGTATTTAGGCCGCAAAGCCATCAGAGCTGATCAAAGATAACAAGGTGTCGAGCTGGATGAACACAGCAGGCCAAGCAGCATCAGAGGAGCAGGAAGGCTGACGTTTTGGGCCTAGCCCCTTCTTCAGAAAAAAAAAGAGCTGATCAAAGCCTTGTCTAGTTCTTCTAACCATCCTTTTGGGATGGTTGTATGACAGTTGTCAGCTGATCATTCTCCTCTTTGAAATCTCATGGGGCTGATGGTACAATAACCCCAAAGGCAGAGCTACACTTACTCCAGTTCTTTTCTGTATCTCTGTAACGTACATTATTCTCATTGGTCTCCAAAGCTGTCAGATCCCAAAGGTATAGTGTGCTGTTAATCTGGGGTTAGTACTTTCACTGAGTAAAGTGCCAAACTGTATGGTGTTCTGTTACGTGGAATAGACACTAATGACATAAGGAAACTGTTGTACTGCCTCTTGCTACAGTTTACCTCATACTTTTAATGAACTTGTCTCATAATTTATAATCTGAAGTATGGGACTGGTACAACATTTATTCCACCGCCAGCTCTAACAGCTCCTAAGAGGGCTCATTATATATCTAGGAATGGTCTAGCAATAAAATCCTTTGGCGTTATGAGACGGTTCGATGGGGTAGATGTTACCACTTATGGGGGTGTCCAATGCTTTTAAAAAATGGCACTACCTAATAAATCCACTAGGGGATTCAACAGAAAGGAACCAAGGATGTTGAAAAAGTTAAACTTGCAAAGGCAAGAAGTATTAAGGCGAATAGTACAAATACTTTTAAGGGAAAGCGAGGTAAATACAGGAGGGAGACAGGAATGGAAGGATTTGTCAATGGGGTGAGATGGAGTTGAGGAGGAGAACCATGGACAAAAGGCCAATTTCCATGCTGTGAATTCTGTGAGTTAATTAACTCTAGCAATATAAGTTGCTGTTCAACCCAGATTTTGTGTGTATGAGTCATAATTTAATCCACAGGGATCGAGTCCTAAATTATTGCCATTATCTATAATTCCTAAGCTATTGCAGATGCACAGGACCTGAAATTAAAATTTGCTGGAGAAACTCAGCAGGTTTGGTGCATTTGTGGAGAGAGAAACAAAGTTAATGTTTCGAGGGTTGGTGTTGACTCGATGAGCTGAATGGCCTGATTCCACATGTAGGGATTTTATGAGTCTATGACTACCTATTATAAGGTACTTTCAGACTGAAGGTAAACAGGAGAAATATTTACAGGTTGCAAACTAAAAGAGCAATAAGATATTTTTAAAAAACAAAGAACGAAATTAAAGAAAAGAGTTGCGACACCAGGCAATGTGTTGTACCCGCGTGACGTGGGAGCTGTATACCCCATTGTGGTTCATTATAATCACAGTTGCTTGAGAAACTCTGGCTCATAGTTGATAAGCTGGAGTCTGAGCTTCAAACACTCCGACACATCAGGGAGGAGGAGAGTTACCTAGACTACTTGAAGAACTGCAAAGGAGAAAAGATCCTGATGGGAGTTATGCACAGGCCTCCTAGCAGTAGTCAAATTGTGGGGCAGAAAATAAATCAGGAGATAGGAAATGCATGTAATAATGGCACTATTACAATTACCATGGAGGACTTCAATATCTAGGTAGACTGAGAAAAACAGATTGGTAGAGGATCTCAAGAAAAGGAATTTGTGGAATGTCTACAAGATAGTTTGTTTTTGGAACAGCTTGTGATAACAGAACAGGCAATTTGGAATTTGGTGATGAGACAGACTTGATTTGGGAGCTTAAGGTGAAGGAATTCCAAGGAGGCAGTGACTATAATATGAGTGAATTCACCCTGCAGTTTGAGAGGGAGAAGCTTGAATTAGATATAATAGTGTTACTATTGAATAAAGCAAAGACATGAGAGAGGAGCTGGCCAGAACTGATTGGAAGGGGAGCCTAGCAAAGAAGACAGTGGAGCAGCAATGGCAGGAGTTTCTGGGGGTAATTCGGGAGGCACAGCAGATAATCATTCCAAAAAAGGATAAAAATACTAAGGAGAGGACAAGACAACCATGATGATAAGGGAAGTCAGGGACTGCATGAAAGCAAAAGATAAACTATATGTGGTGAAGATCATGGGAGCCAGAGGATTGGGAAGACTTTAAAAATCAGCAGAGAAAAACTAAAACTGCAAAAAGTGGGGGAGAAGATGAAATATGAGGGTAAGCTATTATTAATATAAAGGAAGATTGTAAAAGTGTTTTTTTTAGGTATATCAAAGGTAAGAGAAGCGTGGTCATTGGACTGCTAGAAAATGAGGCTGGAGAAGTGGTAAAGGAAATGGTGGAGGAACTGAATCGTTACTTTGCATGAATTTTCATAGTGGAAGGGACAAGCAACAAACCAGGCCCAAGAGTGTCGGGGGCAGAGATGAGTTTAGTGGCCATCACTAAGGAGAAGATCCCAGGGAAGCTGAAAGGTCTGAAGGTAAATAAATCACCCGAACTGGATAGACTGCACCCCAGGGTTCTGAAGGAGGTAGCTGAGGAGATTGTCGAGGCATTGGGGATGATCTTTCAGGGATCACTGGAGTCAGGGAGGAGCCCAGAGGACTGGAAAATCGCTAATGTAACACCTCTGTTTAATAAGGGAGGGAGGCAGGAGACAGGAAATTAAATGCCAGTTAGCCTGACCTCAGTCGTTGGTAAGATTTTAGAGTCAATTATTACAGATGAGATTGCAGAGTACTTGGAAGTACATGGTGAAATAGGGCTGAGCTTTGTCACGGGGAGGTCATGATGACAAAACTGTTAGAATTCTTTGAGGAGGTAACAAGCAAGTTGGACAAAGGAGAGCCAGTGGACGTGATCCGTTTGGATTTCCAGAAGGCCTTTGACAAGGTGCCGCATAGATAATTACTGCTGAATCAGATGAGGTACTGTTATGGATAGAAGATTGGCTGACTGACAAGGCAGAGAGTGGGGATAAACGAGTCTCTTTGGGAATGGCAGCCAATGACTAGTGGAGTTCTGCAGACATCATAATGATTCCCATTATTAATGATCTGGATGAAGGAACTGAGGGCATTGATGCTAAATTTGCAGATGACACAAAGCTAGGTGGAGGAGCTGGTAATGTTGAGGACATGGACAGACTACAGAAGGACTTGGGACAGACTAGGAGAACGGCCCAAGAAGTGGCAAATGGAATATAAAATGGGAAACTGTGAGATTTTGCACTTCGGTAGGAAGAATAGAGGCATAGAGTATTTTCTAAATAGGTAATCGTAGAATCCTAACTGTGGAAGCAGGCCATTTGGCCCATCAAGTTCACACCCACCCTCAAAAGAGCATCCCATACAGACCCATCGCCCTACTCTATAACCCTGCATTTCCCATAACCAACCCATCTAGCCAGCACATCTTTGGACTGTGGAGGAAACCGGACCACCCGGAGTAAACCCATGCAGACACGGGGAGAATGTGCAGACAGTCACCCGAGTCCCTGGCGCTGTGAGGCAGCAGTGCCAACCACTGAGCCACCATGCTGTCCCAAAGGCTTTGTAAATCTTTGGGAGCACAAAGGGACTTAGGAGTCCTAGTTCAGGGTTCTCTTAAGATCCACATGCAAGTTCAGTTGGCATTATGATAGCAAATGCAATATTAGCATTCATTTTGAGAGGCCCAGAATACAAGAGGAGGGATGTACCACTGAGGCTGTATAAAGCTCTGTTTAGATTGTATTTGGAATATTGTGAACAGTTTTGGGCCCTGTATCTAAGGAAGGATACGCTGGCCTCGGTGGGGTCCAGAGGAGTTTTAGCAGAATGATCCTGGGGATGAAGGGCTTGTTCAATGAGGATCGATTGAGGACTCTGTGTCTGCACTTGATGGAATTTAGAAGAATGAGTTGGGGGGGGGGTGCTCTGATTCAAACTTACAGAATACTGAGAGGTCTGGATGTGGAGAAGATGTTTGCATGAGCGGGAGAAAGACTAGGACCCAAGAATACAGCCTCAGAGTGAAGGGCTGACCCTTTAGAACTGAGATGAGGAAGAATTTCTTCAGCCAGGGGCTGGTGAGTATGTGGGACTCATTTCCACACAAGGCTGCGGAAACCAAGTCACAGAGTGTGTTTAAGATGGAGATAGATAGTTTCTTGGTTAGTAAAGGGGTCAAAGGTTACAGGGAGAAGGCAGGAGAATGGGGTTGAGAAGCATGTCAGCCATGATTGAATGGCATAGTGGACATGATGGGCTGAATGGCCTAATTCTGCTTCCATATCTTCTGGTCTTATGGTCTTATAAGTATAACAATGCTGACTTCTTCTGAAATCACAAGATTTCGCGGCGCTGCTTCTTTATCACCTGATGAAGCGGTCCGAAAGCTTATGGTTTCAAATAAATCTGTTGGACTATAGCCTGGCGTCATGCGATTTCTGACTTTGTCCATCCAGTCTAACACCAGCACCTCCACATCATACGCTGACTTTGGAATGCGATGTTAAAGCAAGTCTCCAGTCGGATTTGCGTAAAAGTGATCCCATGCCAATATTCAAAGAAGGAGTAGAGAGTTCTTTCAGCATCCTGCCCAGTGTTTCATACTCAAGCACCACCACCATAAGTAGATAAACTAAGCATTCATCTGATTTCTGTTTTTGGGGCTACTTTTTCCACCACTGATACCATATCTCTACAAATTTCAACATTTAAAAAGCCTTCGGCAGTGTTTCTGAGACACTGACGATCTGCTATATAAAGTCTATACTTTTCTATATTTGAACAGATTATATAAGGTAAGCCTGTTTTCCCTAGAATTTAGAAGGCTAGGGGTTGATCTGATCTGAAGTTTTCAAGATAATAACAGGAAAAGTCAGAGTAAATAAAGATAAACTATTTCCACTGGTTGGGGATTCTACAACTAAGGGGTCACAGTCTGAGAATTAGGGCCAGAGAGTCAGGACAGATGTTAGGAAGCACTTCTACACACAAAAGGTGTTTTGAACCCTCTTCTACAAATGGTAGTGGATGCTAGATCAGTTATTCATTTTAAATCTGAGATGGATCAATTTTTGTTACGCAAACATATTAAGGGATATCGGCCAAAGGCAGGTATATAAAATTAGGTCAGATCACAGATCAGCCATGAAATCATTGAATGGGGGAGCACACTCTAAGTGTTGAATGGCTTGCTCCTTGTTTCTATGTAAAGGTGCATCTTCATAAGCTAACACTTCCGATGTGGAATTTATCTTGGGAAATCATCCCTGTGCGTACTGTTCTCTCCAGGACGTTCTGGATAACAGCATCACATCTCTAAATTGATATTTGCTTCGGAATTCTGCTTGTTGAGCACATTTGTCTATCTAACACCACGTGTTTTTTTTTAGCACTTCAGTGACGTCACTAGATTGGAGAAATTGCTGTTGTCCTCTTCAGGGAAGGGAAGATTTGATAAGTGATTTGACAGAGATGTTCAAAATCGTGAGGTCTGAACAGAATACGTTGGGTGAAGATGTTAATGTTGAGGGTCAAAAGGCACCGATTTAAAGTGATTAGCATAAGAAGGAGAAAAGGTTTCATTTTTACTTGGCAAATGGTTCGGATTGAAGTGAGATTGGCTTGAGAGTGCGGTGGAGCCAGATTCAATTTTATCTTCCAAAATACAAGGGGATACTTATCTGAGGAAAATGGGTTTGCAGGGTTATTAGAAACAGGAGTTGAGTTGCTGTCACAGAGAAAGAGTTCAGTCACAAGGGCTTCCTTCTAAGCTGTAGCCATTCTGTGATGTTTTTTCTCTCTGTTATTGTGCTTTTTAGGTCCCTGTCCTACATTACCACGACTGGCAGTTTCTCCTTTGTCCTGCTGAGCCTGATGTACTACATCATAGACGTGAGAGAGAGGTGGGGTGGAGAGCCATTCATCTTCCCAGGTAAGCAGCAAGAGCCATCTCAACACTGTTCACTACATCCTAATCCTCAGGATCCAATTAGCAAGGACATCAGACATCACTCAGAATACTTTATTCTTTCGTAAGGTGTGGGTTTTTGTGACAAAGCCAGCATTTGTTGCCAGTCTGGAATTAGCCTTGAACTGGGTGGGTTGGTAGATTATTTCTGAGGACAATTAAGAGTCAACCACGTTACTGTGGACCTGGAGTCATACATAGACTGAAATGGCAAATTTCCTTCCCTAATGACCGAAAAGGGTTTGTGCAGCAGTAAGGGGCGGCACAGTGGCTCAGTGGTTAGCACTGTTGCCTCACAGCACCAGAGACCCGGGTTTGATTCCACCCTCAGATGACTGTCTGTGTGGAGTTTGCACATTCTCCCCGTGTCTGCGTGGGTTTCCTCCGGGTGCTCTGGTTTCCTCCCACAGTCCAAAAGTGTGCAGGCCAGGTGGATTGGCCACGCTAAATTACCCATCGTGCTCAGGGATGTGAAGGCCAGGTAGATTAACCATGGGAAATGTGGGGTTACAGCGATAGGATAGGGGAGTAGGTCTGGATGGGATGATCTTCGGAGAGCCGGTGTGAAATTGATGGGCCGAATGGCCGGCTTCCACAATGTAGGGATTCTGTGAATAGTTTATGGCTGAGACTAATTTCCAATTCTGGATTTATTGCATTGAAATCCCACCAGCTGCTGTGGTGGTATTTGAACCCATGTCCCAGATCTTTAGCCCAGGCCTCTGAATTACTAGACCAGTGGCATTATCACCGCACAGCCATCTCCCCTGTAACTGCATTGTCAAAGTGAATGCCTCTTCACATATTTTATTGATCTTTTTCACATTGAAGACAAAGGGCCCAGGATAATTCAAAACGCAAAATAATGTAGATGTTGGAAATCTGAAATAAATAAAAACCCAAAAATGCCAGTAAACGCGCTGCAGGCCAGGCAACAAAGGTGCAGAGAGAAAGAGAGAGAGAAAGAGAAAAGTCAGTGTCCTTTCATTGCAACTTGGGATCTATTGGTAGGATAACTGAAGGCAGTTATCAAATTTCAAGAGTAATGTTGTATTATTTCTGTACTGCACTGTGTGAGACATTCATCACAGTTACTGATAGAATGAACAGGAGGAGACACAGCACAGGTCCACCATCACAAACCTGCAGTGCCATTAGTTTTCTACTTATCTCATTCCATGCAAACATAATTCGGTTGCATGCTGTCTTCTGCCCTGTTCAGTTAAGCTACTCATTTCTTACTGTCCATTAGTATCAGTGGGTTAGGAATTGCTGCTGGGGATAATAGTGACAAAGGCAGGTTAATTAATCCTTCTGTTGAAATAGAAGTTACAGAAATATTGTATGAATACATTGAGAGTTAATTGCTTTTATTGCAAACACTATTTTCTAGCCTACTGACATTAATGTGTATCAAAAGTATTTCTGCTTGTCTTAGGACTCTAACTGGCTAATACTGTATTAGAAGCCAATAATGCAGACGATGGGTTCAGTTGGCAGAAACTCTGAGATCAAAGGTTGATTGATTTGCTTGTCAGCTGGACTCTTGCCGCTATAATCCCTTGTTGGACAATGGATTCTTCCATTGGGGAGCTCCCCCTGGATTCACATAATGTGCCAATCATGGCTGCTCTTCATCTGATCCAGGTTGCATGCCCACAATTACTCTATATTCTACTTCAATGGGTGAGGGAGTGCATGCACATAAAATATTTCATCTGTGCTCTGTATTTGTATCATAATAGGTTTGAGTTATAAGGCTGGGACTTTTCTCCCTGGAGTATAGGAGACTAAGGAGTGACCTTATAGAGGTTTATAAAGTCATGAGAGACATAGATAAGGTAGATAGCCAACAGCTTTTCCCCACAGTAGGGAAGTCTAAAACTAAAGGGCATAGGTTTAAGGTGAGAGAGGAGAATGCAAAAGGGTCCAGAGAGGCAATTTTTTTTTTCACACAGAGGGTGGTGAGTGTCTGGAATGGGCTGCCAGAGGTAGTGGTAGAGGTCAGTACAATTTTGTCATTTAAGATACTTTTGGACAAGTACGCGGATGGGATAGGTGGAGGGATATGGACCAAACTGGGCAAATGGGACAAGACTAATTGTGAAAACTGGGTGGCATGGACAAGTTGGGCCGAAGGGCCTGTTTCCATGCTGTAGACCTCTATGACTCCATGATGAAAGCGTTGAGAGGTTCAATGGATAGTATATTATCCTGGATTGGATTTGATTCTTCTACATGATAGGATCACTCGGATTCTCACGTATCTATCAGAACCACGCAATAATTGGGGATGTGACAAAGAACCTTGGATAGAGATAGGGTGAGACTTCAAAGTTTGAAAGTTGTAGAGGGTTCTGAAAGCAAAGTTAAAAACATAGGTTTGGTGAGACTTTAGAAAGTAGGAAGCAATGAAACAAGTTTGAGTAACTCAGCTTGGGAGTGCTAAAAAGTCAAGCTGTGATAGCTAAAGGTTCTAGAGCTTGCTGTGGCGGGGAATTTCATGATTAGATTCCAGGCTTTCTACTAGCATTGTCATGAAGTCAGCTTTAAGAGATATGCGAAAGTAAACTAATGTAGTAGCCCCTCGGTCCGACATTGTTCAATGTCTCTGTGACCCCCACCGCCATCTTCTGCATTTGGACTATCGTAGTGCCACAGTGAAGAGTTATATGAAGCTGTACAAAATGGTAATGCACAGAATAAGAAAATAGTAGAGAAAGAACTTAGTTGTAAAATGCAAATAAAAAAATATTTTGCACCAAAAGTTGTAGCTTCTCTGCTCATGCAGTAATTCTCACCAAAGACTGACAAAAGTGCACTCCAGGGTTTGATAGGGAACCAGTTATATTTGGTTTAAATGATAGCAGATGCGGAATATAGAAGGCTTAATGAGGAAAATGCATGATTCTGTAGCAGCTATTTTGTGTCTGTCTGATGCAGTTAGGAAATGCATCATTTGAAGTGAACTGGCCCAGTGCCTCTTAATAGTGAAATCCATGTGGTTTTTATAGCACTGATGTCATCAAGTGTTATTTATTGATGTAAATGTACAGATTGCTCAGGCAGATTTAAGCTCTACATTTCATGTTCATTTTCAGCTTGGACAGAGTAAAAAGGTACTGTTGTAGCAACAAGTTTATTGATATATTGAAGAGTTAATTAATTTTAAATAAAAATGTTTTAAGTTAGAGAATAAGTAGCAAAAATTTATTTCTACTGGCCAGTAAACCAATAATAAGGGAGTAAAACAGGTTTGGCACCAGAATGATAATGGGGACTGTTGAATGGGTTTCGTTTCCCAATGTATATGGTTATTGGAGCGATTGGAAATTTATTGTCTAATGGGGGATTTATCTACAAAGGGGTTAGTGAGGACAAACATTTTTATACAGCAGATCAATTGAACACGGAATACAAGTGAGGTAGGGGCATTAAATATGACTGATTCCAGCATTTTCCCTATGATTGATATCAGGCTGTTTTCTCTCTCCCTCCCTTCATTTCTAAACACCGTAGGATGCATGCTATCAGGTCCAGTTGGTCAACTTGAAAGTAACCTCACCGTACATCAAAGAATCATAGAATCCCTACAGTGTGGAAACAGGCCCTTCGGTCCAACAAGTCCACACCGATCCTGAGAGCATCCCACCCAGACCCATCACCCTATAACACATCCAATGTACACATCCCTGAACACTATGGGCAATTTAGCATGGCCAATCCACATATCCTGCACATCTTTAGTACGTAATTATAATAACGCAATCACAAATAATTCCAGAATCACGGACATATGAACATTTTCCCATCGAGCCTGCTCTGCCATTCAATAAGATCGTGGCTGATCTGATTTTAACCTCAACTCTACATTCCTGCATATTCTTGATAATTGTTCTTCCTGTTGCTAATCAAGAATTTATCTACCTCTGTCTTAAAACTATTTAAAGATTCTGCATCTTTTTAGGGGAGGGAATTTCAAAGACTCCCAACCCTTTGAGAGAAAAAATATTTCCTCATTTCTATTTAAAATGGGCGACCCTTATTTTTAAATTATGACCCCTAGTGCTAGATTCTCCCACAAGAGGAAACTGTTCACATGCATGTTTCTACCACATGGAGAGGTTTGGGTGAAACGCAATGATTAAATCAAGCAGGAGAGCTGGATAAACATGAGGGAGAAAGGAATTGAAGGATATGTTGAGGAAATTAATGTGAAAGGTGAGACTCAGGCATAGCATGAGCACCAGCACAGATCTGTGGGTCAAATGATGTATTTCTGTGCTGTAAACACTTTGTAACCATAATATTTTGTAATAAAATGGCAGGGAAATGCAACTTGATCAAGTGGATCAGAATTTCTTCAAAGGTTCACTGAATTCCTATGATCACTGCAGTGGTGATGCCACTGCACTAGTGATCCAGATGGGTTCAAACCCAACCATGGCAGATAGTAAAATTCTGCCTAACGAGATTACGATCACTGTTGATTCCCGTTGAAAGCCTATTGGCTTCACTAACAGCCTTTACTGAAAGAATTTGGCCATTGTTACCGGATCTGGCCTACATGTGACTCCAGACCCAGAACAAATGTGGTTGGCTGTTTTGTCGGTCTCATCAGTGATACGCACATCCCATGACCACACTTCACAAAAGGAACCTTGATTTGGCGGAGGGTTTGCTGTTCATCAGCAACAGGCCCTTGGATGCGTGGAAGTAGACACACATGAAAAGGTGAAGACCCTGAACTCTCAAAGGATAATGTTTGCAGAATTGTTCCTCTTGATGCACTGGCTGAGGGGGCACAGGCAAAAGGGTGGGTGATGAAGCTAGGAAATCTGACTTTCTGTCTCCCTTCTGTCGCCAACATTAGACACTGAGTATTCTGAGCATGTTGCAGGAGGTGCTGGAGAAAGGAAAATGTAGGAGGGGATGACTGAAAGAAAGGACCAAGAGAAAGTGTTTTCTTAAAGAAGGCTTTTTAAAAAATTCCAGGTGGCAGGAGTGTGCCGAATGAAACACTAGCTGCCAGCAGTGGAGCAGGGAGAACAAGGGAGCTGTTGAATGTGAATGGCAATATCAGATGGTCAATGGAGGGAATAAAGATACCCTGCCCCTTATTGTTCTCTGTTATTCAACAGGAATGAACTCAATCTTCATGTACATTGGTCACTCTGTGCTGGGCTGGTACTTTCCATTCAGCTGGGCCCTGAAACACAAGAATTCACACGCTGAGCGTCTCCTCCAGGACCTGGTGGGAACAGCAGTCTGGCTGTT
>NC_063365.1:19786828-19805353 GCF_021869965.1 Rhincodon typus | reverse complement strand
GTGTGTGTGTGTGTGTGTGTGTGTGTATGTGAGTGAGAGTGTGTGTGTGGGAATGTTGAATTGTCCATAGGTGGGAAGGGCCATTGGATTGGGAAAGGGGTTTAATTGTCTTGATGGAGGAGCCACTGGGAAAGGTAGAATTACCTGGGAGAGGTAATTCAGCAATCATCTGCTCAGCTACAGCCAGTTTGGGTTCTGCAATGGCCACTCAGCTCCTGACCCCATTACAGCCTTGGTTCAAACATGGAACAACGAGCTGAATTCCAGAGGTGAGGTGAGAGTGGCAGCACTTGACATCAAGACCAAATTCGACAGAGTGTGGCATCAAGTAGTGAGAGCAAAACCTGAATCACTGGGTATCAGGTCGAATTCTCCAGTGATTGGAGTTATACCTGGCACATAGGAAGATGGTCACGGTTGTTAGAGGTCAGTCATCTCAGCTTCAGGACATCTCTGCAGGAATTCCTCATGGTAATTTTCTAGGCCCAACCATCTTCAACTGCTTCATCAATGACCTTCCCTCCATCATAAGGTCAGAAGTGTTTTGGTGATAATTGCACAATATTCAGCACATTTTCAATTCCTCAGATACTGAAGTAGTCTATGTTCAAGTGCAATAAGGTCTGGACTATATCCAGGCTGGGGCTGATAAGTGGCAAGTAACATTCGTGCCACCAAAATGCCAGGCTATGACCATCACCAATAAGAGACAATCTAACCACCATCCCTTGTCATTCAATGGTGTTACCATCACTGCATTCCCCAACTATCAATATCCTGGGTGTTACCATTGACCAGAAACACAACTGAACTCACCACAACATAGTGGCTACAAGAGCAGGTTAGAGGCTGGGAATACTGTGATGAGTTACTCACCTCCTGACTTCCCAAAGCCTGTCCTTCATCTACAAGCCACAAGTCAGGAGTGTGATGGAATACTCCCCACTTGCCTGGATGGGTGCAGCTCCAACAACACTCAAGAAGTATGACACCATCCAGGACAAAGCAACCCAGTTGATTGGCACCACATCCACAAACATCACTCCCTCCACCACTGACGCTCAGTAGCAGCAGTGTGTACTATCTACAAGATGCACTGCAGAAATTCACCAAAGATCTTAGATTGCACCTTCCAAACCCATGACCACTTCCATCTAGTTGGGTAAGGGCAACTACATGGGAATACCAGGAGTTGCAAGTTCCCCTCCAAGACACTCACTATCCTGTCTTGGAAATATATCGCCGTTCCTCCACTGCCTCTGGGTCAAAATTGTTGGTGATACCTCCATAAGGGCATTATGGGTCCATCTACAGCACAAGGCCTGCAGCAGTTCAAGAAGACAGCTCACCACCACTTTCTCAAAGGCAACAATGGAAGGACAATAAATTCTGGTCAAACCAGTGACACCCACATCCCACAAGTAAATAAGAAAAAGGTGAGGAGTGGGGTGGTGTGGTGAAGATGGTGGCACAGGGATAACCTTAGGAAGGGGTTGCCCAAGCTGGAAAGGGAGGCCTTGAGGGGCCAGGGCTGTCTGCTCCCAGCCTGAGCATGATAAGCTGCTGAAAACCCCACTTTACGACAATACTATGGCTTAAAGAGGTGTATTTTGTCCTTATCTTATGAAGTAAGGTTGAGACAGAGGTAAAAAGTGGTCTGCTCAAAGCCAATAAAATAAACAGTTTGTGAGGCCTTGGGCCTTGTTTTACAGTTAGAACAATAGAAATAGTCTGGATGGAGGGGGTCAAGCCACAGAACCAGTTTTATTTTCAGCATTTGCTGAAGTCTTGAATCTGGGTGAGGAAGCTCTTATTCCTCTGTCAGTTCCAGCTAAAATCTGGAGTTCTCTTCCTGCTGCTAGAATTGCATATGAGACGAGCTATTTGATTGAATTTGCCTTTGCCAAGGGTGTGTTATTAGGATGCTGGTATATTGGAACAGTTAATTAATAGTAGTTAATATATACATTATTTTGTTAAGCATTTTAATAGACTTACAGTTAAGCCACATCTTTTCTTTGATTTTTATTTTGTCTATATTTTAACTGGAGTGTAAAAATAAAATAGGTTTTGCTTAAAGTCGAGTAATTTGACCAACTGAGTTGCAACTGGAACACATGACCTTACACTTACTTTTAAAATAAGAAAAAGTTAAGGTCTAGGTAATCCTCTTAATATATTTTGTCCATACCAAACTGAGGAATCTTGTCTAGATCAAAATCTCTAATTCCAGGTTAGGTTCAGGATTATTGGACTCAAAGGCAGTCAGTGGTGAATGTTGGTATTCTTTATTTCAGGTGTTGCATTCTGTTGCTTTAAGTAGGCTGTGACTTGTATAATATTGACTCTTTCAGTCACTAAGAGTTTCCTGGGGGTGGAAGAAGTCACTTCTGGAGTTTTACAGAAAGTGAGCAAGGCAAAGCTTTGGGAATTGGCAGGCCAGCTGGAGTTGGGGTTGCCTTTGTCTATGCAAAAATGGGAGGTAATTGCAGCAATAGCTCGACATTTACGGTTGTCAGAAATGCCACTGGAATCTTTGGGAATAGCTCATTGCAAATGAAGCAGCTTGAACATGAAAGGGAAATGAAATAGTTTGAACTATGCTTGAAAGCAGAAGAAAAACAGAAAGAAAGAATAGCTCTAGCAGAGGAAAAAGAAAAAGAAAGAATAGCCCTGGCAGAAGAAAGGGAGAAAGAGAGAGTCTTTGAACTTCAGGGGTTGGAACTGAAAACTCAAAGTCAATTTAAAATGGCGGAGGTAGAGGTGATAGGTAGAAGTGGTGATGAGGACAGTGATGAAGAGCAATCCCATCGTAGCCAAAGGCCTGGTGGGGATCTATTTAAATATGTCCAAGCTTTGCCAAAGTTCCACGAGAAGGATGTAGAAGCCTTTTCTCATTTTATTTGAGAAAGTGGCTAAACAGATGAAATGGCTGGTGACCATGTGGGTATTGTTGATCCAAACAAAGCTGGTACATAGACCCAGTGAAGTACTTGCTCCAAAGCAGAGGAGGTATCTGGAGAGTATGATGGGATGAAAAAAGCCATCTTAAGTGCATATAAGCTTGTACCAGAAGCGTACAGACAACGTTTTAGGAATCTAAGGAGGGAACCTGGTCAAACATACGTAGAGTTTGAAAGGATCAAACAAAGTACTTTTGAGGGTGGATAAGGGCATTGAAAATACATGAAATATATGACGCTCTTAGAGAAACAATTATTTTGGAAGAGTTCAAAAATTCACTCCCTGAAGTAGTAAGAAGTTATGTGGAAGAGCAGAGAGTGAAGACTGCAAGATTAGTAACAAAAATGGCCAATAATTATGAGTCGGTTCATAAATCAAAGTTTGGCTTTTGACATCAATTTCAGTCTGTGAGGGATAGAAATTTGGGAAAAGAGAAATCCTCAGGTGGTAAGGGAAAAGGAGACGTCATTGAAGATTGTAAAGGTAGTTTACCTCATGCTAAAAAGGAAGCCCATGAAGGGGAAAGAGAAGTGAACAAGCTCAAGTATTTTCATTGCAATAAAGTAGGCCACATGAAGTTGTTGTGTTGGTGGTTTAGAAAAAGCACTGGGAAGACAGATGTGGGAAAACAGGATAAGTTTTGTTGAAGTGGTAAGGGAAAGGACAGTGCCCCACCAGCAATATCCTAGGGCATACTATTGACCAGAAGTGGAACTGGGCTAGTTATATAAATACGGTGGCCACTAAAATAGGTCAGAAGTTAGGAATCTGTTGCATGTAATTTGCCTCCTATCTTCCCAAAGCTTGTCCAGCTTCTAGAAGGAACAATACAGGAGTGTAATGGAATGCTCCCCACTTGCCTGGATGTGTGCAGCTACCAAGAAGCCCAATACCACAGGACAAAGCAGCCTGTTTGATTGGCACCACATCCACTTCTTTCAACATGCTATCCTTTCAGCAGCGGTAGCAGTTTGTGCCATCTATATGATGCAGTAATTCAGCAAGGCTCCCTCAACAGCATTTTTCAAGCCTGTGGCCTCCAGCAACTAGAGGGACAAAAGCAGCAGATGCACGGGAACATCACCATTCACAGGTTCCCCTCCAAATCACAAAACACCCTGACTTGGAAAATGTCATTGTTCCTTCACCGTTGCTGGGTCAAAATCCTGGGACTCCCTTCTTAATAGCATTGCGGTTACCATGATACCCTAACGACTACAGCAGGTCAGGAAGGCAGCTCACCATTACCTGCAATTTGGGATGGCAATAAATGTTGGCCTGGCCATTGATGCCCACAACCTTTGTACAAATTCAACAAAAAAAATCGCAGTCAGACCTTTAAGTCTGAGATAAGGAGGAATTTCTTCACTCAGACAGTAGTGAATCTTAGAAATTTTCTGCCCAGCGGGCTGTGGGAATTCAGTTATTGAGCAGATTCAAGGCAGAAATTGATAGGATTCTGGAGATGAATGATTTGAAGGGATGCGGACATAGTGCAACAAAATGGCACTGAGGAGATCATTAGCCAATGGATGGACTGACCCACAAGTGGCTTCATGTTTTGAAGTGATAAGTATTGACCTCCCTTTATACAAAATCCTCTACAAACAAAAACATTATTGTATTTGACTGAAGCAGTAACCCATTCAGCCTTGAACTCATTCAGCCAGCCAGTTGGAATCTGTATCTTAACTCCTTATCTGAGGTTCCTGTGCCTTGACAAGATGGATGAGAGAGGGATATGTCATTGAATCCCTAGAGTGTGGAAGCAGGCCATTTGGGCCATCAAGTCCACACTGACCCTCCAAACAGCATCCACCCACCCTACCCTGTCCCTGTCACCCTACATTTCCCATGGCCACCCCACCTAACCTTCACATCTTTAGACTGTGGGAGGAAACTGGAGCACCCAGAGGAAACCCACGCAGACATGGTGAGAATGTGCAAACTTCACACAGACAATCCCAAGGGTGGAATTGAACCTAGATCCCTGGCGCTGTGAGGCTGCAGTGCTAACCACTGAGCAACCGTGCCACCGTGCCACCGTTTTTTCTCAGACCCACGCTCCTACCCCATCCCTCTTATGGTATGATTTCTTGTGACTAATTCCAGAGTTATGGCACATTGCCTTAAACGCACCAGTTTAGGACTGAAAGGAGGAAATTTTTCTTTTCAAGGGCTGTGTGACTTTGAAGGTTCCTGCCTCAGAGGCCATGGAGGTGGAATCATTGAATGTTTTTAATGTGGAGGTAGGTAGATTCTTATGAGGCAGGAGGATCAAGGACTATCAGGGGTGGATGAGAATCTGGAATTTGTTAGATCAGCAGGATCTAATTGAATGGTGGAGCAGCTTCCTGGAGCTGAACAGTTTCTGCTCCTATATTTGATGTTCCTGGCCTGTCTGGCACAATACTGCACCAGCTGGTTCACAGTGGAGCTACCTTTTACATGTGTAGAAATTTTGCTGCTTTTGTGAAAACTGGTTGCAAAATTAAATCAGCTGCACAAAGTGATATGGTATGAGTTCATGTCATTGTATCACACAAACAAAACTGCAGTGACATTGGACTTCCCTCAATGCCAAAGGGATTGGAGTCTTTTATCTATAATGCCTCATATCTGCTGTGTTTTTGACAAATACAGCCCCCAAGCAGTCATGCTTATTCGATAGAAAGGGTGTGCATCATTTAATATTTCAGTGCTAGAATGGCCAATAATTCAACAGATGTGTTTGGTCACCTTGTGCAAACCCTTTGCTGTGAAGGCACACAGTGGAGTGTTGCTGTGACATTTAGTATACATACTAAATACGAGATATTTACACACTGGCACCACAGCTCCATCTAAAAATCGATGATCCTGTCGGTAAGCATTATGGATTATTTTGATGGTAATTGTGAGGTAATTATCCTCACTTCCCACCCCAACTATTAAACTACCAAACTCTGCTTTTCTAATTGCAAGTCAATTATACTATCCAATTGAACAGTAAAATACATTTTATAGTGTGCCTCAGGAAGATTATCCAAAGAGGAGGAATCAGGCATGATTTGGGGAAGGGGTTGAGTGGGCTGAAAATGTGCTGTGATATTATTGAAGTGTTGATAAGATGATGATAAAGGAATTGACAGGTTAGACTACCAGCTTCAAGTCCCTCTCCAAGCCACTCACAATCCTGACTTGGAAATGTATCGTCATTTGGGTCAAAACCCTGGAATTCCCTCCCTAATGGCATTGTGGGTCAACCCTCAGCAGGTGGACTACAGCAGTTCAAGAAGCTCACCACCACCTTCTCAAGGGCAACTAGGGACGGGCAATAAATGCTGGCCCAGCATTTATTCACATTCCACGAATGAATAAGAAAAAGATGGAAGGAAACTCTTTCCTCTGGTACAGAGGACAGAACCTGAAAATTGGTGCCAGGCCTTTTAGGGGCAATGTCTGGAAACACTTCATCAAATAAAGGGGAGCGAAACTCTGAAATTCCCTCCCCCTGGAAAAAGGGCCAATTGAACATTTAAAAACTGAGACTGATTGATTTTTTTAGGCAAAGGGATTAAGAGTTATGGAACCAAGATGGAGTTAAGATACAGATTCCAACTGGCTGGCTGAATGAGTTCAAGGCTGAATGGGTTACTGCTTCAGTCAAGTACAATAATGTTTTTGTTTGTAGAGGATTTTGTATAAAGGGAGGTCAATACTTATCACTTCAAAACATGAAGCCACTTGTGGGTCAATGCTGACTGATCCATTTGAAGCCAAAACTGATGTAGGATCACAAGTGGACACTAGGCCCAAATGGTATCAGCAACACCCTATAGCAGTACGGCATGCTAGACCTGAGACTGTTTGTATCTTGTCTGATGTCCAATCCACAGTCTGCACTGTCTGCTGGTCCACCTCTGGCCAATGAGCAGAAAAGTAAATTTGTTGCCAAAATTTCAAACATTAAAATAAACAACTTGGAAGCGTATTATTTTGCTTTATTACATTTTTCGTCACGATTGATCTCGGTATGAGAGATACTGTTCTAATGTCTTGATGACCTATCTGTTTAAATCCATGAAGATCAGCATTTAATTACCTTAAAATTCCCAGAATGCAGTCAAATACAAATAATGGAGCTGCATCAGGATACTATTTAAATGAGCCACAACCTGGAACTATGCAAAGCAGAACAGCAGCACTTATACCGAGTCTTCAAAAGAAATGGATACCCGAAAAGCACGATCTACTGTTAGCTCTGAGACAGACCACAACAGGGAGACACAACACGACCAGACTCACTAATCACCCTACCATACAGCAAGGACATTTCAGAGATGACCACAATACTACTCAGACCCCTAGGTATCAGAGTAGCCCACAAACCTATAACCACCCTGTGACAGCTACTGACGAATGTAAAGGATCCCATACCCAAAACCAGCAAAACTGGGGTAATATTCAAAATACCACGCAAGGACTGTGAGAAACACTACCAGGGCCAAACTGGAAGAAAATTGACTATACGGATACATGAACACCAACTAGCCACCGAGAGACACGACCAATTCTTACTTGTATCATTACACACGGACAACAAGGGACACGAATTCGACTGGGACAACACATTGATCATCGCACAAGCCAAACAGAGACATGCCAGGGAATTCCCGAAGGCCTGGTATTCCAACTGTAACCCCTTCAACAAATACATTGAACTAGACCCTGTGTACAAACCACTGAGAAACAAAACCGGAAATAATACCAACCACCCCAGCAAACCGAGGCTTATAAATAACAAACAGGACAAAAGGGTCGCTACACACTGCAGCACACCCGACCTGCAGAAGGGAGAAGAAGAACACCTCCACAAGGTCTTTACCAGGAATGGATATCCCCGCAGCTTCATCCACAGATGCTTAGCCAACAGACACACAACCAGGACGCACAAAAACCCAAAACAATAACTACCTTACTGTATATAAAAAACACCTCAGAACTGGCAGCCAGACTACTCAGACCTCTAGGAATCATGACAACACACAAACCAACAGCTACACTAAGACAGCAACTGACCAGGGTTAAAGACCCAATAGATACCATGGACAGGACGAATGTGGTCTACAAGATAACATGCGGAGACTGCACAAAACACTGTGTAGGACAAACAGGCAGAACAACTAGCAACCCGCATCCACAAACACCAGCTAGCAACTAAATGACACGGCCAGATGTCCTTGGTTTCAATGCACACTGACGAGAAAAAACACACTTTCAACTGGGACAACACTACTATCATTGGACAAGCCAAACAGAGAACTGCCAGGGAATTCTTGGAGGCTAGGCATTCATCCGCAGACTCCATCAACAAACACATTGAATTAGACCCAATATACCCACCATTACAGTGCACAGCCAAAACTGGTACCTACCGGGAGCAGCAAAAACCAGACCATATAAATTTGAACTGGCACAAGACAACAGCGCTTCACACAAGGCTCCGCAGCACTGAGGATGTTACCTAGTTAGGGGATGAAATGTCTGCTATCAAACTTCCCAGCTCGGTGAACACACCAACATCTACAACCAACACCCGAGCTACAAATCTTCACTCAAACCAGGACAGAACACCAACGCTTCACCGGAGGCACACTGACGATGTTACTTAGCAGGGTGACAAAACGTTTGCAACCAAACGCACTGGCTCAGCGAGCATGTCTACAACCTCATCCACAACCCAACCTACAAATCTTCTTGATAACTGTCTGTATTATTCCTGACAAAACCCTCCACCTTACATTTGTTTATTTTTAGATTAAAATAAGTGTTATTAATTCCCAAGGCCAAATTGTTTATCTTGTACATGGGAATGTCCCTCTAACCACAGTAGGGGAGCACTTGGAGGTTGAACCATAGAATCCCTACAGTGTGGAACCAGGCCATTCAGCCCATCAGGTCCACACCAACCCTCCAAAGAACATTCCCATCCCGATCCATACTCCTAACTTATCCCTGCATTTCCCTTGCCTAATCCGCCAAACCTGCATATGCCCAGACTCTATAGGCAATTTAGCATGGCCAATCAACCCTAACCTGTACATCTTTGGACTGTGGGAGGAAACCCACATAGATACAGGGAGAATGTGCATCTCCACTCAGGCTGTTGCCTGAGGGTTGAATCTAACCCAGGTCCCTGACGCTGTGAGGCAGCAGTGCTAGCCACTGAGCCACCATGCTGTCCATTGAAGTTACATGCGAACTATTAGTCTGTATAACTGATATAGAATAGATAACTAATAGATAACTAATATGCAATTCGGGCACTGAGGAGAAAGAGGAAAATTCGTCAGTATTCTCATATCTCAACTCATTGAACCCACATTAAATTAAAAAAAAACAACCTTTACTTCATCCACTTCTCTTGCCCTGGACCCTTTTGAAAGGTGTTGACATTCTCTTATTGCCTCAATACAGTAAGCAAGAGCCTGGTGAAAAGGTTACTGGTTATATGATATTTAGCTAGAATACAACTAGTGCTGCTAAATTGGAGGGAGTGGTTACAAGCCCATAGAATCAGCAAACACAAGCACTTTTCAAACATGTCACTGCGACTGTTCAAACAGATTTTATTACAAACCTTATGAAATGTCAGGGCTATGGAACAAATGGAAACAACCGTGTGTGTTTAAGAATTCTTGTCAAAATATTGATGGCTATTAACTACTTATATACAAGGTTGAAATCTACCCTCTGCCTTGATCCTCTTCTTTCTACTCTGCCATCATACTTCCATTCTCTTTCCCTCTCAATCCTATACCTCATAAAATCATTGTAGAATCCCTACAGTGTGGAAACAGGCCCTTTGGCCCAACAAGTCCACACCAACCCTTGCAGCATCCCACCCAGACCCATCCCCCTATAACCCACACACCCCTGAACACTACAGGCAATTTAGCATAGCCAATCCACCTAGCCTGCACATCTTTGGACTGTGGGAGGAAACCAGAGCACCCGGAGGAAACCCACACAGACACAGGGAGAATGTGCAAACTCCACACAGACAGTCACCCGAGGCTGGAATTGAACCTGGGTCCCTGGTGCTGTGAGGCTGCAGTGCTAACCACTGAGCTACCGTGCCGCCTCAATTTCCTCTTCAATTCTTCTGTTACACAAACCATCCAATAATCAATGCCCTTTTCCCCTTTATTATTGTGATTGTTCAAAATTTGGCATTTTTACATTCGTCCTGTGAGTGCAAGACAAAAAGCTCCAGGAACTTGTCTCTCTTTTCAGCGAGATTCTGTATGACCAGACAACGATGGAAGGAACCAGTTGTAGGTAAGAAATGGCTTCAATAAAAACAATTATTGGTGATATTTCTTATGCTTTAGTCTGATGTTAGGGGATCATCGGCTAGGCCAGGGTTTATGGCTGTTGGGAAGGTGGACGTAAGCTGCTTTCCAGGACCATAGCAGCCCTTTGGGTGGAACTGCAATAACAGTGTTATTGTGGAAGGAATCCCAGGATATTGACACAGCTACAATGAAAGAGCAGCAATACAGTTCCAGTGTCATGTGTGGGTTGGAACATTATCAAAAAGACTGAACTTTTTAATTACTGAACATGAGAGGCGATAGTTTTGCAACACACAGAGTAGAATAAGAGGTGAGACCAATAAGTAGGTGAAAAGATTTACAGATCAGTCTCCTAATTGTTCATGAAGAGTGGATAAGACAGTTATTTAGCTATTATTGGTTGGCACTGGTAGCATTGATGTTGGCAGTTGAGCAGTGAATTTTGAGATTCTTAGCTTTGCAGAGAGCTAAAAATTCAGTTATTCTGATTCCTTTCAACAGTGACCGAATTCCAGTATTCAGAATGAGGAAGGGTTTTTCTCTTTGTTTTACCAGTAGTTCAAGGGTGTTTAAAATTGGCGCCCTCAAAGCTATGACCCTCACAGCAGTGTGGCCCATATGCTAAGATGTCAGGCCAATAACATACACAAACTAGAATTGTCAGTTTTTAACCCTTCTTTTGTGCGTTCCTTGGGTAAGATGGACATGTCTTTAAGAAGTGGCTTTCTGCTGTGAGGCCTGCTTTAGTCAGCTGCTTCATTATCTCTTCCTGTTAGGTCTTTCCCTATCTGATGTTTCCCTGACACTTTAGAGGTGCACCATTCCTTAGGCTTCACACAAGACTTTACAAGATAATCATTGAACTTAAATCTGCAGTTTTTTTTGTAGCAATCCTCCTTTTAAAACAAAAATTGCATATTTTAAAACTCAGGTAAAATATTTCAATAAATACCTCAGGGTTCTGATGGGTGGTCATAACAACGCTGGTCCAATTCAGTTTTTGGTCAATATTAGCCCACAGGGCATTGATAGTGAGGGATTCACTGCTTTTAATGCTACTGAACATCAAGGGGCTTAGAGACAACAAGGTGCAGGGCTGGATGAACACAGCAGGCCAAGCAGCATCATAGGAGCAGAGAGGCTGACGTTTCAGGCCTAGACCCCCTAAGGGGCTTAGATCTGTCTTGTCAAGATGGTCATTATCTGGCGCTTGTGTGGTACAAATGTTACTTGGCACTTATAGGCACAAGCCTGGATATTGCCAGGTCCTCCTCCATGTGAATACAAATTGCTTCACTGCCTGAAGTGTCAAGAACGGTGCTGATCATTTATACAATCATCTGTGAAAGTCTCCACTTCTGACCTTATGGTGGAAGGAAGGTCACACCATTACAACATATTATGAAAAACCATGTCCTCTGATGCATCACAAGTAATCTCATGAGATCAGCAAGCATTGTAAATTCTGCAAATAGTCATGGACAATTTGTTACTTTTTCATACACATTCATTTTCTTATCATAAATTACTTCATGTTACAGAGCATTAAAACTTGTTATTTATTGGTAATATCTTATCGTTGTTATTTTGAAACTAAATTGGGCAAGTTAACAAAACTTTATGTTTGTCCACTTTTAAATATGATGACAATTGGTGTTTGTAATTTGATGCAATTATTTGGTTAAGCAGTTATGCCCATTGCTCCTTCATTCTGTGCCTTACTTTTCTGCTCAATTCTGGTTATCAATTAATATTTCAGAAACATGGGGACTTTTTTCCATAATTTGAAAAACATGGAAATGCATCTTCTTCTCTGCAAGCTGAATCCAACAGCACCTTCTGTCCCCATGATTCAATTGCCGAAAGGGACATGAAGCTGTGGGGACACGCTCAACATCCAGTTATCCCTGTCTTCATGTTATCCTAATTGGTCATGCATCACCGTTCCTACATTGTAACTGCACCATAACCCGGGATTGCAAACCAAACACTACTGCGAGAGTTCCATCATCACCGAAGCTGCACCCAGCTCCATTACTGCTTCTCCAGGCAACAAAGCTTTGGTGAAAATTGTGACCCTGGCAATGTCACCTGGATCCACCGTGAGAAAACAAATGGCCTCATTATGTTACTTCGTGTTTGTTTCATGAAAACATTCAATTAAATATACCCCTTTTCTTTTAATATTGACATGTAGCAGAATTATAAATACATCAAAAAGATTTTAGATTTTTAGATTTATATTTTATTGTGTTGAGGCCATCAAAACGCAATAATTGAGTTGCTTTTCATTAGAAACTTAATCTTTGCTGTGCATCATAAATAAAACCAGCTGTGTTTTAGTAAATTACAAGGGGAAATCTAATGGGGAGTGTTGAGGGTTACACAATGAGTATAAATTGCTTTACATTTTTGCTTTTTATTGTAATCTAACCCTTTCGACTGGATTATCCACACACTGGGAGGGATCCAGAACGCAACGTGCAACCCTATTAACACAACATACAAATCTTAAAATCATGCATCAAATACTGACTTTCACTTTCCAGCTTGGCTATTTTATAATTGTCTTTAGCATTGCATTGCTGTAAGGCGAGCTGGAATGATTGAATTCCTCCAAATGTTGTTTTTTTTTAACAAAGAACAGAAAATCAATTCTAATCTTTTAAATACCTCTCTTTTTTAATGGTTTCAGAAATTACCTGCTTTGCTTTCCTCATCTATTAGAATCTGAGCTGTTACTGTAATGATGAGGTTAGATGAGGTCAATGATGCCACTAGAAATGTGAATTTATCCAAAATCATTACAATTAATGTGCTTTAGGAGACTTTCTAAGGTAGTTTTTTTTGTGTCAAGAAGCCTGTACCCTTTACAGCAGTTTTCCTCCTTTTACCAAATGGATAATCAGAAACAATATCTGTTTTGTGAAAGTCATGGTTTGAAATATTCCAGATACTAGCAATGCCACTTCCATCAAATGCAAATGCAAAATTCTGACTCTTTGCAAACATGGTTGAAGCTTTCTGTGCTTCTGTCTGTCCCTTTGAATGACAAGTTAGAACGGGCTGTATTGTTGCAGGAGTATTGATCAGCTCTGTGCAGCATATGGCTCCCAATCTTTATCTGATATGGAGCCATCTGATCCCTAAAGGAGTCCCGCAGGCTGATATCTGATCTGTCTTTCTGCATTTTCACTGTCATTCCAACAGATTAGAATGGGGACATGTGCCTAACAAAGGTTTCCTGAGTCCTCCAACAGAATTCTCTCAGTGAAGATAATGCCTGTGTCTATAGTCTCATTCAGCTTATCAGGTGGATATGAATATTCTGTGGAATTGTTATTGCCGTTAGACAAAACATCTTCATAAAACAGCCTTTGGGAACCATGGGAAAAGAAGTCATAGTGAGGTGCATTACAAATGGATTGAGATTTGTTGCAGTGTCTCTGTGGAAGGAGATTCACAGATAGCGAATCTGGTGGCAAAAATCACAGAATATCTGTTTTATAGAGGGGGCATTGTTATAATGAGAAAGAGCCATTGTAATGTGTGTTGTTGTAGTGGGGTTGGTGGGGTGGTTTGTGTCAGAGTGAACTCAAACACATCACTACTGAGATCATTTCATTTGTTTCAAATCTGGCTTTTTGCTTTGCAAAAAATGTCCTCCCAATTGTCTAGTTCCTGGATTTTCTCTTCTAATTCCACATTTCTAGCATCTGTAATCTTTTTCTTTTTCTCTTATCTGTTAGAAGCCTCCTTACCCTCAAATAACATCAAGGCGATCAGCGAAGTGAATTTCAATTAGTTTTACCCACTTCCTCAGTGATAACCATCGTGTTTCAAACATAATTAAACCCTTAACAGTCTTAGAGAGGCTATCAGGATGGCTGGAAAGGGTCTGGGTGACATAGGAATATATAGACTGAGATTACTTCATGAGGATATGTTTTGAGCATTTTATGAGTTATGACAATTTGAAATGCAGATGGACAATTAAAAATAAACTCAGTGAGAAGAATACTGAAACGTTGGCTTATAAGCCATTGTAAATATTGGTCATTGGATTTAAGGACTGTAAATAATTGCTTGATTTGGCTTCTCTATTCCTTGAATATGAGTGGAAAATGTTGGTAACACATTAAGTCAGATTACAACATAAATCATTATAAAATGCACTTTAAAACATGTAACATTGAATCTGTTTGCTATTAGTTCCATATTTAAAAGGATCGAACAGTTGTTGTGTTGACCAAATTTAACATCAAAAGAACAATGTTCCTATTAAAATTGTAAACTTGCTGTGGATTGAATTAATAATGTTTACAATTCATGATTGAAGGGCAGACAGAGATTCATTGAACTTTGGCTGTTGTCATATGATTTTGGAACATTCAGCATTTTCCTTGCAATTTTCTCTATATTTTGTAATTTTGTTGAAATCCTATACCTGATCCTGGTGATTTTACTGTACATACATTTCAGGCTCATGCAATAGGTTCTTAACTAATCCCCACCATTCCCCCCACAAATACCTGAGACTGGAATCATATTGACAGCAACTCCTCGCTGAACTCATACACATGTGCCATGCATGAAATGATTTCCTTTCCAGGTAAATTTCCCTCTTGGAAGAGCTGATTGTTGCCTTTCTTCATACAGAGAGCATTAATCAGATGATCATACGGCTTGCAGAGGTCTTGTGGCGCAGTGGTACCATCCAGCCTCTGAGCTAGAAGCTCTGGCTCTGGGAGATACACTCAGGGAGCTTCTGACTGAGGAAGTTGTGTTTATATTGTAGCTAGACTGATTGATTGTTGACCTGTAAAACTTTTCTGGCAGGCAGTCAGAGTGCCTATGTCCTCTGGCTTCACAAGAGTGTCTTGTTTCAGGACAAGCAATCTATGGAAAGCAGGGTAAATGCTGAGAGGATGTTTCCCCTCATGGCAAAATCTACGAGCAGACGGCATGGTCTCAGAATAAAGGGGTGCTAATTTAAGACTGAGATTAGGAGGGATTTCTTGCAAGTCTTTGGAACTCCTTGCCACAGACAACTGTGGAGGCAGAGTCCTTGTGTATATTTAAGGCTGAGATAGATAGAATCTTGATTAGTAAGGGGAATCAAGGGTATGGGAAAAGGACAGGAAAGTGGATGTGAGGAATACTAAATCAGCCATGATCCTATTGAATGGCAGAGTAGGCTCAAGAGGCATCTGCTTTGACTGGTCTTGAAGGTCTAACTTTTTCTAAGTCCAAGTACAACATATCAAATACCTTCATATCAACTCCACTCAGTCCACATGGCCACAAAGAATAGGTATTCCATATTTAACTTCTGATTAAGATGGACAGGCTTTACTGCATAAACACTCCACGAGTCACAATGATTACCTCCAGATTTCAAGGATTTGTCAATGAGCATCATTGTTTTGATTCCAATGTTGTGGCAACATTGACATGATCCAAAGTATTACAATTCGGTCTGGGTGAGATTTGGTATAAAGGGACCTGCCACAGAATAGCCAGCTTCAGTCACTTCCACGTTTGGGCAGTTCTTAATTTTACAGTCAGTACAGGCTTTGTAGATATCACATTGCTGCCTTGATGTAGCATCCTCGCTGTCTGAGGGTCAATAGTTAGGATTTATACCATAATACTACAATGGCTTATCACTGGGCGACAGATCCAATGTGGAGATTGAGCCTAGGCCATTGGCAGTATTGTGGACCACACTGTAATGAACCAACTCCTAGATATCACATAATAAAAACCAAAAGAACTGCGGATGCTGTAAATCAAGAACAAAAACAAATGTTGCTGGAAAAGCTCAGCAGGTCTGCAGCATCTGTGAAGAAAAAATCAGAGTTAAGACTGAGGAAGAGTCTGAGGAAGGGTCACCGGACCCAAAACGTTAACTCTGATATTTTTCTTCACAGATGCTGCCAGACCTGCTGAGCTTTTCCAGCAACATCTGTTTTTGCTCCCAGATATCACATACCTTTCTTTATGAACTTTGCCCATAAGGCAGGGAAGAACTTCTGAGTTGTCTCAGCAAAATGAATGTATCATGAATTTTGAAACAATTTCCATGCTAAAGTTTCAACATGAATGTTGCATTTTATAACAAACTTAGTAATAAGATGTCATTGGATATTTAAGGTAAGCATGGAGGTGCAGCAGGTGATAAAGAAGGCAAATGGTAATGTTGGCCTTCATTGCGAGAGGTTTTGAGTAGAGGAGTAAGGATGTGTTGTTGTAGTTATACAGGGCCTTGGTGAGGCCTCACCTAGAATATTGTGTGCAGTTTTGGTCTCCTTTTCTGAGGAAGGATGCTCTTGCTCTCGAGAGAGTCCAGTGAAGGTTTACCAGGCTGATTGGTGGGACTGACGTATGAGACGAGATTGACTAGGTTGGGGGTGTTTTCACTAGAGTTCAGACGAATGAGGGGGGGATCTCATAGACAGTTATAAAATTCTAACAGGACTGGACAGGGTAGATGCAGGGAGGATGTTCCCGATGGTGGGTGTGTCCAGAACCAGGGGCCACAGTGTGAGGATTCAGGGTGGACGATTTAGGACGGCGATGAGGAAACATTTCTTCACCCAAAATGTGAATTCATTACCACAGGAAGTAGTTGATGGGATCAAAGCTTATGGGGAGAAAACAGGATTAGGCTATGCCTTGGACAATCAGCCATGATCGTGAAGAATGGTGGAATAGGCTTGAAGGGCTGAATGGCCTCCTCCTATCTTCAGTGTTTCTATATGTATGATGTGAGTTTCTCTGGTTGGGCCAGCATTTATAGTCATTAGTTGCCCTGGACAAGGTGGTGGTGAGCTGCCTTCTTGAGTTACTGCATTCTATGTGCTATGGGTAGACCTGCAATGTTGTTAGAGAGGGAATTTGGGCATTTTAACTCAGCAACACTGAAGAAACAGCAATATATTTACATGTCAGGATGATGAGTAGCTTGAAGGGGGACTTGCAGGTAGTCCTGTTCCTTGTATCTGCAGCCCTTGTCCTTCCAGATGGTTATAGTTGTGGGTTTGGGAGATGCTATGGATGGAGCCTTGGTGACAGAAATTATGAACCATGATTGCTGCTGTATTGCTTATCACTGATTTGGATATTTAATTTTCCATGGTATCTTTTGTTAGATGCTTGCAGAGTAACACAGTCTATGTTTGCACTGTTTATCCATTAGATTTTTTCCAGGTGGTCTACTATAGCTGGAAGTCTAATACATACAATGCAGGATGTATAAGTCCCACCGCTGTGAAATGATCTTTGTCAAGTGTCAAAATTGTCACAGGTGAATGCAGCCAATGACAGACATGAACCTCATTCATGTATCACATGAATGGCTTGGCGGGAAACCTGCAGTTGATGGTGTTCCAATGTATCTGCTGACATTGTCTTCTAAAAGGTAGGGTGGTCATGGCTTTAGAAGGTGTTGTCTCAGAGGTCTTCATGAATTTCTGCAGTGCATCTTGTAGATGTGCTCACTGCTGTTACTGAGCATTGGTGATGGGAGGGAGTGAATGTGCAGTTGGTGCTAACCAAACAGGCTGTTTTGTCCTGGATGGTGTCAACTCCTTGAGTGTTGTTGAAGCTGAACTCATCCAGGCAAGTGGGCTTGTGCCTTGTAGATGGCGGACGGGCTTTTGGAGTCAGGAGGTGAGTTACTTGCTAAGTTGTTCATAGCCTTTGACTTGCTCTTGTAGCCACTGGCTAGTCCAGTTCAGTTCTGGTCAACAGTAACCCCCAGGATGTTGATAGTGGGGATTCATTGATGGTAACACCATTGAATGTCCAAGGGTGATAGTTAGATTCTCTCTTTTGGAGATAGTCATTGCCTGGCACATATGTGGTGTGAAAGTTGCTTGTACTTATCAACTCAAACCTGGGTATTGTCAAGGTCTTGCTGCATTTAGACGTGGACTGCTTCAGTATCTCAGTTGCAAATGGTGCTCAATATTGTGCAATCATCAGCGGTGATGGAGGGAAAGTTATTGATGAAGCATCTGTAGATTGTTGAACTACAACACTACCCTTAGGAACTCCTGCAGAGATGCCCTGGTGCTGAGATGACTGACCTCCAACAACCACCACCATCTTCCATTGTGCTAGATATGACTCTAACCCAGAGTTGGTCCCTGACTCCTAATGTATCTACAAACATATCAACAAAGAACAAGAGAAGGCCACTCAGCCCTTTGAGTCT
>NC_063365.1:19754538-19771828 GCF_021869965.1 Rhincodon typus | reverse complement strand
TCCTGACCCGAGACGTCAGCTTTCCTGCTCCTCTGATGCTGCCTGGCCTGCTGTGTTCCTCCAGCTCCACACCTTGTTATCTCTGACTCCAGCATCTGCAGTTCTTACTGTCTCTTGTAGAAATTCTGCAGTTCTGCCCGATGGAATTTGTGTTTCCCTTTTTTATCCTGTTTCCATTCATTACTTTCCTTTCAGATCTTGGTATTTGGCATAGTCTGAAGTTATATTCAACCCAAAACTCTGTACCCCTCTCCACAGATGCTGCCAGACCGACTGAGTTTCTCCAGTACTTTCTGCTTTTAGTACAGATTTCCAGCATCCAAGTATCTTGCTTTCATTGTTCCACCGGGTGTGTTCTGGTCAATATTATGACACGATCTGCACCAGACAGGCGGACTGGATAACTGATAAATTGCAAAGATAAAGGAGGAGTGGTCAGGCAGTAAAAAAGGCTAAAATGCACACATTGTCTTGTCAAATCTCAAACATCTCAAAGCACATCACAACATGTAGTGAATTACTTTGAACTGCAGGGATTAATGTTAACAGGGCAAACAAGGCAGCGATCTTGCACACAGAAAGATTCCACAGTCAGGCATGAAGCAAAATGACTAGGCGTTACTCATTGAAGGAGGCCAAGACTATGGTATTTAATTGCTTTGTGTTTTATTGTATTAGTTTAGTAACTGATAAATGTTCACTGTACTTTATTGGTTCAGTCTTGCTTTTGATTCAGAGCTAAAGTAGGCACACATCACAGAAAGACCTAGAGAATAGAACTGGGAAAGAAACACAAGTGCAGACATTTTGTGATTGCAGAGATGTTTTAAAACACTGTGAATTGTCACATGCTTAGAAACTAGAGTAATCTTTGTATTACTCTGAGGTAAATCACACATTTAAAATATGCAATAAACTGACAAAAATATATTAACTACACACCAAGACAATTTACGGAACAAGCTAGTAGTTTCAATGAGAGAGGGATGTGTGTCTGACACTGGAAAATGGATATGGGTGGCAAGGGCAAGGTCTTCATTGTTGGTTTTACGTAGATACTTGTCATGAGATTAGACTTTTCAAGGATTAGCCCGTGACAGACAAGATTTATTCGGCAGAGAAATTCATTCAGATGGCATTAATAAAGAAGTAAATCAGCTTCATCGTATAGGGGTCTCCTGATTCATAATGGCTCACTTCCACCACCACCTCAAACCAATTTCACCCCCGAGCCCTCATCTGCTATTGTCTGAAAAGCATAATTTCAAGGTCATCGCTGGGGGTAGAATGGGACGGAGTTTGACCTGCTCATAAATCCATGCTTTGTCCCGCGTGCTCGATGCTGATAGTTTGCAAAACATGTATCACTTTCAAAATGTTTTCCAACGCCTTTCAGCTCTGACGAACAGTCAACATAGACTGAAATATTAACTCTGTTTTTCTTTCTGCAGATGCTACCAGACTTGCTGAGTTTCTCCAGCAATTTCTATGTTTGAGTTGGATCTTCAGTATCCGCAGTTTTCTGCCCTTGTGCAAAACATGTTCTGCTCACTTCACCTGGAACAAAACTGGAAAAATAAAAAGATCAATCAAATTATGTGCAAAAAACACGCATCAGTGCCGAAGAGAATCAGCCTGAGAGCTGGAGGCTCAAATCTTTGCATGTTTAAATAAATGATTTTTTCAGACATTGCCCACATCAAAATTAGGGAGGTGTGCTGAATGCAGTTTTAAAAATAAAACTTAAGAAAAGGAAAGGAAAATGCCATTTTGCACTATGTGGCACTCTATCCAATCTTCTGAGCATTCCAAACCACTTCCCAGCAAATTCATTATTTCTGAAATTTAATTAATGTTGTGTAAGCAAATTAAGAAAAGCTTTTAGCAAGCATTGCCACCGTCATGGTGGATTTGCTATTGAAAATATATTAATTTTTCTGCCACTAAATCAGTGCTTTCAAATCAAGTGTCAGCTCGAATGAGTTAGCAGCACTTATAATTCTCTGTTTTAGATGATGATAAGGTTCACATCTCAATCTAGAAGCTGTATTCCTGGTCCGGGTCAATGCAGTGTTTTTATCACTGACAGGGTGCTCCTTGCTTTTGGGATGAAGCGCGTTTGTGTTGTCACCTTTGGATAACTTGTGCTCATTTGGGCTTCAGAGAAGAAGCAGAGGAATGGGACTGGCTGAACAGTGTTTGCAGAGTGCTAGCATGTTTCTGACAGGCCAAATGGCCTCTCTTCAAGCCACGGCCATTGTATGATTCTATAATGAAGTAAAGTTTGATCAATGGATGAATCATGGAGGAATGAGTTCTCCCAGTGACTGGAGCAACATTCTTGTGTCAGAAATCTGAAGAAGGATCTAGGCCCGACATGTCAGCCTTCCTGCTCCTCTGATGCTGCTTGGCCTGCTGTGTTCATCCAGCTCCACACCTTGTTATCTCAGATTCTCCAGCATCTGCAGTTCCTGCTATCCCCTAACTGGTGGTTCACCTGATTGCTGTTAATGGGATCTTACTTTATCAAAATGTTGAACTATTTACGGACAGTAACAGTTCTTCAGAATGACTGATCGTATGTAAAAGCATTCTGACACATGGTAAGATCCTTTATTTCAACATGAAGTCGAAGGCTGTCTTTGTTCAAGAATGCGCTCACTATTCACCATTTGTTTCTGTCAAATCTCAGAGCTTGAAACCAGCAGCAACCTTCTAAGGAAGGCTCACTGAACCTGAAACATTAACTCTGATTTCGCTCCACAGATGCTGTCAGACCTGCTGAGCTTTTCCAGCAATTTCTGTTTTTGTTTCTGATTTACAGCAACTGCAGTTCTTTTGGATTTTATTTAACAAGGTGATCAATGTTGAGCTCTGACGAAAGGACACATCAACCTGTACCATTAGCACTGTTTGCCTCTTCATAGATGTTGCCTGACCTCCTGAGTATTTCCAGCATTTTCTAATTTTATTTCAAATCTACAGAGTCTGCAGTATTTTAACTTTGTGTCAATTACTGTGGGATTTGCAGATTGTTTTGCTCCAGGTGTGCACCCAACAAAGAAAGAGAGAAATCCTCTCTCATCCTTCCTTATCTAATTTACAGACCCTGCTGGTTCTCCATGCAATGATGTAATCTCCACCTGCATCTTGTCTCCTTTCCTTTTGCACGTTAACCCCCTTTCCCCCCAGCTTTTACTCTCGTTCTGCTGCTTTTCATCATTCTACGATTCACACCTTCTTGGATCTGCAGAGGCCATGGAGTTCAGATATTGGGAAGGAGGAAAGTCTCCTTGTCCATGACAGAGCTCAGCTGCATCAGGCTAATGAATAGAAGCTGATAGTCATCCCATTCCAGTCAATGAAAGCTTTGTGCAGCAGATCATCAAGGACTCTAGAATTGTCGTTTATATTGTGGGAGCAAACTGCAGCCTGTATTCATTTTATCTGTGTTTGTTTTATGCTGGCTGTAAATGAAAGCTCATAGAAATCCTACAGTGTATAAGCAGGCCATTCAGCCCCCCTAAAGAGCATCTCACTCAGATCCACCCCATCTCTATAACCCTGCATTTCCTAAGGCTAACTCAGTCAGCCTACACATCCCTGGACACTAAGGGGCAATTTAGCATGGCCAATGCACCTAAACTGCAGATCTTTGGACTGTGAGAGGAAACTGAAGCACCCAACGAAAACTCACGTAGACGTGGGGAGAATTTGCAAACTCCACACAGACAGTCCTCCGAGGGTGGAATCAAACCTGGGTACCTGGTGCCTGTGAGACAGCAGTGCTAACCACTGAGCCATCGTGCTGCCAGGTGGTATGTGTATGGAATGAGCTGCTGAAGGAGGTAGTGGAGGCTAGTACAATTACAACATTTAAAAGGTATTTTGATGGGTATATGAATAGGAAGGCTTTAGAGGGATATGGGCCAAATGCTGGCAAATGAGACTAGATTAATTTAGAATATCTGATCGGCATGGACGAGTTGGACTGAAGGGTCTGTTTCTGTGCTATACATCTCTATGACTGTATTTTTTGAATTGACCAATTACTTGCCTGTATGTGATGTTCCCCTACTGGACCATGACACGATGCAGGTATCCAGTGGAGATTGGGGACAAGATGGCGTCACTTAGAGGGTGTTTAGACAGAGTGTAGCTAAGGACAGGTAACCTGTATGACCTGGTGATTAATCATCAACAGCGGTAAGAGAATGGGGTGATGTATTTGAGGAAGTATCAGTTATGCCAGCTGTATGCCAAGAGCAGCATGGCTTTGTGGCTGATGTGGCATGTTGCGAGTCAAGGACAATGTCAAATTGCAAATGCTACACAACGGCCTTTTAAAGATGTTGTGGGCACAAGGTGTCCTGGTCTTTTGGCTGATAACCTTTGAATAGTGAGTTGTTCTGGGAATGATGTGGTTAGATCGGGCTAGAATTGGACAAGAGAGTTGCCCTAAGGGCACAGTAAGTAGGTAATGAGGCGAGTCTGGTAAGATATGGCGAGAAATCTGGCTAGGCCTCATGGCAAATAGCCCTCCAAAAAACTCAACACAACAGATACATAACCAAAAAAAATGTAAGATATGGCCCTTGGGGGTGTCTTCATATTGATGTGAACCATTATGCAGTGATACAGTCACTATTTATCAAAATTTAGTTGCAATGATGGAAGAAGAAGATCGTGGTGGAAGAGGAAATGACTTTAGGGTCCCTGCTATTATGGTTAAAGTGAGAATTATCAAGAGATCTTTATTCCAATTGGAAGCAGAGAAGACACGAATGTCAGTCTAAGTCAATCATTCTGCGATTTATCTCCATTACCCCATCTAGTTCATTCATGTCCTTTAGGGAAGGAAACTGCCATCCTAACCTGGTCTGGCATATACGTGATGCCAGACCCACAGCAATGTGGTTAACTCTTAAACTGCCCCCTGGGCAATTATAGATGGGCAATAAATGCTAGCCAGCAACACCCACATCCCATGAATGAATTAAAAAAAATATATGTTTGAATCCTTCACAAGATTTTCACATAGAAACATGGGATTAGGATTAGGCCTTTCGGTCCCACAAGCCCCCTCCATCATTTTGTATGATCATAGCTGGTCATCCACGCAATGTCTTTTTCCCATAATATCTCCTTTTGTCATTGCTATTTAGAAACCAGTCAGTTGCTATTTTAAGCATTCTCAGTGACTGGGCTTGCACAGCTCTTTGGGGTACTGGATTCCAAAGCACCCCTGAAGAAAAAACAATCTCCTCATCTCAGTCCTCAGTCGCCTCCCCCTTATTTTGAAATTGTCCCCCCTGATAACAGAATCCAGAACATCTTACCTGCATCTACCCTTCAACCCCAATCATTATTTTGACAGTTTCAATGAAATCAACCCTCATTCTTTGAAATTATAAAAGATACAGGCCTAACTTCTCAGATCTCTCTCATAGTACAGTGCTGCCATTCCTGGAACAAGTCAAGTGAACTTTTGTTGCCCTCCCTCTATGGCAATAATCCATTTCCTGAGATATAGGGATCAAAACCACATTTGGTCAGCACTCAAGGGAGAGTCTCATCAGGCTCTTTTTAATGAATCAAAATGTCTATGCTTCTGTACTCAAATCCTTTTCACAGAATTTTAACTGATGATGTGCCTTTTTTTAATGTAAATTTTGAGTTATAGAGTCATACAGCACGCAAACAGACCCTTCGGTCCAACCAGTCCATGCCAAACATAATCCCAAACTAAACTAGTGCCACCTGCCTGCTCCTGGCTCATAACCCTCCAACCTTTCCTATTCATGTATCTATTCAAATGTCTTTTAAATGCTGTAATTATACCGACATCTACCACTTCCTCAGGAAGTTCATTCCACAGATCAACCACCCTCTTCGTAAGAAAAAAAAGTTGCCCCTCATGTCTTTTTTAAATCTCTCTCCTCTCACCTTAAAAATGTGCCCCCTCGTCTTGAAATCCTGCATCCTAGGGAAAAGATAACCACCGTTAACGCAACTTGAATGACAGAGAGCAACAGGAATTGCACAATTCCACCAGGTTATGTGGTTATTGTTGTAAACAGCTGCCAAATACAGCTCAGTTGGCTGGACAGCTGGTTTGTGATGCAGAGTGATGCCAATAGTGTGAGTTCCCTCACTGGCTGAAATCACCGTGAAGGTCCCACATTGTCAACCTCTCTAATGGGGGTATGGAGTTGTAGTGACTTTACCTTACCAAATATAATAAAGGCTTTGCTAAAACAGAGTAGGAGATTCCTGGCGATGGTTGCAACGTAGTTGTAAGGTTTACAAAGAAAATCATTGATATTTGGGATTAAGTTAGAGCCATTACTCTAATTGTCAACTGACAGTTAAGCTATTACAGTGACATTATCAATGTCCACAAACATTTACGGAGTCCCAATATTAGTTTATTGTTGCCAAACTGGTTGCCATGCCACCAGAAGGACGTGGATGCGTTGGAGAGGGTGCAGAGAAGATTTACCAGAATGTTGCCTGGCCTGGAGGGTTTTAGTTATGAGGAAAGGTTGGATAAACTCGGTTTGTTTTTGCTGGAAAGATGGAGACTGAGGGGCGACCTGATGGAGGTCTACAGAATTATGAGGCATAGATAGGGTGGATAGTCAGACGTTTTATCCCAGGGTGGAAAGTTCAACTACAAAAGGGCACAGGCTCAAGGTGAGAGGGGGAAAGTTTAGGGGAGAAGTCCAGGGAAAATTTTTCACACAGATGGTGGGGTAGTTCCCTGGAATGCACTGCCAGTGGAGGTGGTGGAAGCAGGCATGTTAGCAACGTTTAAGGTCTATCTTGACAGACATATGAACATGAGACAAAGAGATACCGTGCATGGGAAATAAGTAGTGGGTCAAAATAAGGACTTGGTACAGGCGCAGGCTTGCTGGGCTGAAGGGCCTGTTTCTGTGCTGTATTGTATTGTGTAAGACAAACTGGATTACACTAATTTTACTGAACATTTTCGGGTAGTTTCGGCTCCCTCACAGTGATTGCAGTGTGGCACCTACTAGCTGATATGTGCTGAAAATAACACTAAGGGGTAAATGGTTGAAAGCATTACTGTAAATTAGTAAAGACTTAGTGTTCATTAACTGGGGAATTCTATGTGTCATATCTGGGAAAGAGACTTTATCAGCTTGTCAATAAATTCTTATGAGACAGGAACACTATTTAACTCAGTTGCACAACACGGCCATGAAAGAACAACACAGACAATCCAGTGTTACCCGAGATGGTTTCAGTGAAGGCCAAATTCAGGATTGCAACAAAATGTCTAGGAATCCACAAGTGTAATTATGAATGATCAATGGGGCCACAATCAGCCCATTATACCAAGTTAGAGTACTCCAAGTACTAGTGAGGAAGATCTCGTGATGCATATAACGTCCCTGCCTCAGAGACAAATGCTCTGGGTTTGGTTCCCACCGCAGGATTTAAAGGCCCTAGAAAGTGCATTCATAACGTGGCCAAGGCCAAACAGGTTAATTATCAACCTGCAAACTCTTCAAATGTGCCTCTGGCAGGCAGCAAAAGTGGGAAAGACTTCTGTGTTTCATGGTTCTTACCAAGTGGCTTCTCTTGAGGCGTGTTCTTAAGTCGACAATCTTTTCTGGGACAAATACAAGCAATGGAAAACATACGTTTTGTCTGCCTCATCTATCTCTCATCACGGGAGATCCTCTTGTTTAAAATGCCAGAGGTCGTATCTGCTGGAACATTAATAAGTCACTATTTTTCAAAATGATTTAATCTGTTTGGTACCACTTTTTTCCTATTCATGGATGTGGGTTTTCACTTGGTAGGCCAGAATTTTGTTGTCCATCTTTCATAGTCTTTGAGAACGTCCTGAGATGCCATCTTGGACTGCTCCAGCCCATTTGGTGGAGGTACATCACGATAATATTAGGGAGGGGGTTCCAGGATTCTGACCCAGTGACAGTGAGGGAACAGTGATGTAGCTACAAGTCTGAATAGCAAGTTACTTGGAGGAGAACTTGTACTTTCCCTCCAAGGGGTGGCCATGGTGATCCCATGTCTCTAATGCCCTTGTTGTTCTAGATGGTAGAGATTTTGTGTTTGGAAGGGGCTGTCAAATTTAATTGCTGTGATGGCTGTATAAGATTGTAATGGAAGAGGACATAAATTTGGAGTCACAAGGTGTAGAGCTGGATGAACATAGCAGGCCAAGTAGCATCAAAGGAGCAGGAAAGCTGACGTTTTAGATCTGGACCCTTCTTCAGAAGGTCCAGCATTTCTGAAGAAGGGTCCAGACCCAAAACGTCAGCTTTCCTGCTCCTCTGATGCTGCTTGGCCTGCTGTGTTCATCCAGCTCTACACCTTGTTATCTCAGATTCTCCAGCATTGGCAGTTCCTACTATCCATAAATTTGGGGTCCTTGCTATTGTGGTTAAAGTCAATTGTCAAATTGTCAAAAGAATTGTCAAAAGAGCTCTATTCCAATTTCAAGCACAAAAGCCTCGAATGCCAGTCTATGCCAATCATTCTGGGATTCATCTCCATTGTGTTTGGGATCCTTTCATGAGATTTTCACATAGAAACAAATGAGCAAGAGTAGGGCATTTGGTCCCTCCATCAATTTGTATGATCATAGCTGGTCATCCACTTAATGCCTTTTTCCCACTCGTGGATAAGTCTTGGTGACAGAAATTATGAACTGTGATTGCTTACTGTATTGATTATCACTGATTTGGACATTTAATTTTCCATAATATCCTTTGTCAGCTGCTTGCAGAGTAACACGGTCTGTGTTTACACTGCCTATCCGTTAGATTTATTCCAGGTTGTCTACTATAGCTGGAAGTCTGATATATACGATGTAGGATGTTTAAGTCCCACCACTGTGAAATGATCTTTGTCAAGTGTCAAAATTGTCACAGGTGAATGCAGCCAATGACAGGCCCAAACCTCATTCATGTATCACATGGACTCATAAAGAAAGAATGTGTATTTACATAGCACTCCTGACCTCAGGACATCCTAAATCACTTCATAGTCATTATTATTGTAATGTAGTAAATACAAGACCCCACAGTAAGGAGATTAACAACCAGATAATCTGTTTTGTCATAGTAATGGTGCTCGAGCAGTTAGAAGTGGTATGAATTGCAGGTGAATGCCTGAAGAGTGACATGGTAATACGAATCATTTCCATCCACCAGAGAGGACAAACATGGCTTCAGTTTGACAAAAAAGCCGAAAGAACTATGGATGCCAGAAATCAGAAATGAAAACAGAAATTGCTAGAATAGATCAGCAGGTCTGGCAGCATCTGTGACGAGAAATCGAAGTTAACATTTTGGGTCCAGTGACCCTTCTTCAGTATTGCTTTCTCTCCACAGATGCTGTCAGACCTGCTGCGTTTTTCCAGCAATTCCTGTTTTTGTTTTCATTTCAGTTTAACATCTCATCTGAAAAAAGACACCTCTGACAGTGCAGCGCTGTCTTGATACAGCACTGAATGTCAGCCAAGATTATGCTTTCATAATGCTGAAGTAGGGCAAAACTCAGGGAACTTCTGCCATAGAGGCACAATCTCTTGGGGGAGCGGATGGTGTAATGATAATACCACTGAGTTTATAATCCAAAACCCTCATTGAATGCTCTGAGGAAGTGGGTTAAAATCCTGCCATGGTGAAATTTGAATTCAATAACAAGCTAGCCTAATGCAATTGTATCACCACTAGCAAGGCTAATTTTTTTTGTTTAAAAAAGCAAACATTTGGTTTACCAAATAAAAAGTGAAAGAGCTGCAAATACTGTAACTCAGAAACAAAAACAGAAATTGCTGGAAAAGTTCAGCAGGTTTGGCAGCAGCTGTGGAGAGAAATCAGACTTAACGTTTCGGGTCAAAGTGACCCTTCCTCCAAACTGCCAGTTAATTCTGATTTCTCTGCACAGATGCTGCCAGACCGGCAGAGTTCTTAGAACAATTTCTGTTTTTGTTTCCGATTCACTAATGTCCTTCAGGGAGGAAATCTGCTATCTTTACCTGCTCTGGCCTACATGTGACTCTAAATCCACAGCAAGATGGTTGAATTTTAACTGCCTTTTAACAATAAGTGCCAGTGACACTGCATCCCATGTACTAACTTTAAAAAAATGTCAAGTCTGCCACCTAAATCTGTTTCATGTTCAATTTGAATCTTATTGAGATTAATGCGGGCTGCTGTTTCATTTGTTATAATTTCCAGGGGCATTATTAGCTCTATTGTCATAATTAGTCCCAGCATTTATAATAATCCATATTAATTGTTGACCTTGTCGTTTGACCTTTCAATCCTATCAGTTATTTCTGACACCTGTGCAATTCGAAGTTATTTATGAGCTGTGTTTGACAGTGTTTTATTTAAAGATGAAGGTTTCTTTTTAGATTATGGTATGAGTTATTCTGAGTATGTAGAATTATGTGTTTAGACTTATTTTTAAATCATGTTATGTCAGTTTATTTTTGATTCTTTGCTTTTAGATTCTATTTTAAACTCCTATTTTCCCCTGAAGCCTTCTCAAGGTTGAATATCTTTCTTGAATGGTGTACTCTGCTACTTGCAATCTGTTTAATTATTGAATCTCATTTGTTGCCTTTAGTGGTAGATAGAGCCTTGGTTTAGTGTCTCATCCAAAAGATGTTTTTGCAGTTCAGATTGGAATAAATCCAGATATGATAAGTGGCTGAGCAGTTAATATATTTTTTAATGTTGATTGTGATTGGGAAGATTAGGACCTGCTAGGATTCTACATTATAACAGAAAACAATAGCAATTTATTGTCATGTATTTTTTTTGCAAAAAAATTGCAGTGAAAAGTTTTATAAGTCATAACAGGGTGTTTAAAAAGGCATTTGGCATGTCTGCCTCCATTGCTCAGTCCTTTGAGTATAAGTGTTGGGAAGCCATGTTGAGCTTGTACAGAGCATTGGTGAGGCCTCTTCTGGAGTACTGTATCCAGCTCTGGTCGCCCAGTTATTGGAAGGGTATTATTTATCTGGAGAGGGTTCAGAAGAGATTTACCAGGATGATGATGGGTATGAAGGGTTTGAGTTATAAAGCAAGGCTGGATAGGTTGGGACATTTTCACTGGAGCGGAGGAGATTGAGTGATGAACTTATAGAAGCTCATAAAATAATGAGGTATAGATAGAGTTAATGGTAGTTGTCTTTTCCATAAGATTGGGGATTTCAAAATTAGAGGGCACATTTTTAAGGTGAGAGGAGAGAGATTTAAAAAAGACATGGGGGCAAATTTTTTTTACAGAGAGGGTGGTTTGCCTGTGGAATGAACTTCCTGAGGATGTGGGTACAATTACAATGTTTAAAAGTCATGTGGATAAGTACATGATTGGGAAAGGTTTTGAGGGATATGAGCCAGGAGCAGGCAGGTGGGACTAGTTTAGTTCGGGATTATGTTCAACATGGCCTGGTTGAACCGAAGGGTCTGTTTGCGTGCTGTATGACTCTGTGACGCTACATCGCCATACCATGGTGCCTAAATTAATGACAGAAGTCATAAATAAGGAGAAGAAAAATATAAAAGTTCATCACGGTTCAATTAACGGCTGCTGGATTCAGAGTACGCTGAAAACTAGGCCGAGACCACCACGCTGGGCAGAAATGTCAGCCCAGGTCTTTGTCCGCAAGGTAATGAAGTGGGAGCTGCATCTTCAAACATCTGATCCACATCTAGGCAAGAGTAGTATCCATTGAACCAAAACTGACAGCAACGCACCACTTGACTGAGGAATTGAGAACCTCGGCAAGTGGGCACTTTGTGGCAGGAGCTGGATTCTGTGTTGAATGAATCATCACAGCTCTAGACGCTAACCAGTTTCAAAGGGCATCTGCTGTATTTGTGACTCATCTGACAGCCTGGTATCAGAGCTAGGGTATAATGAATAACACATTGTTGTTTTATGGCCTGGAATGGTAGTACAGGCCTGGTGCCTGGCTGGGTGGTCTTTCTGGGTGAGATTTCTACTCCGACACTAGACCTCTACACTGGGCCGCTGGAAGACCTAGAAGCTGCATCCGAAGCAAGGATGAGGTTTCTGTGCCAGGACTAGACCTTCACGCAAGGCTGCTTGAACACCCGGAAGCTGCTGAAGAAATCCTCCATGCCGGAATGAGAACTCCCCCCTGCCCTCACTCCTGGACAAAACCACCCAGCCAGGCACCAGGTCTGTACTACCATTCCAGGCCATAAAACAACAATGTGCTATTCATTATACCCTAGCTCTGATACCAGGCTGTCAGATGAGTCACAAATACAGCAGATGCCCTTTGTAACTGGTTAGCGTCTAGAGCTGTGATGATTCATTCAACACAGAATCCAGCTCCTGCCACAAAGTGCCCACTTGCCGAGGTTCTCAATTCCTCAGTCAAGTGGTGCGTTGCTGTCGGTTTTGGTTCAATGCGTACTACTCTTGCCGAGATGTGGATCAGATGTTTGTAGATGCAGCTCACACTTCACTACCTTGCGGACAAAGACCTGGGCTGACATTTCACCGCTGCGCTGAGAAAGTGCTGTACTGTTGGAGGTGCTGACTTTTGGCTGAGACCCTAATCCAAGACCTGTTTACTCTCTCAGATGGACATAAATTATCTATTTTGTCACAGATGATCCGAAGCAGCTATTTCTGAGAGAACCACAGCAGTTATCGCAGTGTCCTGACCAATATTAACTCCCTCATCACAATAACATAACAGCTGATCACTACAGCATTGCTTTCTGTGGGAGATTGTTGTGTATCAACAAATTCCTCTATTAACAAAGCAATTAAACTTCGAAAGGTATTTTTGGCTGCAAAATATTTGATGACATTCTGTGCTCATGAAAGGCACTACATAAACTTTTGGAGATAGTAGGAACTGCAGATGCTGGAGAATCTGAGACAACAAGGTGTAGAGCTGGATGAACACAACGGGCCAAGCAGCATCAGAGGAGCAGGAAGGCTGACGTTTCGGGCCTAGACCCTTCTTCTAGGTGCTGGCTTTTAAGTGATTGCAGACCTGTTTCAGTAGTGCTTAAAGGTCCCATTGCACTCTTAAAAGGAGAGCAGGGATTTCTCCTGGTGTCCCATGTGAAGTTCTTGGGAAGGAATAATAATACTCAGTAAGAAACATTCAGAATCTGAACTGCACACACAGTGACGAGTTCCTCAAATTCCCTTCTGGACTTCATTGAGTCCATGCTGTTTCTCTAGAGAACAATGCTGTCAGTCCCTAGTACTTGTACTACTAGCCAACAGGCATATTTTTCCTTAGACTATGCATCTGGTTAAGGTTGACATTGAGCTGTGGCAGGCTACTCATCAGGAGTTGGAGCATTCCTGACTTTAACAACCAGGACTAGTAAATTAGGGTGAGGAACTGTGACAGAAAGCTTGTCTTGAAACAAAAACACAGCTCCTTCCTTCACTCCTGGATGTTAGTCCTATGACATAGAGTTTCTCCTAAAACACCAGGTTGGAGAAGAATGTTTTGCAAATGGACAAAGGGACAGTGGTACAGTTTTGCAAACAGTAATCTCCAATTTTTAGAACATTGATAAAACTCTACGACAAAACAGCCCAATCCCCTATTGTATAAGGTCATAAATAGTATGTAAATGATTGAGAATTTAATTAACTCAACTTGACAATAAATGATCTATGGGCCTTAATACAAAACGCAGAAAGCAGTAAATCTTTCATTTCTATTCTGTAAATTAAGGAGATCTGCATTTTTCAAAATGTTGCAGCTATTTATATATTGAAATGCTCAAAGTCAACACTGAGATCTGCTGTATTATTATCAACACATGGGAAGATGTCCAATTGGGACTAAAATGCCAATTTCTCAAAGAAAATGCTATTAAGACCTTCCAAATCAATAAGATCAACAATTACATTCCTGATGGGCTGGCATGGTGGCTCAGTGGTTAGCACTGCTGCCTCACAGTCCCAGCATCCTGGCTTCAATTCCAATCTCTGGTAACAGAGAGATAGTAAGAACTGCCGATGCTGGAGTCTGAGATAACATAGTGCGGAGCTGGAGGAACACAGCTTTCTGAAGAAGGGTCCTGACCCGAAACTTAAGCTTTCCTGCTCCTCTGATGCTGCCCAGCCTCTGGTAACTTTGTGTGGAATTTTCATGATCTCCCTATGCCTGCACAAGGTCCCTTTGGGTGCTTTGGTTTCCTCCCATAGTCCAAAGATGTATAGGCTAGTTGGATTAGCCATGGGAAATGCAGGGTTACAGGGATAGGGTGGGAGGTGGGTTTGGGTGAGATGCCCTATGTGTTGGTGTGAACTTGATAGGCCACGCTGTAGGGATTCTACGACAGAGAGATAGAGACTGTAAGGCTAAGGTAGAGCTTGTAAGCCATCTGTGAGTCCACAGCCATCACTAACATTTCACTAAACTAGCTATCCGCAAAGCAGAATCATTCTCAATATAAGGATTCTTGATGATTTGATATAGGAAAGCAAGGCTGGATGCTTGTTATTAAGACAGGAAATGAATTTATCTCTGCCCTGCTCTTGTTTCTAACCCTGTCTCATCAGATGATGAGACCTGATCTGACTCCTCAATGTAACTGATGAGCATCATGTATCTGTACGTGTGGCTTGGATTTAGGATTTGAGGGAATCATGTCAAAATTTGCTCGTGGGAACAAATTGTGGAGGATATATCCAGCAAATTGTGACGAGTACTATGATAATTTTTAGGAGGAAATTGATAGGTGATGAGCGCAGGTAATTAGCATTGAATAGCTGTATAAGTTTGATGGACCATTTGTACTTCTTCTGAGCTGTATACTTCTATGGGAGAGGCTCCTAAAGTCAACACAGGAAGCCCAGATTCATCTTTGGGCTAAGACCTCTGATGAACTGCAGCTCTTTACCCTCATTATAGAATTCATAGTATCCCAACAGCATGGAGACAGACCCTTTGGCCCAACAAATCCACACTGACCCTCAGAGCATCCCACCCAGACCCGTTTCCCTAAGCCCACCTAATCTACACACCCCTGAACACTGTGGTGCAATTTAGCATGGCCAATCCACCTAGCCTGCACATCTTTGGACCGTGGGAGGGAACCAGAGCACCCAGAGGAAACCCACGCAGACACTGCTACTCCAATTCAGATCTCCAAGCCTGTGTATTGCTACAGAGACCAGCAGTTCAAAGCAGAACTTCAAAGGGAAACAAAACATTTAACTCAGAATCTTCCCTCATGCATCAATTTTTAAACACATCACTAACTCACTCCTTTGTTGTTTTGGGGACTTCACCATGTGTAAAGCTGTGTTGGTCTTCATGCCAAAAGTAGCTGTGTTTCAACAGCAAAGCAATTGTTTGATTATAAAGGTGTGATTAAATGTTATACAAACGTGAGGCTAATTCAAAATGCCAAAAGCTGAGATTGAAAGATAAGGGAAGGAATCAGAACAATAAAATGGAAGTAAGGTACAGACCAGGCCAACTTTAACTTAATGACAAAACAGAAACGCGGGTCTGAATGGCATGTTTGTAAATTGTTAAAAAGAAATTGTAGTCTAGGGCCAGTGTTTAAACATAAAAATAGCTTTCTAAAGACCAGACCCTAAGGGTTCAATATTTCTAATGTGCTTAAAAGCTCTGTAATAAACATACTGGAGCAGTGCCCAAGGCACAGAAGCTGCATTGGACCAAGCTGTTTGTTTTACAGCGGTGCAGAGCTGCTGGTATATTGAGTCTCTATTGGTGTAGAGACTGTCCTGATTGCTTGCACACAATACCTGTTCTTTATGGTGACTGTTGATAGAACTGGTGGGCAGGTGGGCAGGTGCACCGCCAGGTGTACCCAACGCTGTGCAAACATGCTGTTTATTCAAGAGACAAGGGTTTGCTAAAAGAAAGATTAGCTTCAGCTCGCCTGTGACGTCCAGTTAATTACAGCGAGATGAATTGCCTCTTACACTCGCTTTTGTGATTTGTTTTTTAACAGCCAGATTTGAATATGTTTTTATGAGCAATACATCTGGGACTGTCTCGATCTTTCTGTCCACTTTATAGAGGTTAAGACTGCATTTTAAGGATCTTAAAGTGCGTCACTTCCAATCAAGTATGTTAATCCCTACAGAAGTAGGTGCATGGGACTGCTCGCATGAGAGAGAGAGAGAGAGGCGACTGGTGGTGTTTTAACCTGAGGGTTACCACACCTTAAGTGAGGGGAGAGGTTGAGAAGGAGAGTCTTTTGTGGTAACCTCAGCTGGTGCAGGAATTGAACCCATACTGTCAGTGTTATTCTGCATCGTAAACTTACCTTCCAAGCTTACTGACCCTCACTTTCCCCTTAATATCATCTTAGTTGAGCACAAGGCAGGAAACTTGCCTGCAATTTGCACTTGACTGTTTTTCATTGATCAAAGAATCAGAGAAACATACATCACAGAAGGAGGCCGCTTAGTTATGCTGGCCAACATCCAGAGTAATTCCACTTGGCCCGAAGTTTTGTATTTGAAATGCCCATTAAGTACTTTCTAAATGTTATGAGAGTTTCTGCCTCTCTTTCACACACTGAGTTCCAGGCCCCCATCACCCTCTGAGTGAAAGACATTCCCCTGGAATCCACACTTAGTAGGATGCGGCCCTTTGGGGAGAAGATATGTTCCTCATATCTGACAGAAAGAGTCTTTGGCAGAGTCATGCTTTACTGCAATGCTTCCCCAACCTTTACCTGCTGTGATCCAATTTAAGCCATGAAAATTATCGTGACCCCTAAGTGAGAGTTGTGAGGAAGGGGAAAGGGAGTCGGATGAGTGGAATCCTGTCAAGTGTGGGGTGGTGGGGGGGGGGGGGGTGTGCGGGGGGTGTGGGGTTGCAGCTCTCTGTTGACGCAGGATACAGTTTCATATCTCAGTCTGATTATCACAGTGACCATTGCTACCTCGGAGCTGGGGAGCCCAAAATTTCAGCTCACAACCCCACTGGGAGTCCATAACCTCACTTGTTTTACTGCATGAATTGGACACCAGACAGAACAAAAACAAGCATTTTGTCACAAAAATGATAAATATTCTGCAAAAAAACTGAACCGGGCTATTGTTATCTTTGGTTCAATTCCACAATTATGAGCTGACCCAAAACTCTAATGCCCATGTCTAAACCTATTGCCCCTCTGCTCTCTACAGTGACACGAGGTCAGGCAACATCACAATTTAAAAGTTATCATAGATAACAAGGTGTAGAGCTGGATGAACACAGCTGGCCAAGCAGCAT
>NC_063365.1:19742737-19749538 GCF_021869965.1 Rhincodon typus | reverse complement strand
GCAGGCCAGGCAGCATCAGAGGAGCAGGAAAGCTGACGTTTCGGGTCTGGACCGTTCCTCAGAAATGGAGGAGGGAAGGGACCTCAGAAATAAATAGAGAGGAGGGATGGGGCTGGGGAAGGTAGGTGGGATGGTGATAGGTGAGTGCAGGTAGGGAGTGGTGGGGATTGGTCAGTGGGATGGATGGGGTGGATAGGTGGGAGAGAAGATGGACAGGTTGCATCAGCTCAAGGAGGCGGGGATGAGAGGGACGGTTGGGCATGGGATGAGGCCGGGGGTGAGGAGATTTTGAAACTGGTGAAATCCACATTTAGGCCATTGGGCTGGAGGCTCCCGAGGCGGAATATGAGGTGCTGCTCCTCCAATTTGTGGGTGGCATCATTGTGACACTGTGTTATCTCTGACATGACCAAGACAGTCATGTGACATACAATGAATTGTTTTGTTAAAGGGTAGGCATGTCCAAATTTGGTCCATTTTTGGCAAAAGTGTTAACTTTCACAGAGCTTGTTAATGTGAGGCCCCACCTGTGTGCTGCAGTGGGTCAGGTGGGTAATATAGATCCCAGGGAACAATTGGAAAAGATGCTGCTCTGCGTTCTAATCTCCGACCATGTCCCCCTCAAAACGGCAAACATGCACAAAGAGAAACTTAAGCAGAATGGAGAAAGTGTTTGCCAGGATCAGGGAGAATTAAAGCATGTGTGTGTCTCCTTGAGTGACCAGGTTCAGCACTGATTGATTGAGTGCCTGTCTGATCACTCCCTGAGACAGACAGGTCTGCCCAATTAAATGGACATCCTGAGGGAGTTGGACGTAGTAATTGATTAAGACAGTCAACTGAGACTAATTTCACCATATTGTAATGTATTCTCCCCCTAACCCAGGCAAATGTTGATTGATTAATTCTCTGTCCAAAAACACACTAGTTTTGAGCAAGGGTCTGATGACTGAATGAGCAAAAGTTTGAAATTTAGAAAGCCTGTGATGAATGAACTATTACATTGTGTCCTACTCTCTTCAGTCTGTACACTGCCATGCCACTCCAGTGATGTGGCTTTGTTTTTAAGTGTTGGATTGTTAGAATCTCCCTAGCTGTGCGGTACATATCCAGCTGCCTGGCCTTAAGATCCAGAATGACCTCCCTTATTCTTCTTTGCCCATCCTTTCCTCCAGGTCTTTAGGCAAATTCTCAGAACCTGTCTCTGGCCGAATAGCTCCCTGCGTAACTTGATGTCCAGTTCGGTTTGGTAACGCTCCTGTGAAATGCCTTGGGATGCCGTTAATGAAGCTATACAAATGCAAGTTGTTGTTGAGTAGCTCTGGAACCATGAACCTCATCAGGCTGCGGGAGGTCTGCGATGTTCATCAGTGCAGGAAACAGCAGTGTTCTGGAGTCAAAGCTCTGATATCCCTCATTCCCACCCAGCACTCAAACAGGTGGAGTAAATGCCAATTAATTCAGTCCAGTCCATTCAGAACAGTAGCTCCATATTTCTCTGTGTTCCTGCCTACAGGATGTTAGTGTATATAAGGTTTGTTGCTCATTTGAAAAAGTCAGAAGTTGCACGACACTGGGTTGTAGCCCAACAGGTTTATTTGAAATCACAAGCTTCCAGAGCGCTGCTCCTTCGTCGGGTGAAGTCTCCTGATGAAGGAGCAGCGCTCCAAAATCTTGTGATTTCAAATAAATCTGTTGGACTATACCCTGGTGTCGTGTGACTTCCAACTTTGTCCACCCCTGTCCAACACCGGCACCTCCACATCATTTGAAAAGGAAATGTTTCTTTAATTAATGCATAAAAAGATGTTTCTACACTAATGATAGAAAGACAGACTTGCATTAGCCTACAAAAAGAGAAATTGCTGGAAAAGCTCAGCAGGTCTGGCAGCATCTGTGGAGAGATATCAGAGTTAATGGTTCGGGTTGAGTGACCCTTCCTCAGAATTGCATTTGCCTAGTTAGTCGTGGGGTCTCAGAAATATTTCAAAATGCTGCACACACAGTTAATTGTTTTGGAAAGCAAAGTTTTTACATTGCCACCCACAGTAGTCATTCCATGTGAAAAGATGACTCACTAGTTCGTTTAGTTATAGAAAGATGTAAAAGATAAAGTTTTGGAAACAGGCCATTCAGATTAACTGGTTTATGTCGATGTTAATTCTCCACATAAATAAACTGCCTTAATCACATTTTCTTTCTGTTTGCATATCTCTGCATCCCTTCTAATTTCATCTGCCTCTCTCATCTTATCTTAAATGTCACATAATTACAGCTTCAACTACAAAATCTGGAAATGAAATCCATAAACTTGCAACTCTGCATCTTAAAGAGGTTGCTCCTGTTTGCGAACTCCTCTGTTTAATTGTCTCTATGGGCCTGTGTTGTAAATCCCTCAACAGTGAATCAATCTTCCCTGTACCTACTCTGTCCCATCCTCTCACAATTTTAAAGCAGTTCTATCGTATCGTCCTGTTATCTGTGTCATGCCAACAGGAACAGATAAGCTTTCTGTATATTGGTTCATATTTATTCCAGTCAGAATCCAAGAGAACTCCATCCTCTTCTTCAAATTCAATAATGCAATCTTGACAGCCTAAGAATAAGGGGTAAGCCATTCAGGACCAAGATGAGGAGGAATTTCTTCATTCAGAGAGTTGTGAACCTGTGGAACTCTCTCCCACATGAAGCTGTTGGGGCCAGTTTGTTAGATATATTCAAGAGGGAGCTAAAGAGATCAAAGGGTATATAGAGAAAGTGGCAATGGGAGTTGAGATTTCATGGTCAGCCATGATCATATTGAATGGTGGTGCAGGCTTGAAGGGCTGAATGGCCTACTCCTGCACCCAGTTTCTATGTTTCTATCAATGTTTGACTGATTGCGTATGCTGGACTATGTTCTTATTCACATACTGTATCAACCAGGTAGTGATCGGCACGGTTACTGGCTGTTATTCAATAAACTTGTAATCCTTTTTCTATCTTTGGGAATCCTTCTCTTTAGAACTGGCAGTCATGCCCAATAATTCACCGCTGTGCCATTGTACCACACAAAACAACATGTAAGGCCTCCTTACACAAACCATGAGATTGTTCTCAAGAATGTCATCCTATCTCTAGGTTCAGCCAAGAGGTCACTCTGATGGTCTGTGATATAATTTAAAGCTCTTGATGAGATTAGTCTTGTAATCACTCCTGGGGATCATTATGCCTCACAGCTGTTGAAACATTAAACTACGAGTATGGTTCTCCCATCACCCTTCATTGATCTCCAAACGTAAGTGATTTTCTTGCCTGATTTAGATGGCATCCCATTATTGTCTCTACCAAAGATGGGGGGTTGTGTTGGCAATAATACTGCAAGGATATAAGATTATTGGCTTGGAAGCAATTCACAGATCACCCATTGATTTTATTTACCTGACGGTGTGTACTGATTGCTCAACTCTCGCAGTTCTGTGTGTAAGCAGAGATAGAGATGTGAAAGAGTGACTCTTGTATTGGCAGGACGGAACTTCAGGTGCACTCCAAGCAGATATTGTGAACTCTGTCAGAAAATTGCTGGTGATACCAAATTGTATTGCATGGCAAAATGAGGGGCAAGAGTGAGATTATGTAAGGACTTAAGGAGTTTGCAGTGTGGAAGGTACAGCTGAACGTGGTTAAGTGTGATAACCAGAAGAACACAATAGAAATTTGCCCCGTGTATGGATATAGAGATTCAGGGCTGGTCATTTGCAAATCTAAAAATGGGGATATCAAGGATGTTAACGCATAAATCTGCCAATACATAGGATTGGAGGAATGCAGAGATTTCAGTGGATTGTGGGGCAAAAGCAATTTCAGAGTTAGGGAAGGTGAGACCATGGAAGGATACGTGAACACTAAGGTAAGAGCTTTTAAAATCAAGGCATTGACAGTTCAACAAAGGCGCTCAGTAAATTGCAGGTTGTTGTTGTTTGTCTCTTTTAGCCAAGCGCTGTTCATGTCTGTGGCTGGGGGAGGACAGGTAGCGTTTTATTCTGGAGTATAAAGGGGCAGCACGGTGCCTCAGTGGTTAGTACTGCTGCCTCACAGCACCAGGGACCAAGGTTCAATTCCAGCCTCAGGTGACCGTCTGTGTGGAGTTTGCACATTCTCCCTGTGTCTGGGTGGGTTTCCACTGGGTGCTCCAGTTTCCTCCCACAGTCCAAAAATGTGCAGGTTAGATGGATTGGCCATGCTAAATTGCTCATGGTGCCCAAGAATGTTTAGGTTAGGTGGGTTAGACAAGAGGAACGGGTTTGGGTGGGATGCTCTGCAGAGGGGTGGTGTGGACTAGATGGTCTGAATGGCCTGTTTCCACACTGTAGAGATTCTCAAAAAAAAGCCTCAAGTTCTTTACACCAGGTACTATGTCAGGCATCTTGCATCCTTGTGGAAATTCCTAATTGCTTCAGTGGAATCTTTTTGAGAAATTGGTGGGGGCTGGGGGGGTCTTGTATGCCACTTGAATGCCCACAGAACCACAACCTAATGAGGGCAGCAGTGATAGCACTGCAGAACCTCCTTTGGAATGAAGACTGGTAGGTGGGTTTGGAGAAGGGGTGTCAGGGCAAAGGGATTGTGCACCTACCAGGAGCTGGCAGCTCTTTGAATTGGCAGTGCCACGAGGACATCCAAGAAAGAGATTTATTTATTTATTTAATATATTGTCACTTGTACCTAGGTGCAGTGAAAAGTGAATAATGTTGCCACATTCTGGTGCCATCTTGGATTACAGAATAAAATACTGAATAAATTGTAACTGTATAAATGGTAAAATGCTGAATATATTAATATTAAATTGATATTACTAAAAACTGAAACAGCTTCAAAAGTTTATCTTTCCCTCTCGGTAGACTTCACTCTTTCTCCTGAGGTTGAAGCTTGTTGTGAGAGCGGTGTTGGTTGGGTACACCTACCTAAATGAGTGTCCATCGCCACCTCCAAGATCACCATCTTTACTTGTTTTCTGCATTGAAAAAGGACATTATGGTTAAATATATTGCTTCAATCTGAAAATTCAGGTCCAAACATATTTACTGGTTTTACCGCAAAATGAGTTGGGATTGATCGACAGTCCCTGTGATGAAATCAGTGATCTAATGTATCTGTTGAAGATACTGTGACCTCTGCCTTCCTCAGATGTTATAAATAGTCATAAAGAACACAGATTTTGCCTACTGGTGTTCACACATAGAGTGATAGAGATTTATAGCACAGAAATAGGCCCTTTGGTTTAACGTGTCTGTGCTGGCCAGATATCCTAAATTAACTTGGCCCCATTGGCCAACATTTGGCCCATATCCCTCTAAATCTTTCCCATTGATGTACCCATCCAGATGCCTTTTAAGTGTTGTAATTGTACCAGCCTCCAACACTTCCTCTGGCAGCTCGTTCCATCTTGGGAGTATGTGTTGGAGTTGGTTTAGGATCTGTGAGATCTTAAGATCTATGTGTGTGAGCCCAGATTATGCTGCTGAAGTTTCTCGGTGCAGTTTATTTCTGTGTTTATTGGCTTCTTTCTCAAATTGTCATTTATGGATTTTAAAAAACCCTCACTTCTCCAGTTCCAGTTGAGAAACAGTGACCTTGGGTTCAACGTTTTAAATGAAGGGTCAATAATGTGAGGGTATGTTTTTAAGCAAGAAAGCAGGAGATTTAGAGGGGAGTTGAGGAAATATATTTTCACAGGGAGAGTGGTGGAGGTCTGGAATGCACTGCCTGGGAGGGTAGTTGAGGTGAGACCTTTAAGAAGTACTCAGATGTGCACTTGAAATGTCATAAAATTCAAGACTATGGGCCAAGTGCTGGAAAGTGGGATTGGTGTAGATTGAGCGTAGTTTTGGTGGTACAGACTCAATGGACTGTATGATTTTATAATTTATTCTCTGTGCCCTAAAATGAGAAGCCAGTTTGCCTAACCATGCCGTCTATGTCTCTGCAAGTCACAGGCACTGGGTGCATCTGCATGGAATGCTTAGAAACCTTTCTTAAGAGTCAGTATTACCCCGACAACAAACTCTGTGGGTCTCTGAACCCATTGTATCTCAGACTTTATTGAGTGCAGAGAGGGGGAGGGAGGGGGTCAGAGGATAGGTTGTTTGAAAACATGCACTCTACTGCTTAACCTGAGTTCCTTTCAAAATTTACTGTCTGGGTGTGGGCATCTTGACAAGAATGGCCTTTGTCTTCCATCCTTAGTTCACCCTTGAGAAGGTGGTAGTGAGCTGCTTTCTTGAACCACTGCAGCTCTTTTCCTAAAGGGACAGTCACGGTGATGCTGGGAAGGGAGTTCAGGATTTTTTTAGATTAGATTTACTTGTTACGTGTACTAAGTATAGGAATACATAAGTACAGCGAAAAGAGCACAAAGTCACCATTCACTGGTGCCCACTTGGTTACAAAAACCGGAATGAAAAGATTTAATGGGGCCGAAAGGTAAGCAAGAAAAACAAAGTCCACATCTCAGAGCCTCAAGTCCCATCTCCACAATGGTACAGGCACCGCTCCAATCGCTAGGATACCCAAGAGGACACCGCCGCTGCTGCCGTGTGACAGGCCCCACTCTCACTACCATCGCCGCCATCACCGTCCCCGCTGTCACCGTCCCCGCCATCGCCACCTCACCGTCTTGTTCACACCGCCATCACCGTCCCCGCTCTCACCGCCATCGCAGCCTCACCATCCCCGCTCTCACCGCCATCACTGCCTCACCATCCCCGCTCTCACTGCCATCGCTGCCTCACCATCCCCACTCTCACCGCCATCGCTGCCTCA
>NC_063365.1:19709588-19742727 GCF_021869965.1 Rhincodon typus | reverse complement strand
TGCCTCACTGGCCCCGCTCTCACCGCTATCGCTGCCTCACTGGCCCCCCTCTCACCGCTATCGCTGCCTCACCGGCCCCCCTCTCACCGCTATCGCTGCCTCACCGTCCCCGCTCTCACCGCTATCGCTGCCTCACCGTCCCCGCTTTCACCGCCATCACCGTCCCCGCTCTCACCGCCATCACTGCCTCACCGGCCCCGCTCTCACTGCCATCGCTGCCTCACCGGCCCTGCTCTCAGCGCCATCGCCGCCATCACTGTCCTGCTCTCACCGTCATCGCTGCTTCACCAGCCCATCAACAGCAAACATTTCCATGTTGGGATTATGAGTGATTTACAGAGGACGCAGAAAATGCTAGAAAGTCTCACTGGGTCCGTTTTGCCTTTCCTTAACCTTGCAAGAAAGAGGATGCCTTCATAGTTTTGCCTAAAACATACAGACGTGTCATCTGGAAACTAATTTAAAATGAAAGTATTTGGACAGTTTGGTTGCTAAAATGTGTGTGTATAGATGACAGGTCAGCGGTATGCTGTAACAGAATGACCTGTAGACGACCAGCTCATCTTCTTAAATTTCAGAGTGAGGCCTGCTCTCCAATCTTCAGTTTCAATCAGCTTTCAATTTGCAATCGATATGAATTAGTCCCAGTGGATACACAGCCCCAGATGCTGTCACCTCTTCTGCTTTCAGCACCATCTAGTGTTCACAGTATTTGGAAGCTTCACATCCCATCCAAACACCCTGCTCTGTGAAAGTCATAGAGTCATGCAGCACAGAAACAGACCCGCTTGCTTAACAATATCCTTCCCATAACAGGGCGACCAGAACTAGAGACAGTACTCCAGAAGAGGCCTCACCAATGACTCCTCAGAAGTCACACGATACCAGGTTATTGTCCAACAGGTTTACTTGAAATCACAAGCTTTCGGAGTGCTGTTCCTTTGACAGGTGAAGTCCCTTCTTAACCACCCTGTCCACATGTAATGCAAACTTCAAAAAATTATGTACCTGAAACCCTAGGTCTCTTTGTTCTGCAACACTACCCAAGGCCCTACTTTTAATTGTATAACACCTACCCTTGTTTGTCTAAAGCCATTGCTTGGTGTAGAGTTTTGGGACATTTTTTTTCACCCTTTTCTTGCTCAGTGCCCTCTCTCCAGTTCTCAGTAACTGCCTGTTTGGCTGCTTTGATCTTCATATTCTACTACCTGTCCTTGCAGAGGTGGATTCCAAGATCTCACAACTGTCCCACTAAACATCATCTGTTGCCTGGGTTTAAGTCTTTCGTGACCCAGTATTAAATTTTACTCAAAAGACGAGGTAGTACTGCACAAAATGGCTCTTTCCGTGTTAAAAGCATGAATAGACGTTGAACTCTTGCGTCTGAGTCAGAAGATGCTGGATGCAAGACTTTTCAGCACAAAAGGTGACCCTCCAGTGTGGCGCCCAGAGGGAGCATTGGGGCATTGGATATTCCAATATTAAAGTGAAGCCTGGCCAGCTCTCTGAGTTGGATGCGAAATAACTCACCAGCACTATTTCAAGCTTTCAATGGTTTATGTTATGTGGGCCAACATGTAGAAAACTACATTAGATTAAGGTTTACAAGGATGTTGCCAGGTTTGGAGGGTTTAGCTATAGGGAGAGGCTGAATAGACTGGGGCTATTTTCCCTGCAGCTTTTAAGGCTGAGATGTGATTTTATAGAGGTTTATAAAATCATGAGGGGCATGGATAGGGTGAATAGTCAAGGTCTTTTCCCCAGGGCAGGGGAGTCCACAACTAGAGGACATAGGTTTAAGATGAGAGTGGAAAGAAAGGGCCCTGAGGGGCAACTTTTTCACGCAGAGAGTGGTTTGGAATGAGCTGCCTGAGGAAGTGGTAGAGGCGGGTACGATTACAACATTTAAAAGACATTTGGACAGGTGCATGGATAGGAAATGTTTAGAGGGATATGGGCCAAACGCAGGCAATTAGGAATGGTTCAGTTTAGGAAACCTGGTCAGCATAGACGAGTTGGGCCAAAGGGTCTGTTTCTGTGCTGTAATTATCTATGACTATATCACCAAAACAGATTATTTGGTCTCTATCACATTATGTTATTGGGGGTTGCTATGAGCAAATTGGCGGCTGTTTTTCCCATAACAGTGCTTCAAAGTACTTCATTAACTATAAAAGTGCTTTTGAAATGTCCTTCATAGGTGCTATATCAATGCAAACCTTTCTTTTCTTACTAACTTTACCAACAATAATAGGAAAGAAGATTTGTTTATGACATTTATTTAATGCATTTATTATCTCCATGACAACAGTGCTCCTTATCAATGCAACAACCTCCAATCCTGGCTTCTTGAGAGTGTCCAATTTCCTTCGCTCCATTATCAATGGCTTTGTTTGCCTTAAGCTCTGAAATCCCCTTTTAAAATCTTGCCTTTCTCTCGTGTTTCAAGATGCTCCTTAAAGCCAACTTCTTTGGCCACCCGTTCCAATCTCTCTTTATGTGACTCGAACTGTACAAACACACGAATGTACAAATTGGGAACAAGAATAGGCCATTTGGCCCCTCAAGTCTGTTCCTCCCTTCAATAAGATCATGGTTGATCTGATTACTCCACATTCCTGCCTACCCCTGATAACCTTTCACCCCTTGCTTGTCTACTTCTGCCTTCAAAATATTAGAGCGCTCTGTTTCTACCAGGTTTTCAGAAAGAGGGTTCCGAAAACTCAATTCTGAAGAAGGATCCCGACCCGAAACGTCAGCTTTCCTGCTCCTCTGATGCTGCCTGGCCTGCTGTGTTCCTCCAGCTCCACACTGTGTTATCTCAGACTCCAGCATTGGCCCTTCCGAAAACTCTTGACTCTCTGAGAGAGAGATTTCCACCTCCTCTCTAGTGCTGGGTATGCTTTATTTTGAAACAGTGACTGATCCTCCCAGAAGAGGAAACATCCTTTATAGCAGATCCCAGATTTATGAACATCTGACTTACGAATGCTTGTACTTAACGAACATGATCTCACATTGGGTGTAACTGTAAAGATCCGACACACGTCCATTTCCTGTTCTTGCGAACAGATGCTTCATATTGTCCTGCGCTGTGTTCCGACATGTGTACAACTCAACTTGTGAGTTAAGTCCAGAACAAGAACCTGCTTGAAAACTGGGCAGTGTCTGTACACGTTGTCAAGGTCCTCAGGGTCCAATACATTTCAATGCAGTTGGCTCTTACACCTGTTGAAGTTTAGAAGTATAAGCCCAGCCTTTGCTCATGAAACAGCTAGTCTCTATTTCATGTTTTTCGTTGAATTCATTCATGGGATGTGGGCATTGGTGGCTAACCCAGTATTTATTGCCTGTCCCTAGTTGCCCTTGAAAAGGGGTTGGTGAGCTGCCTTAGAATCCCTACCATGTGCAAGCAGGCCACTTGGCCCATTGAGTTCAAACCACCACTCTGAAGAGCATCCCAGCCCTCTGCCCTATCCCTGTAACGCTGCATTTCCCATGGCTAATCCACCTAGCCTGCACATCTTTAGACTGTGGGAGGAAACCGGAGCACCCGGAGGAAACTCACTCAGACACAGGGAGAATGTGCAAACTCCACACAGTCACCCGAAGCTGGAATCGAACCTTGGTCCCCAGCCCTGTGAGGCAGCAGTGCTAACTACTGAACCACCATGCCACCCCATGCCTTCTTGAACCATTGCAGTGCATGTGCTGGAGGTTGACCCACAATGCCATTAGGAAGAGAATACCAGGATTTTGACCCAGTGACAGCGAAGAAATGTTGGTGCGTTTCCATGTCAGGATGGTGAATGGGTCGGAGGGGAACTTGCAGGTGCAGGTGGATTTCCCACTGTATCTGCTGCCCTTGTAGATGGAAGTGATCATGGGTTTTGAAGGTGCTGTTTGAGATCTTTGCCAAATTTCTGTTTGCATTGCCTCTTGTAGATAATACACACTGCTATCACTGAGCCGTGGTGGTGCAGGGAGTGGATGTTTGTGGAGTGTGTTAAAGGAACAGATAGAGTGATAGCACTTTAGGAAGAGAATTATTGTTGATTCCACAAGTAAACTGCTTTTAAATATATTTAGAAATTATTGAAAATTGTTTTGCAACTATAAGTATTTAAGGGCTGGCTTTGTTTGATACAGTGAGTATAAAAAGGGAAGAGAAGGAAATAGCGGCTTTATTTAATCCTTTGGTTAAACCTGTTGCTTTCATATGGCATTTAAAAGGTATAACACCTCTAGAGTGTTGTAAGAACACTGTGTCTATCTCAGTCTAGCTATATCTCTGGTGTTATAGACTGAATGTCAGCCTGATTGAAGACTTGTGTTATTTCATGTCAGAAAGTATTTACGCTTTTACTGTTGAGTCTGAGGTCATGTCACAGGTGCCAACATGAAAGGTGATATTCATGAATCCAGGAAGCTATCAGTCTCACTCTCTGCTTTGTATTTTGGAGCCTTCACCAAAGCGTTCCGCAATCTGACAATGGGCCTTCGTAAACGCTGCACTCACTGGAAACATAAAATACTCCCCTTCCCCAAACTCAAATGACAGAACTCCCTTGGAATCAGCTCTGTGCTTGCCCCAGCTCTCGCTTTCTCATGGTCTCAATTCCTTGGCAGAGCACCAGTCTGATTTGATTCGGTGGAACCAGAGTCCTCAGCCCATCTATGTACCACCATTCTGTTTGGTTCCTGTTCTGTCTATTAGTTTGGTGCTGGACAAAATGCTGGAGAATCAGATTGGAAAGACATGGCCAGTCTTTGGACATGTTTTAGGGAACTTAAGGTGAGGAGATTGGTTACAGAAAGGGACATGAAAGAGAAGGCATCACCTTCAACTGAGTGAGCACTCCTCTGGTTTCTGCACATTGACAAAAGCGTTGCTTAGTGATATAAATCTGCCATCATGTTAAAACACCCTACTTACGGATGTCGATTGAGGGCTTGTTAGTGTCTCTTAAAGGCTTGTCGCTGTTTTCTAAATGCTGTTTTAAATGTTCAACCAGCAACATTTATAGCCAGAGCAGAAATTATTGCATTTAAAAATGTTTGTGACAATTACAGGTGGGATATGTGGATTTGTTGGTTTGGTCACAGTTGATGATGATTTACAATGCTTCCAGGGGACGGCATTACTGCCTGCTGTTAATACAGGGAACAGAAAATTATGGCACTAAATTGCAATAAACCCGTAAGTCATTGTTCGCCATCACCTAGGGTAGCAAACAGTTGAACAAGGACCAAAGGAAGGTTACTCAGATTCCCTACAGTGTGGAAGCAGGCCATTCGGCCCATCAAGTCAACACTGACCCTCCAAACAGCATCCCACCCAGACCCAACCCCCTACCCTATCACCCTGCATTTCCCATGGCCAATCCACCTAGCCTGCACATCTTTGGACTGTGGGAGTAAACTGGGGCACCTGGAGGAAACCCACACAGACACGGAGAGAATATGCAAACTCCACACAGACAGTCACCCAAGGGTTCCTGGCGCTGAGAGGCAGCAGTGCTAACCACTGAGCCACTGTGCTGCCTGTAAACTGAGAGTACCCCTAGTTTGTGACTTCTTTGCCACATAGCTACATAGACTGGAGGTTTAGCCACACAGGAGAATTTAGAAACATTGGAACAGAGGTAGGCCATTCAGCCCCTCAAACCTGTTTCAACATTCAATGAGATCATGGCTGATCTTTGGCCTAACTCCATACACTTGCCTTTGGCTCAAATCCCTTCAGACTTCTGCTTAACAAAATAAAATCTCTCTCCGGTTTAAAATTAACAACTGATTTAGCATCAATTGCTATTTGTGGAAGAGAGTTCAAAACCTCTACCACCCTTTCTGTGTAGAAATGCTTCCTAACATCTCTCCTGATGATCTGGCCCTAATTTTTAGACTATGCTTTTAGTTGGGGAAAGTCTAAATTTTAGTCCTATTAAAATTTTCTCACATTACAGTGACTGCACTTAGAAAGGACAATGTCTGATATACTGAGTGTTATATTTTTTATTAGCCTCAGAGCAATACAGAGATGGTACTAGATTTTAGACATGGAGGAACTTTATTTAAATTTTTTTCCAATGCTTTAAAATGTAGATACCATGCTCTGAGCTCAGCTTCTTGCAGCATTTCTCTCAGCCAATCAGTTACCGCTGAGCCAACAACCAGGCTTAAATAATCAAGCACAGTGACTGTAAATCTGTTTCCAGACTCTCAAAATCATTCTCTCAGAAATCAGTCACTGAACCTTGCAAAAGGTGCGTTACAAATACAAGTCTTAATTTCAACAAAACCTGAGTTGCTGATACTGACAGATCTCAGGTTCCAATTTGAGTTCTAAGCCACCAATGAGACAACAGTCATGAAGCAAAGAGCATCTTCCATACCCCTAGGCCCAACATTTTAAATAGGTTCATAGAGTCGTACGGCACGGAAACAGACCCGTCAGTCCAACTCGTCCATGCCAACCAGATATCCTAAATGAATTTAGTCTCATTTACCAGCATTTGTCTGTATCCCTCTAAACCCTTCCTATTCATATATCCATCCGGATGCCTTTTAAATCTTGTAATCTCAGCCTCCACCACTTCCTCTGGCAGTTCATTTCATACATGCGCCACCCTCTGTGTGAAAAAGTTGCCCCTTATGTCCCTTTTAAATCTTTCCCCTCTTATCATAAACCTTTGCCCTCTAATTTTGGACTCCCCTATCCTGGGGAAAAGACCTGGGCTATTTACCCTATCTATGCCCCTCATGATTTGATAAACCTCCATAAGATCACCCCTCAGCCTCCAATACTCCAGGGAAAATAGCCCCAGCCTATTCAGCCTCTCCCTATAGCTCAAACTCTCCAACCCTGGCAACATCCTTGTAAATCTTTTCTGAACCCTTTCAAGTTTCACAACATCTTTCCTATAGCAGGGAGACCAGAATTCAATGAGAAGTAGTGTGGAATTTACTTGGCCAGATTGCCTGGGCTCAGTAACTGTATGCAACATGCAGTGTTACAGTTTGAATGCCAGTGTTCCAGCCCCATGTTTGATGTGGTTAAGGCATAAATCAAACGTGCATCATGCAAAACCGTTTGTTTCCAAACGGCAAACACAATGTCCTTAACTGGCCTTGATCACAGACATATTGAGTGTTATGCTTGAAAGGTACATATGATATCACTGCTCTTGGTCAGAATGACCTCTCATGCAGAAACAACGATTAGTGAGAAATATTAGAAGGAGGCATCTTACCGGATGTGAACCTGTTGTTATTAGTGTAATTATATCCACACACTGCAAAAACCAGTGCATTGGTTAAGCGGGTCTGCTAATGCCATTACACAGGCATTATTGAGTTATTTCTACTAATAATCTTCCATCGATGTTTGAGAATAATTTTTTATCAATTAGATGCATATCGCTTTCCCTAGAATGTCATTAGCTGTGGAGAACTTCCAACTCTTTCGATTAGAGGGTTACCACTGACAAGGTCCTAATGATAGTGCCAACATCTACAAGAGGCCTGAGGAAGTAAAGTGCAGGTAGTTGTTGGTTGCAAGATGCACTGTAGAAATTCACCAAGGCTCCTTCGACAGCACTTTCCAAATGCATGACCACTTCCATCTAGAAGGACAAGGCCAGCAGACACATAGGAACACCACCACCTGCGAGTTCCCACCCAAGCTATTCACCATCCTGAATTGGAAATACTTTTCTTTCAGTGTCACTGGGTAAGAATCCTGGAACTGCCTCCCCAGTAGAATTGTGGGTGCATCTACCTACAAGACAGTTCAAGAAGGCAGCTCACTACTGCCTTCTCCAGGGCAACTAGAGACAGACATCAAATGTTAGCCCATCAAGTGTTACCCACATCCCGTGAGTGAATAAAATAAAATTCTGGAGCTCTAACTAAAAAAGGCGAACTAAATAAGACATTATTCCTATCCAGACAATGGTTCAATTCTCACAGTATCCATCGGAGCTGCCACGATCTGTTAATGTATTCTGTTTGAATTGTCCAGAAATTATAGAACCAGAAATGCATCTCTTGCATTTCTTACAAGCTGTTCCACCTGAACTGGCTGAGGAGAATCTCATTTCCTTTTTTCAAAATAAAATGTATTTTTGTGAAAACTGGCAACAATGACAAAAAAAAACCAACACTAGATATCTTTCAAGTCTTTCATAATCCTCAAAAGCTGTTAGTGTACCTCATTCTCAGTACTTTACATTAGCTACTGCTTAATTTTAAAATTCTCATTCTTGATTTTCAAATGCCTCCCTGCTCACTCTCCCTGCAAACTCCTCCAGCCCCACAACTCTCTGAGATCTCCGCACTGCTCTGATTCTTCATTGCTTCCCTCTTGCACATGCCCAGTTTTAGTCACTGCACTGCTTGCAGTTATACTTCCAGGCGTCTGAACCTTAAACTTGTGGAGGTCTCTCTCCCCTTCCACACCTCCTCACCCCTCCAAACCTATCTCTGTGAAGTGTGATGATGTGACTTGACAGTCTGTCATTAAACTTTTGTGATATTAAAGAATGCTAAGCTATTGCTAATGGCATGTCAGAAAATATGATACTTCCCTAAGGAAACATGCTATAACATGAAACAGTCAACATGTTACAGTGTTATTTCATATGGATCTATACTGCATTGGTCAGTTTCTGTGCTGTAGATTAATTCAGCCCATTTTTAAAAATTCACTTGTGGGTTGTGAGTGTTTATTGCCTGTCCCTAGCTGCCCTTGATCTGAGTGCCTTGCTAAACCATTTTCAGAGAGTGGATTAGAGTCAACCACATTGCTATGGGACAAAAACAGAGGTTGCTGGAAAAGCATAGCCCTACCAGACAACACGGCTGTTCTTTCAGTTGAGAGAGATGACGGACAATGGTTTAACCTGAGAGGAACCACACCTTGGATGAGGGGAGAGGTTGAGAAGGAGAGTCCTCTGTGGTAACCTCAGCTGGGGTAGGAATTGAACCCATGCTGTTGTATTAATTTGTATCACAGGCCAGCAAGTCAGCCAACTGAGCTGACCCAACTTCCACTGCTTTTATGAAATACCTTGGGACATTAAAGTTTCTATTTCAGTGTAAACCACTGATGTTTCAGTGAAGGATATTTTTATGAATTCCCTTTTTGAATTTAACAACGACTCTTCCATTCTTATACTCTACATTCTTTTTTCCGTCATGAGTGTTGCCCTAACTTTTTAATTTCACAATTTCAATTCCAGATTAGCTAATGTGTTCTACACATGAGACTGGCTCAGCACTGCAGCGTATTGAAAATTGTGTTGTGTGTTTTGTCCCAATTGAGGCTACTAGACACACATGAACCAGCAGAGGGGGTCTGCGAGGAGGTATTAAGCAAGGATTCAAGTGTAATTGCTTCTGCATTTTTAATTCTAAAGTCTCTGGCTGAAAACATGACTGTTTTTGTCACCAGATCTTCGCCAACACAAGATTAATTTTTGAGTGTTGCATTTGAAGACATCCATGCTTGGAAAGTTCTCACCAACTCCCTGTTCTAGCTGAACGTACCACTGAAAAATTGGTTTCCATATTTCTTAATTAGTTTGGACATGCCACTTGCATTAATTTGAAAACATTATTGAATTAATTCACTGTTTGACCGTAAGACATAGGAGCAGAGATTAGGCTATTTGGTCCATTGAGTTTGCTCTGCCATTCAATCATGGCTGATAAGTTTTTCAACCCCATTCTCCTGCTTTCTCCCCGTAACCCTTGATCCCCTTGATAATCAAGAACCTACCTATCTCAGTCTTAAATGTACTCAATGACCTGGCTTCCACAGCCTTCTGTGGCAGTGAATTCCATAGATTCACCACTCTCTGGCTGAAGAAGTTTCTCCTTATCTCCGTTCTAAAGGGCCTTTCCTTTACTCTAAGGCAGTACCTTTGGGTCCTGGTCTCTCCTACCAAAGTAAACATCTTCCCAATGTCCACTCTATCGAGGCCATTCAGTATTCTGTAAGCTTAAATTAGATCCCCCTCACCCTTCTGAACTCAATTGAGTATAGACCCAGAGTCCTCAAACGTTCCTCATATGTTAAGCCTTTCATTCCTGGGAGCGTTCTTGTGAATATCCACTGGACCCGCTCAAGGGCCAGTACACCCTTCCTGAGGTATGGAGCCCAAAATTGCTCACAATACTCTAACTGTGGTCTGACCTGAGCTTTATAAAGCCTCAGAAGTAAATCCCTGCTTTTATGTTCTAGTCCTCTCAAAATAAATGCCAACATTGCATTTGCCTTCCAAACTACTGACTCAACCTACAAGTTTAGTTTAAGAGAAACCCGAACTAGGACTCCCAAGTCCCTTTGCACTTCAGACTTCTGAATTTTCTCCCCAATTAGAAAGTATTCGGTGCCTCAATTCCTCCTAGCATTGTCCATGACCTCACAGTTTTCCATTCCATCTGCCACTTTTTTGCCCTCTCCTAACGTGTCTAAATCCTTCTGCAGCCTCCCCGCCTCCTCAATACTACCTGTCCCTCCACCTGTCTTTGTATCATCTGAAAACCTAGCTAGAATGCCCTCAGTTCCTTTATCTAGATCATTAATGCATAAAGTGTAGAGTTGTGGTCCCAACACTGACGCTTGTGTACCCCACTTGTCACCGACTGCCATCCTGAGAAAGACCCTTTTAACCCGACTCTCTGCTTTCTGCCAGACAGCCAACCTTCTATCCATGCTAGCACCTTGTCTCTAACACCATGGGCCCTTATCTTACTCAGCAGCCTCCTGTGTGGCACCTTGTCAAAGGCCTTCTGGTGTTGTGAGGCAGTAGTGCTAACCACTGAGCCACTGTGCTGTCTCAAAACATATGATCCTGCTGTTTCCACTGTTCCATTCCTATCAGCACAGCTGTTTACCTTTTAAGCAAATAAAATCTTTAAGCTCAGTTGGAGTAGAGTTGTTGTAAAGGCTGTTGTAATGCATTTGCAGATAAAATCCCGTTATGCAGCAATGATCACTCTAAAAGATCAGCGTCTCTCTGCCTGCTTTTTGAAGTGGGTTTCTGAGGTTTTGTCATCCCACCATTCCTGGCCAATTGCCCTGAGTCAGATGTTAGTTGTCCTAGTGTCTTTTGTGTGTAGTTGAGACTCAACACTTGCAGACATTTTCCAAACAACTTATTCAGCAATATTATTACACATTTCTGGAGCAGTAGAACCTGAACCTGGGCCTGCTGATTTAGAGGTAGGGACACTACTGCTGCACCAAAGTGTCCTTTAAGCCTACTGCACCCGGTGTTCCTATTCAAATATGAACCAGGTCTATGTCCGTTTAGCTTCAGAGATTGGGCATCTCCAGCCTTGTACGACTACGGGCCCTGGCTGCTCACCTGTATCACCATAAAGAGATGAGATAATAGCAGGATTTTGCAGAGTCAATGGTTAGTGCATGAACTGGACATTCCACTTGTTCTCTTATTGCACAGATCTCAGAAAGGCACTGTACCTCTAAGACAGCTGGAGGGTATTACGGCATGGGATTCCATCATGTAAAAGGCAATAGAATCTTACTCCCTGAACATTCAGTCTGCTCCGACAACATGAGGAATAAATTTACAGATGGGTGTGCTGCCCAGTTTGTCTCTGAAATGGTGAAAAATTGCGACTGCCCTTGCCAATTGGCCATGAACTGCCTTCAATTCACCGCTCAGCATTTTCAGATGCCCTGTCTGCTGTAGGCTCCATTTCCAGGAAAAAGACCAGGATGGACTGGTACCAGCACTTGGCATGCTGGACACAAAGCTCATGTTCTTACCCTTGCCCACCTCCATCCTTGATCCCACTTGGCGTCAAAAGTCTTGTTCCAAGTCTTGGAATGTGGGTCTTGAACCCTCAGCTTTCTGAATCGGCAATGAGTTTGCACCCCACAGCTAACGCTGATCTCACAGTCCTCTTGACCAAAGATCCAACTGTTAATTAAATGTGTATCGACTTTGGGTCTGTACTGGCCTCCCACTCTCTGTGTCGATCGCTTCGTGTGAAAGACATCTTCCGAGACAAAGTCGTAATTTTATCTTTTGCCCTTTGAGCATCTTCCCTCGTGTTATAATGTCATGGTTTAATATGAAGAAACGTTTTGAATAATACATGGGCACCAAACGTCATTGTGCAACTATTTACCTAAAAATCAAAATTGCTGGTGTTGCGGTCAGCTTGGAGTCATGTACACCAGTTAAAATCTGTTTGTTATGGAATCTATGTTGAACATTCAGGCACCAATATTCATTTAATGTGAGAGTAAATGAAAGACAGTTACATATTGTGATTGAACAAGAAGAATCGGCAGCCAGAAGGTAAATTTAGAGCAGAATTAATAAACTTTAAAGGTTTAGTGTCTTGCATGTTTTCTACTGCAGAGATTTTGACTGTTGACAGTTCTACCATTTACTCAAAATATTTGATTTCCTTTTTCTGTCCCCTTCTTTCTCGATCTCACCTCTTCATCTCCTCAATTTTTCCGTCCCTTTCTTCTCTTTTTCATTTGTCTTTTACCACCCATATATTTTCTTTCCCTCGAATCGGCCTGTCCCTTTCTCTCTGTCTCTCCTGCACTTCCCCCTCTGTTCCAGTTGTGCTCGGCCTGTACTTCCCCAGGAAGACCTACCAGACCACAGTGTACGTTGGACAACCAGCAGATACTCCACTGCTCCAGGTTTATGCTTTACCTGACGAAGGGGATCGCACGGCCTACTTTGGGTTCTGCAACAATCTGTTGAATGGATTTCGACACCAGTGGTTTCGGATCGATGAGAGATCTGGCGTCTTTTACCTTAACAAGACACTGGAGGAGAGTGATCTCCAACTGCTGGGTGAGGATGTCTATTCTCATTCAATAGTGATGCTGGTTGGGGATGATGGAATCGTATAGCAATAAACCCGTTAAGATTTAATAAGAGTGGGATAACACAAGAGTGATCAGTAAAATTAGTATTCATGTAATTTTTTTAAAATGATCATTCTTGGGATGTGAGCATGGCTGACAAGGCCAGCAGTTATTCAATTAGAGTCATAGAGTTGTACAGCACGGAAACAGATCCTTCAGTCCAACTTGTCCATGCCTACCAGATATCCTAAATTAACCTAGTCCCACTTGCCAGCATTTGGCCCATTTCCCTCTAAACCCTTCCTATTCATGTACCCATCCAGATGCCTTTTGAATGTTGCAATTGTACCAGCCTCCACCACTTCCTCTGGCAGCTCATTCCATACACGCACCACCCCCTGCGTGAAAAAGTTGCCCCTTAGGTCTCTTTTAAATCTTTCCTGTCTCACCTTAAACATATGCCCTCTAGTTTTGGACTCCCCTACCATGGGGAAAAGACCTTGGCTATTCAGCCTGTTCATGGCCCTCATGATTTCGGATGTAGGGGTCACTAGGAAGGCTGAAATTTGTTGCCCATCCCTAACTGTGCCTGAATTGATTGGCCAAGTAGGCCATTTCAGATGATTGCAGTGGGTCTGGACTCACAAGTAGGCCAGACCAAGTAAGGACAGCAGATTTCCTTCGCGAAACGACATTTAGTGAACCGGATGGAGTTTTACAACAATCAACAGTGGCTACATAGGGTACGAGCAAATTAGTGCAGATGCTGGAGTCTGTACTGAAAACAACAAATGCTGGAGATCACAGCGAGTCAGATGGCATCCATGGAGAGAGAGCAAGCTAATGTTTCGAATCTAGATGACTCCTCATCAGAGCTTCGAGTGACCCACTGTGGTCTCCAGTATTTGTTGTTTTCATTACAGTGGGTACATGCTCACCATTAGAACAGCTTCATTCTAAATAATTCACATCAGTGTTTGCTGCCTGCAGCCAACCATGAACATACACCCATTCAGAAAAGCGCATGCCTACAGATGCAATCAGTCATCACAGAGAATTTATCTGAGATTGCATGTGCAAATGTAGCTTGGAAGCACATACATTTTGAAACGGGGTTCAGTGGTAAGGAAAAAGCATGTGGGAAAGGGATAAATAGCCCAGAGCAAGGGGGTGGGAGGACAGGGAGCCCAGAGGTGGTTGCAGGGAGGGTCCAGGAGCTGGATGGGCCTCCCCCGCTTCTTCCAGATTGCCCCCAGTCTCTTACCGCCCTCCCCTCCAATACCCTCCTGGTTTCCGATCTCTCCCTCGCCTTGGCTCTGACCCCCATGACCCTTTGCTGACGTTACGCAAACTTCACCATCTGCTCTGGTGGGATTTGAACCCATACCCCTCAAACATTAAGCTGGGTTTTGGATGATCAGACCAGGGATATTATCACCATGCCACCGCTTACCAGGCAATGCTGAAGTACTGTTTATGGAAAAGGAATTTACCTGGTCTGGCCTACATGTGACTCCAGACCCACAGTGATGTGGTAGACTCTTATCTAAGTGACTGAGGTTGGATAATAAATGCTGTCCTAGCCAGTGAGGCCCACATCCCATGAACGAAAAGTTTAAAAGTCCCTAGAAATAAAGGAAATAAACAGGTGCTGGACAGGGAAACCTTCTTCAGATGGAAGATGACTTGGGGGAAGAATTTCCACTCAACCAAATGAACACAACCTCTCTGTTCATCCCAGGGACTGGGAAACAGTTCTCACGTATGACTAGTTGCACGTTGTTTTTCTATGCAGTGCATTTAAACTGCAGCTTCTTAAAAAATCAACTTTAAAAATGACTTGTGAAGTTAGCCAGGTTTTATTGTGTACTCTGTGCCTTCCAGCCCGAGTCCCACATTGCTCCCTACTGGATACTGAGGGTTAAAATGGCTCCTTGTAAGTTTGGATTCAGCGTGAAAGTTTCTCAAGCAGCTGTAGAATCATGTCACCTTTCTCTTCCTTTCTGTTGCAGGTAACATGGGTGGACCTGAATTGTATAAGATCACGCTCCACATCTTTGCTGCTCCTGAACCCCGTAGGGAGAAGGAGTGTAAGGCCCAAGTGATAGTTATTGTGGTGAATAAAAGCCCACCCCCATGTGCCAACATCACAGCGGAAGACCTCTGCTTTGGGGAAGTGGACTCGAAGGTTCAAATTATCGAGAACACATACCCTGGCACGTTCTTTCAAATGGACTCCTTGCCAAACCAGTACCAATGCCAATTTGCCAACATCTCATATCAACTAATAGCAGGTAAATATATCACAGGGTGAGGGGCGATGGACCTGCATTTTTGGGGTGCTAGTGGGGCAATAAAGAGCTGAGGGTCAGTCCTTGTGAGGTTTTGAGTGTTTCCCAATGCCTACCATTCCAAATCAGCATGCTGAGTTTTCGAAAAGAAACATTTTCCATAATATGAGAATGGAGTATAAAAATAAGGAAATATTACTAAGGCACCAGTCAGACCACACCTAGAACAGTTTGAAACAATTATAACACACACTCTGGACTGTTTTTTTTGTCACGTTACCGATGGGAAGATATACTGGCATTGGAGGAAGTCTAAAGAAGGTTCACTCAACTGATTGAAGGGATTTCCCTTAGAAGAATTGATTAAGTTATGCCTGTATTCATTGGAGTTTGGAAGAATGAAAGATGACCTTATTGAAACATTTAAGATTCTAAAGGGGCTTGCGAGGGTAGATGAGGAGAGATTCCCCTTGTGGGAGAGACTAGGACCAAAGAGATAATCTCAGAATAGGTGGTTACCCACTTAAGACAGAGATGAGGAGGAATTTTTTTCTACCTATGTAGAATTCTATACCACTGAGGCCTGTCGAGGCTGGGTTGTTAGGTATATTCAAATGTGAGATGGAGATTTTTTAATTAGTAAGTGAATCAAGGGTTATTGGAAAAAAGCAAGAAAGTGGAGTTGAAGATTATCAGATCAGCCATGATAGAATTGAATGGCAGACTGGACAGAATGGGTCAAATGGCCTACTTCTGTTGCTATGTCTTATGGTCTCATGGTAATGGAACTGTACCAATAAATGACCAGCTGAGCCCATAATGTGGCTCATTAATATTTGCTGCATTCACCTTCACACACAGACACAGTCTCCAAAAACAAAATGAATATAGAGTCATGGAGTCATACAGCATGGAAACAGACATTTTAGTCCAACCAGTTCATGCCGAACATAATCCCAAACTAAACTAGTCCCACCTGCCTGCGCTTGGCCCATATATGTTGATGTCCCTTTTCGTTTGGAATTACAAGGGAGCTCAGGAAACCAAGCCCTATCAGTTTCTCCATGGCAACATCTCAGCTAACCAAGTATCAACCAATCAGCACCTCCTCCTCCTGTGGTATAAATTGTTGTGGGCCTTTTGAAATTTGGCATTCTTGCATTTGCCCTGATGAGAGCAAGTCAAAAACACATCAGCAACCTGTCTCTCTTTTCAGCAAGATTAAAAGAACCTCCCTCTATAGGCGTTTAAAGGACAAGGGTCATGACCTGAAATTGGGTTATGATATCTCTTGGAGATAAGTTAGAAAACACTCTTTCACACAAAGTGGCACAAGTGAGGAACTTCCAATTGAATATGAAGAGATACTTCCTCAATTAATAACTATATATCTGACAACATAGCAAGGAGTATGGAGACAAGCCAAGTGAATGTACCTTAAGACACAGGTCAATCACAGTCTCCTGCAAAGGCTGCTAAACAGATTTGAGGGGCTGAATGGCCTCCTTTTGTTCCTTCTTTCCTGTCATTCTCAGTGTACCAACATATTGAGGGAGCATACCAAGGCCAGAGGTCATGGGGAGGTCAGGGATGGTCAATTTGCTAGAAGTTTCTCTATGGCCTGGCCTGCTGAACAAGACTGGGAGCATGTGAGCCCGTTACTTGTTACAGGATAGTGATGTACCTTACTAGGGGAGCTTCCTTGGTATTGATCGCACTGAGGTTGTTGACATCTCGCCGAGCTGGCTTGTTTTCGTTCAGACGTTTCGTCACCATACTAGGTGACATCATCAGTGAAGCCTCCGATGAAGCGATGTTATTTTACTCCACTTGGAATAGAGTAACATCTCTTCATTGGAGGTTCCACTGATGATGTCACCTAGTATGGTGATGAAACATCTGAACGAGAACAAGCCAGCTTGGTGAGCATGCCAACAACCTCACCCACAACCCGAGCTACAGATCTTTACCAAAACTCGATTGCGCTGAGTCTGAGGGTGGGGAGATGTTCAAAATTGAAGACAAAGTAAGCAGGGTCAAGCTGAAATCTCATTTCATGGCAGCTTTAATGTCCTCCAGCATTAGACAGCGAAATTGGATATGTCGCTACATGCAGAGATATGGAAGAAGTAACCATAAACATGGTAAAGCCTGTTTTCAAAGAAGAAAGAAATGTAGAGTGTCAGAGAGGTCTAGGGAATGCCAGAACTTGGGGCCCAGGCAGCTGAAGACTGCTCAAGAGGCCAGAATTTGAGGAACGCTGAGATCTTGGCGTTGAAAGGGAGGAAGCACCTAATAACTTTTAACACTTTATATTAAGTTATGAGAACAGGTTAGACAAATTAGGCCAGTTTTCTGTAGAGTTTAGAAGGTTATGCAGTGATCTGATCAAAGTATTCAAGATATTAACAGGAACAAACAGGGTAGAGAAAGATAAACTATTTCCAATGGTTGGAGATTCCAGAACTAGGGGGCATAGTCTGAGAATTTGGACCAGACCATTCAGGAGAGATTTTAGGAAGTGCTTCTATACACCAAGGGTGATAGAGGTTTGGAACTCTCTTCTACAAATGGGGGACGTTTGTTCACTTGTTAATTTTAAGGGATATGGGACAAGGGCATGTCTATGGTGTTAGGCCACAGATCAGCCATCATCTCAGTGAATGCTGGAACAGGTTCAAGGGGCTGAATGGCCTACTCCTGTTCCAGTGTTCCTACTTAGAAATTCGTGCAGTGGTCACACTTGTCCTCCAATTGGAAGTATCCAAAACACATTGGACCAGCGTGTCTCAGTCACCAGCTTTACTGCATTTTCCTTCTGGATTACAGCGAAAGGAAGGGAGGAGCAAGGCATGGAGGGAGTTGAAAGCAAGGGCGAACGTTGTAAAATCAAAATGTTGCTTGACCAGGAGATGGTGTACATCAGTGAACGCAAGAATGATAGGGGAATGGGGTTGGTGCAAGTTAGAACAGGGACAACATGGATTTGGATAACTTAGAGAGAGCAAGAACTGCAGATGCTGGAGTCAGAGATTACACAGTGTGCAGCTGGAGGAAGACAGCAGGCCAGGCACCGTCAGAGGAGCAGGAAAGTTGACGTTTCGAGTCAGGACCATTTCTGAAGAAGGGTCCCAACCCGCAACATCAACTTTCCTGCTCCTCTGATGCTACCTGGCCTGCTGTGTTACTCCAGCTCCACACTGCGTTATGTCTGTAGATTTGGATAACATTTAGTTTACTTAAGTGGATCCAGATGTCAGGACGTCAGGATAAGTGAGTCTTGAGATGACAAAGGCATGATGAAGCAACAAGGTGAAGAAATCCCTTCTGCCTGGTTTTAAACCTGCAGTTGCCTAGGGCATAGGCACTAAACAGTTGTCCTCTACCTGTGCACAGGTAGCTGATTGATGCATTTCTTCAACAATTGCACCACCTAGTGGTGAGTGCATTCATAGCTCCAGCCTGTACCTTCTGAAGTAATTTCTATTTGGCTGTGGGCTACAACAGGTCACACAGTGGGACATCCTGAAATGCCTTGGATTGCGTTTGAAGTGCACACAAATTCAGGCAAAGACTGCTCTCTTTGCCCAAGAAAAACCTCACAAACAGCAAGTGAATTTACAGAATCCTTTGTGCTGTAGTATTCTATTGTTTTGCAATTTTCTCTTTGCAGCCTCGACTCAAAGTTGCTGCAGAGTCTCTGTTTCCGGGCCAACATCACTGGGACATGCAATTTGCAAATTTGAGAAGCATGGTGTATTTTTGATTTTGTGTTGGGAAAGACAAGGAAAATAAAGACCTGCATTTATGTAGCAATTCGCAACTGCTGGGTGTCCCAAAGTGCATCATGGCAAATCAAATATTTTTAAAGTGTAATTCAGGAAAGTTGGTAAATCTGTGCACATCAAGCTCCCAGAACTACCTGTTCTAGCTCTTTCTACAGCAGTGTTTCCTTTATTCTGGGTCCACACCCAGGCATAACTAATCAAGCAGAACGAGCATAGATTAGCTACCAGACTCTCATTGCAGAACAGTTAAACATCACAGAAACCTTGGAGTTGTTGTTCAGGATGAGGTTGATGTGATTAATCATTCCAATTTATTTGGTATGAGTGAGTCGCAATCAATTTGGTAACAAGGGCAGATTGCCTGAGTGTACATCAAAGTGTAGGAAGAGTTAAAGGAACAGAAAGAGTCCATTCATCCACTCAAAGCCTGTTGATTTGGATCAGGGCTGCTGTATATCTTAATTCCATCTATCCATCATTGTTATGTTACCTTTAATACAGCTGCCCAACAGAAATCCAGCTCGGTGTTTGAAATAACTGCACAAAGGCCGGTATCCTGTCACCAAGTCATCCTTTATCTCCATGTACACAATACAAGGTCTCTGACAAGCCTGCTCAGAGCCAGTCCCTAGACTGAGGAGACCTTCTGAATGTCCTGTTTATATCTGTCAGCCAGGGCTCCCTGATTGGCCCGGCTTAACAACCCCAATCAAGGATCTCATTGTCAATGAGATCTACCCCCAGCCATGGTTCCAATTACTACAATGTCGCTGCTGCTGAGACCTGTAGCCTGTTGGATAGGCAGTAAGCACCCCGTACAAAATATCCTTTTAATCTGTTCATTTTCCAGGTGGTTCCGTTCCATTCAGGATTAATGAGGAGACATCCGAGATCAGTGTGGAAAAGCCGCTGGACAGGGAACAGAGGGAGACGTACGAAATGATTGTCAGATGCACCTTGTGGACACCTGTGCAAGTGACACAGGTTGGGAGGTCCTTGCATGTGACTGTCCTTGACAAAGGTGACAATGCTCCATACCTCCCTGATGGCAACGACACAGCTGAGGCTTTTATTGAGTTCAACAGGAAAGAGGTAGGACTCCCTACAAGGTCTGGATGAGATTTTGTTTGTGTGTGTGTGTGTGTCTGTGTGTGTGTGTCTGTGTGTGTGTGTGTGTCTGTGTGTGTGCGTGTGTCTGTGTGTGTGCGTGCGTGTCTGTGTGTGTGTCTGTGTGTGTGCATGCGTGTCTGTGTGTGTGTGTGTGTGTGTGCATGCGTGTCTGTGTGCGTGTACATGTGTGTGTGAGTCTGTGTCTGTGTGCGTGTGCTTGTGTGTGTGTGTGTGTGTGTGTGTGTGTGTGTGTGTGTGTGTGTGCGCACGCGTGTCTGTGGCTGCTTTATTTCTGCAGATCATGGTTTATCCTTATATATCATGATGACCTTTTCAGTCTCCACATCCCCTCTTTCCAACGGAGACCAAGTGTTCGAAATCACCAAGGTGATGACTTTTGTTGCCAAAGTGCTCCAAAGCAACGATGTCCTGGAGCTGTGCCCCTCTGGGCATAAATGGCACACTGTGGGTGGAGTTAGTTCGATAGAAAGTAGAGGTGAAGAGAGAAGCACATGTTTTTTAGTAACGTCACAGTAAAATTAGAGCTTGGTATATCTCAGATTACCATGTGTGACATTAATTAGTATTACGATGCAATAAATAAAGTTCTAACAAAACCGTACTCTTATCTGTGGAGATAACCCCATGACAAAAGAACTTCTCCTGCCCCATGCATCCAACACATCTCTGGTCCCCTTTCTAACAGAGACCCACGTTCTTCTTCCATAAACAGTGATTGCCTATTCTAATCTGAGCTGTCTTCTCTAACGCCTCATCTACAAAATCTTCATCCTCATTCATAGGTTGGTGCTTGGCCAGTGCTTATCGGCCTTCACTACACCCAACATCAATCAGAGTTGAAACAGATACAACTTTCCAGAATTTGGGCCTGGAAATTCAAAATCTTACAGTATCTATGAAGTGTTCCATTCTGGCGCACTTTGTAACATGAGAGCTGTTTGAATTAAAGATAATTGCCTTGAGAAAATAGAAGAAAGACCAACCCCCTTCTGTTGTAAGTGTGTGCCTTGCCTTTAAGGGAGTTCGCTTTTAAAGACCCAATGTCCTGTGTTCAATTAGATTCTTTAAATTCTGCCTTGTCTCTTTGCTTTTCCATTTTCGTTTGTCTCTTGCTTCACTTGTTTAGTGTTCTGTTTGGAAAAACAGTTGGTGAATGATTTTACAAGAACAGATCTTCATTACTACATTTGTTTACAGCCTAAAACATTCCAAGCATCTACCTCCTAACTCCACAGTTTCTGTCTCTTTAGATGTGTTCAAGTTATGGTTTCAACCGATGCCCTCCACTTGTCATAGAATCCCTACAGTGTGGAAACAGGCCCTTCAGCCCAACAAGTCCACACCGACCCTCAGAGTATCCCACTCAAACCCATCCCCCTAATCTACAATCTCTGAACACTACAGGCAATTTAGCACGGCCAATCCACCTAACCTGCACATCTTTGGACTGTGGGGGGATACCAGAGCACCCAGAGGATACCCTCACAGACACAAGGAGAGCATGCAAACTCCATACAGACAGTTGGCCGAGGGTGAAATTGAACCCAGGTCCCTGATATTGTGAGGCAGCAGTGCTAACCACTGAGCCACCGTGCTGCCCCTTTAAATTCAAGTTAATTAAGATTTAAGCCATCAGCCACTTTTGGAATTGAACCCACATCCCAGCCGACTAGCCTGGAGTCTCTGAATTACAAGTCCAGTGACATTATCATTATGCCACTAGCTCCCCTGTGTATAATTAAACACAATTTGTATACAGTTACAATGGGAGAATGGTGACCATAGCTATCTTCCAAGCAATTGACCTGGGTTCAATTCCTGGCTGCGGAGATTGCCAATTTAAAATCTTTTATCAGAAACCCATACTTAAAATGAATTTGATTCATTGTAACTGGACTTGGAGCTCCTGCTGTGTGGTGGTGGTATCGCTTCCTCTGAGCCAGAAGGTCTGAGTCAAATCCCTCTTGCCCCTAGAAGTGTTTCACTGCATGTCCAAGCAGTTTGATTAAAAATAAAATAATAGAATTTCAATTTAGCACCACCATCCTACCTAATTCGCACTCTTAGCAAATCCTCATTCAGGAGGTGTTCTGAGGGAGGGTCACCGGACCCGAAATGTTAACTCTGTTTTCTCCTTCACAGGTGTTGCCAGACCTGCTGAGCTTTTCCAGAAACTTCTGTTTTAGTTCCTGATCCAGGAGGGGTTTTTATTCTTCTCTGTTTCTAGTTCTTTTCTTCCTTGTGTTTGGGAACAGTACTGCTTCTAACAATTTGGCAAGTGGGCAGCACTTATTCTGTTTCCATTGCCCTCGGTGAGAGGGTAGAAAGTGTTACCAACTTACTGTCATGCATCCTAACAGCACGGCTCAGATGCAAGATCTATGCCATTACGTTTTCAAGAGCTACACTCCCTTCTATACCTGTTTGTATCTTGCAGAACACGGTGGTGGTGTCTCTCTCAGTGTATGACACAGACAGCACCACCAAGTACACAGCTACAGTGATGAGAAATGACACTTGGATCACAGACAACTTCAGAGTGAAGGCTACGCCGCTGGAGACACCTGCCAGCACCAAGAGCCCTGCTCGAGGGACGGTAAACAAATATGGTAAACCCTCACCGAAAACACATCCTTCGGCAATGCGCAGCTCCAGCAATCGGAAATGAGAGAGACCTCCCACTCTGGGATGCAGAAATATACACAGCACGGCCATGAATATCTGAAATGGGAAAATGATGGATGTGGTGTGGTAGGGTTTCTTTTTGGCTTCAGGCACTTTGCTGTCACGCAAAGGAAGGAAAACCGATGAATAAGAAAGGGGTAGGGGCTGGGGGACTGTTCAGGCCAATGGTTCCCAAAGTGTTGTCCCACTGTCACTCCATTTTGAGGCTTGCAAATTGTTGAGACGCCTCTGAGATCAGATCAGGGGGTGGCAGGGGGCAGAGAGAAGGGTTTGAGACTGGGAAGGGGCCTGGGTTTCTGCCTTGGAGCTTGCGAGCTCAAAATCTCAGCTCAGGACCCCATGAGGCAAGTTCACTTTGGACAGAGATGTTGCTGTGCCTTTTGTAAATCCCATGGTTCCTGGTCTTTTGGAGAGAGACAGAGAGACAGACAGATAGGCAGATAGACAGAGAGAGAGAGACAGGCAGACAGAGAAAGAGACTGAGAAACAGAGAGAGAGAGACCAAGAAACAGAGAGAGGGAAAGAAGGAGAGAGATACAGACAGAGACAGAAAGAAAGAGAACAGAGACAGAGATGGAGCCTGACAGAGAGAGAAAGACAAAGAGACAGAGAGAGAGAGGCAGGAAATCAGATAGACAGAGAGAGAGGGAGACAGAGAAACAGAGAGATTGAGAGACAAAGAGCCAGAGAGAGAGAGAGACAGACAGACAGATAGACAGAAAAAGAGGGAGACAGAGAAACAGAGAGCCAGAGAGAGAGAGAAACGGAGAGAGACACGTTGATATGAAGGTGATATGAAGGTCACCAGCTCTGGGTTGAAGGGAAAGGATGATTTCACCTGTGCAGTATTTATAATGAGCTTTACAACTTGGTCCAGATTCATAGCATTTCTCCCAAACTGCCAGCCCCCCATCCTCCTCCATCCCTCGCTCCTTCTCTGATTGTGTTGCTGGCAGGACAGCTAGAGAACCAACATCTTACTCAGAGCATGGCCTTCAGCCTGAAGCTTTCCGATTAGGGAAAATCTTTCTGCTAAGTGCTCCCTTTGGTGTGGAGCTTTTAGCATTGGAAAACACACAGTAGATTTATTGACTCTGATCCTACAGAATGGTGGAACAGACTCAAGGGGCTTTATGGCGTCCTCTCAAATTCTTCTGACCCCGCTCACTAGATACTGCATCCATTAAAATAATGCATGGAAAATCACACAGGCCACATCACGCTAACCACCACGTCCAGACTCAACACAACTCTACACTGGCAAACAGGGCATTTACTGTTTCGAGCTCTGTCGTACTTTGCCTGAAAGACCCTCATCAGGATGAAACTTGAGGCCAAAAATGCCTCGACTGCTAACTTTGTTGGCCAATGTTAAACTGGACTTTGCTGTCTCCCTTTGTATAAAAAACTGCCCCCTCTTCAATCTGGTGAGGTGTGCTGAGGCAGTCAGTGGTGCAATTCTATGCCAATGCAGCAAACTGATAACCCACCATCTCCCCCCCCCCCACCCCCAAAACCCCCCCCCCCCCCTCCCCTCCGGCAATTTGATGAACCAGAGAAGGACAGAATTAATGAGAAATCAGATCAATGTTTGCTGAAATTATGTGGCACTAGTTCTCTGCAGGAGGCAACTTGTTCATTGCAAGAAAGAACATAGGATGAATGGCCTATTCTAGCCCCTATCCACCACGCATTCCACCATTCTGTAAGATTCTGTACTTCAACTTAATTATTTTCTGCAGGCCACTTTTAAAGGAAGTATTAGCTACTTAGGACAGTGCCTACTGTCTCAGAAACATTATCTGGGCCAGTGACCAGGATAAACTGGGATGGCAAATACAAATTAAGGGCAGTACTAAATTCTTAAGGAATTATGATCACACCCTGACTCCTACTGAGAGGTAGCTGAGAAATTTAACTGACATCTTGGGATCAGCTTGTGGGCAGTGTCAGGTCCACATGTGGAATATTGAGACCGGTCACTAGACTGTGTAGAGCTTGAATCTTGATGAAAAGAAGGGCATATTGTCGCTGTTTGTCATCTTGCACTCATCAGGACAAATGCAAGAATGCCAAATTGCAACTGATCACAACAATTTATGCTGTGGGAGAAAAAGGTACAGATTGATTAGCCAGTTGATTCTGATTAGCTAGAATGATGCCATTGAGAAACCAACAGGACCTGTAGTTGTCTCAAACTCCCAGCTAATTCCAGAAAGGCACAAGACTTGAATGTACTTCATTGGTTTGCAGAGAACGGGTCCTTGTGTCTGAATGTATGTGATATCTGGAAAATGTAAATGAGCCAAGTTAACAGCTCAACTTTAAATTGGTTGTTGGCAAAACATTTCCTGAGGTTGGTTGGCTCGCTGAGCTGGTTTGTTGTTCTGTAGACGTTTCATTACCATGCTGGGTAACATCATCAGTGCAGCCTCCGCTGAAGCATTGGTGTGTTTTCCCGCCTGGTTTTTAAACTCTGGAGTCTGTTGAGCTAGATTGCCTCACTTCCGGTTTACCTTCGTAGTGGAGTGTATATGGGGTCAAATTCTGTGTGTTTATTGATGGCTTTCTTCGTGGAGTGCCAGGCTTCTAGGAATTCCCGTGCCTGTCTCTGCTTAGCTTGTCCCAGGATTTTGGTGTTGTCCTAGTTGAATTGGTGGTTCTCCTTATCCATGTGGATTGAGATGAGTGAGTATTCGTCGTGCCTTTTTGTAGCCTGTTGGTGTTCATGTACTCTTGTAGTTTCCTTCCTGTTTGTCCGATGTAGTGTTTCTCACAGTCTCTGCAGGGAATCTTATAGATGACATTGGTCCTGTCCATGGCGGGGAGTGGGTCTTTAGTTCGGGTGAGCAGCTGTCATAGGGTTGAAGTGGGCTTGTGTGCCACTCTGATGCCAAGTGGTCGAAGGAGTCTTGTGGTTAGTTCCGATATGTTCCTGATGTAGGGTAGTGTGATGAGTGTGTCGGGGTGTGTAGTATCTTCCTGATGTTGCTCGTGTAGGCATCTTCTGACCCAGTTTTTTGGATATCCGTTATCCTTGAGTTTCTTCTTGCATTTCCTGTCAGATGTGATTCTGCAATTCTGCAGTATTTGCCTAACAATCCCAAGTGTGCCAATAATCACACACCAATAACCTTTATCCACTTATAGAATTAATTGTGGACAATGCAGAGGTAGGCTGATATAAAGAGGTATGTGAGGAGGCTTGTATGGAGCATAAATGCTGGGTTAGACCAGTTGGGCTGAGTGGACTGTTCTGTACTCAAGACTACATGTAATTCCCTGTATGTTGATGTGTTTTATTCAGAGTTAATCCTGAAGAAAAACCTATCAATCTCTGAGAACCGGTCATTTAGTTTGGATGTCCTGGTCCATGATATAGAATACAGTGGCCCAAACAGCTCAGTGATGCTCCATTTCAACGTCACCATCCGCCCAATCATTATCGAGTTCACTGAGAAAGTGTTCCATTTCTCACTAAGCAGGAATGCCGGACGATCCGCAAAGGTAATTGTTTTGTTTCGGTGATTGGAGATTCTACAGCGGGAAGACAAAATCAGAACTACCGCAAAAAAAAATTAAGAGCTATGAGTAAAGACAACTAATCTAATCTAATATCCTGGAACGTGCTGCCAGGGGTGGTGGTCGAAGCAGATACAAAGCAATGTTTATGAGGCATTTAGACGGACACATAAACAGGCAAGGAATAGAGGGACACAGACCAGGTACAGGCAGATAGTTATAGTTAAAGTAGCATCACGGTCAGCACAAACATGGTGGGCCGAAGGGCCTGTTCCTATGCTGCACTGTTCTATGTTCTGTGATGATGTGTGGTGTTGCTGAATTAATCTTGGTTCTTAGTTATGTCTGTACTATTGGGTGAGTAGTGTTGAGAATATATGAACAAAAGGAATTAGCAGTAGAGTATTCAGCCCCTCAATCCAACTCCACCATTCAATAAGATCACGGTGGATCTGATTCTAACCTCAAATCCACATTCCTGTCAACCCCAATAATCTTTCACCTCCTTTCTTACAAGAATCTATCTACTTATGTCTTAAAAATATTCAAGGACTCTGCTTCCACTGCCCAATCAGGAAGAGAGTTCCAAAGTCTCACGACCCTCTGAGGAAAAGAAAATTGCCTAATGTCTGTTTTAATTGGGGGACGCCTAATTTTTAAACAGTCCTGGATTCTCCCATAAGACATAGAAACATCGAAAATAGGTGCAGGGGCAGGCCATTCGGCCCTTTGAGCTGTGCCACCATTCAATATGATCATGGCTGATTTTGGAATTTCAGTATCCCACTCCCGCTTTCTCTCCATACATCTTGATCCCTTTAGCCACAAGAGTCATGCCCGACTCCCTCTTGAATATATCTAATGAACTGGCCCCAACAGCTTCCTGTGGGAGGGAATTCCACAGATTCCCAACTCTGAGTGAAGAAATTCTTCCTCATCACAATGGCTTACCCCTTATTCTTAGACTGTGGCTCCGAGTTTGAAGATGGAACATCCATCGAGTCAAGACCCCTTAGAATTTTGTATGTTTCAAACAATTCGCCTCTTACTCTTCCAAACTCCAGTCAATACCAGCTGAGCCTGTATGACGTTTTCTCCGAAGACAATCCACCCATCTCAGGTATTAGTCTAATCTACTCTAGAATCTGGCTATTTATTTCAGCATCGAAATGGTAACAGGATGAGAATGATCTAGAAGCCTCCACTTCAGAGCACGTTGGAGATGGAGACATCAATTATTTTAGAGGAAATGGGTAACTGAAGGCAATAAACTTGAAGGGATGGAGTGAGAGGGGATGGGATGAGATGAAGTGAATTGCCATACAGTGAGTTAGAATAGACCCAATGGGACTCAAATGGCCTCCTTTAATGTCATGACTCCACGTTCTGTTAATTGGGAACTGGGAAACAAGTAGCATGCCAATAAACTTTGGGCCAAAAATTGGATAAAAATAAATGATTTGGCAGTTCACCTCTGAGCTCGGAATATTCCAATCAAAATACTTCTTGCCCTGCACGGTAGGTGTGATGTCCTGTTTCCATGGTCCCACAGTCCCCTCCTGATGATGAGCGTGAAGGATCTGATTGACAGCCCATGACCTAGGCACTTCTTCTGACTAATGTGGGTGTTCATCCCATACAGTGGGATTTTCTATGAGCTACCACAAGCTACGCAGTGACTAGAAGACGCTCACACCCATCAGGCTGAGTAGCAAGCCAACGCTCATTCCAGAGTTCCACCACTGTACATCTGGAGGGCGGATTGAACCCTTCACTTGGGTGATGGGAATGATAATCTGTCGGAATGCTGAATGCTTATTTCTTGTTTCCACTGTGTGTTACAGATTGGAAGGATTTGCATCGCAAACTGCCACAACTTTCAAGCATTAAATATAACCTACACACTGGTGCCCCTAATTCAGACTGAGGAGAATGCCACTCATCCAGAAAGAAACTGTTCTTCCATCATGGGGGTCCTGAAGAGAGCTGAGGATATATTCGGATTCCTGTACATCAATGATGTGAAAATGTTGCGAACAGGCTCCTGCAGCAGGCTTCACTATATTATCATTGCCAACGAGTATTTGAGCAAAGAGGTGGCTAAGGCTAGCATAATTGTCACGCTCGAAGGCTCTTGTAAGTACTTGTGCTTCTGGCTTTCCTCTCTCTGACCTTCCCTGACCACACTTTCGATTTCAAATGAGAGAGGAAGGAGGGAAGAGGGGTATGAGATGGATCAGGATTTGATTTGGAAGATCAGCCATGATCTACTAAATGGCAGGGATAGCAGACAGGGTTGAGGGGCTAATGGCCTACTCCTGCTCTTATTTCTAACAGAATGGGCTGCCAAGTTATCATTCCTCCAAAAATGACTGATTCATCTGGAATCAAGGGCAACTTGTGGAATTATTAATGTAGTAAAGATGGAGTTTGTACAGTGGCAGGAGAAGGAATCATCTGGGTTTGTGTTAACACAAAATGGGGCTTGTGAGGGGGGCTCCGAAGGAATTTTTTTAAAAAATAGTAATTCTCAGTTTGTGAGTATTGATGGCATTTATTCCCTATCATTAGTTAACCTGAGAAGGTGGTAACAATTTATCAAAACTGAGTGGCTTCAACTCCAGAGTGTAGTTTACGGCTGCCATATTGGTGTAGGACTAGTGTCATATATAGGCCACACAAGGTATAGAGCAGTAAAATTCCCTTCAAAGGATGCTGGTGAACTAGTTGGGTTTTTCCAACAATCGAACAGCTCTCTGGTTGCTTTTACTGATGGTGTTCCACTCCTGGAGTGCCAGTTGCTGTGGCAACATACATGCTGTAATCTGGAGCTAATTTAGTGATGGGAGGGCTCCAAGTTTCTTTTCATCACATTGCTGGCCAGGAATCTCTCCCACGCTCACTGCCTGCTGTTGGTGTGCATTGGAAGGATTTGCAGGTCAATAATCAACATGTTTGTCTACAATAATGAGTGTACGTTCTTTGGCCCTCAGATCCAGGGATGGGACTCAAACCTGGAGCTTAGAGTCAGGGGGTGCTGATGACTTCCTCATTTTTGCTGGCACCACTTTTAATTTTCAGTATTCTAAAAATGCCAAGGTGAGATTTGAACTTGGATTCTCTGGATCCTTCGTCAAAGCTTCTGGGATGCTAATTTTATACTTTAACCACTAGTTGCACCTAATCCTGTTTGTAAATTTGCTGAATTGAGCAATATTTGATCCTGTATTGTAGCCCAGTGATTGACAATAGGGCGGTGCCCTGTTACAACATAATACAATGTTATCACTATGGGAGCTAACCGAAGATTCTTCTGCATAAAACTTACACAGACTGACGACAATAACCCCAAGAAAAGCCCTCAATTCAGTCCACGTTATCCCATTGCCCATAAATGATTGCAATGTCGTAGATTCATTCTGCTGTCATCCAAGGTCTTAAAAATCACTTCTTACAGAGTTTTCTCTAGAGAGACTAAAACAGGCACAATTGTTACAAAGTCACGTCTAGTACCTATATGCTGCCACCTTTGTAGAACTCATTATTAATGACATGATAGAATAAAAATTACATGGATAAAAAAGTATAGACTGAGAAATCAGCTCTGTCATGTTACTGCCCAGGCAGTGGTGATGGCCATATACAACTTCAGCTCCACATGTAAACTGAATCTGCTCCATTGCTTTTCTCAGGCAGTCGATTGCAGACCTTAACCACTTAGAGTTAGATTTATTAACACACGCACTCACACGAGTAAAGTGAAAAGTTTACAAATCACCACTTACGGCACCACCTTAGGTGCAAAAGTATCTAGATACAGATCCTTAAGTACAAATTCTTAGCGAAAAATGATTTGAAAAATAAAGAAATAAAAAGCCCAGCATTTGTACCTCCTTAGGTACAAAAGAGAAAATCATGGAAATAAATTAGAAAACTAAAGAGATAAAAAGTTCAGAAGAACAGTCCTTCCAACCCAGTCCACACTGGCGCCTAGCCTCCAGACCACACAAGACCTTGCCTCGAGGCTGAGTGTGCTGGGAGTCCGCGCTGTCTTCACCTAAAGGCTCTGAAGACCGGGAATCTGCGCTGAGGCCGCGATGACTTCACTCGAGGCTCACGGATAGAAGGTAAGAAGAAAGAAGGAAAATCAAAGGAGAAGAGAAAGAAAAGGAACGGACGGAGCAGACAAGCTCCAGCTGAGGTGTCCTACTCTGCCGCCATCTTGGAATTTAGAGGCTGTGTGAAGTGATTGTTCTCAATGATTTTGCTCCTTTTCCATAGTTTAGAACCTGTGCCCTCTCAATCCCGATCCTTTCATGACTGGGGACAATTTCTCCATCTCTACTCTGTCCAGACCTATCCTGATTTTGAACACCTCAATCAAATCTCCTCTCAGCCCTCAGCGGAGAACACTGCTAACTTTCCGAATCCTAATACTCCTGAGATAGGCCAACCACCCCATCGTTTAGGAAGATTCAGTTTCTGCAGGGCATTTCTAAACTGAGCCGAATTGAAGGAGGTCATTTTTAGGTTTCGCTTTTCATTGGTGGATCCACTTGTAAATTCACAGTCAGTGTGCTATTCATATCCTTGTGATTTTGAAATGTAGTTTAATTAAGTTAATTAGAGTATTTTGTAATTTTAAGCCTATGCCAGTGTCATTATTTATTCAATTGAAGTCTCATTCCTCTTTACAGTTCAAGTGTTGCATGTCCTTAACCTGAAATGACCCTATTTGATCATTTAAAGTAACAATATGTGAATGCTTTACTCAGCTGACAAAGCAGGATTTAAACCCTGGTTGCAAATAGATGGAATTAATTGAGTTTTCTTCTCTCTCCAGACACAGACAGAAATAACAATTGTCCCAAAATCTGTGCGACAAACAGGCAACGCGCTGAATGTGAGGAATGTGGCGGTCTTGGCACATTGACCGGGAAATGTCAGTGGCGACAGGGCTTTGAGAAGGGTATGAATCTTCTGCAATGACTCAGTGTATCAGTTCTTCCTTTTGAATTATCCATTATATGTGAAATTTTAATACTAACTACTGAATGATATAACTTCCAAATACTTCTGGAAATGCTGAATGCTTGCTATCACTGAAGGATAATGTGTCCAAATTAACTTGTGGTTAACTACAATCTTCAGATCTCAGATATCCCTCAAGATGTTCAATTATTAAAGCGGTGGCTGTGGTAATGTAGGTCAAGCAGGCAGAGACTTAAAAACTGGTTAAATAACTTTTAGTGGAGAGAGGACACTGTAGGTACTTTCTGATCTTCCAAATTATGTTAATGGACCTTACTGTCCACCTGATCTATCTAAAGGAGCAGGGTTAATTTCACAGGGCACTGCTATCTCACATTACAGCAGTAGACTGAACTGAAACTGACCGGACTAGTCATGTAAATACTGTGGCTACAGGAGCCAGCTAAAAGCTGGGAATCTTGCAACAAGGGGTAGCAAGGTGGTCCGGTGGTTAGCACTGCAACCCTGCAGCGCCAGGGACCTGGGTTCAATACCAGCCTGTGGCAACTGTCTGTGTGGAGTATGCACATTCTCCCCGTGTCTGTGTTCTGGTTTCCTCTCACAGTCCGAAGATGTGCAGGTTCAGCGGATTAGCCATGGCAAATGCAGGGTTATAGGGTAGGGATGTGGGTCTGGGTGGGATGCTCTTTGAAGGATTGTTGCAGACTCGATGGGCTGAATGGCCTATTTCCACATTGTTGGGATTCTATGAAGTCCATCAGCTACAATGCACAGGTCAGGAATGTGATGCAATACTTCACCTGCCTAGATGAGTGCATCTCCAACAAAATTGAAGGAGCTCACTCTATCAGGATAAAACAGACCACTTGATTGTTACACCCAACTTAAATATTCACTCATGCTGCCACCAATACTCAGTAGCAGCAGTGTATACTGTCCACAAGATGCACTGCAGCACATCACCAGCGCTCCTTCAACAGCATCGTCGAAAGCTAACTGTGACCACGGACACTGTGTTCCTATGAATATAATATTTGCATATTACAGCTAGTTGTAATAATTCTTATGATCATAATTAATGGTTTTTTCAAGTCTACAATATCATACCCAGCTTCTTAAGTCACGAAAGATAAGATAAACATTACTGCTGGAGGATAAGGTCAGAAGATACATGGGAACACCACCACCTGCAAGTTTCCCTCCTAGCCACTCAACATGCTGACTTGGAAATATCACTGGTTTTAAATGAGAATTTACCTTCATTTTGTGCCACAGTTGAATTTGAGTTGGTAACTTGTGAACTTAGGCCCCACTCCAGGCATTGAAGACATGATCAAGGCTGATACTTTCCTGCTTGGGACAGCTCCATATTAGCACTGCTGCCTCATAGCACCAGGGACCCAGAGTTTGAGTCCACCCTCAGGTGACTGTCTGTGTGGAGTTTGCACATTCTCCCTGTGTCTGCGTGGGTTTCCTCTGGGTGCTCCGGTTTCCTCCCACAGTCCAAAGATGTGCAGGTTAGGGTGGATTAGCCATGGGAAATGCAGGGTTACAAAGATAGGGTGGAATGGTCTTCAGAGGGTCTGTATGAACTTGATGGGCCAAATGACCTACTCCCACACTGTAGGCTTTCTCTGATTCTAGTGTTATGCATTCAAACACACTGCCCTATAAATCAAATGTTAAGCTGCAACTGTGGTTACTAGTTCTGGTATACAAATGACGCAAATTGCATAGGAACAGGAGTATCTAAGTCAACATTCCTTGATTAATAGTACTAAAAAATTCCTCCTAACTAGTCTTTTAACTCTTGTTCTGAGGTTTCTCTTTGAGGTAGGTGGCTGCATGTTGTTTTGACAGTT
>NC_063365.1:19613003-19709578 GCF_021869965.1 Rhincodon typus | reverse complement strand
AAACCATCTGCACAGAAATTATCGTTTTATCTAAATGTTTTGAAACCAGGCAACCATGAATTTTGCATCTCCTGTTTTACTTCACACTTGTAGGATAGTTTAACATGTTGAGAGATGAAAGTCTCAGCTACCACTTGGCCAGTTTGAATTACAATGGGGCCAGACATGAGAACATAAATAAACCATATTTCAGTCATTGTTCCTGAGCAACAGAACAGAGTGAGAGAAAATGAATTTGTGACAGCAGGAACTCCAGGTCTGTTTCGCTGTTTCTCTCAACATCTTGAAAGACAGTGCCATTAATTTGGGGAAACACTGAAAACTCAAAGATATTTACAAGCCTCATCATCGCTGAGATGCCAGTACTCCTCAAGGACTATAAAACCATGTAGCCTTTACTCATAGAGTCATAGAGGTCTATGGCACGGAAACAGGCCCTTCGGCCCAACTTGCCAATGCCACCCAGTTTAAACAATTTAAACTAGTTCCATTTGCCTGTGTTTGATCCATATCCCTCCATGCCTGCCCCATCTATGTATCTTTCTCAATATTTCTTACTCTTCTTGTCTTTCCCAGGTAGTCTCTCATTTTTAAACTTATTACCTGTGTTTATGCGTGTGTTTGATTTATTTTTCTCAGGTTTAGCAGATAATAAAACTCCTCTTTCTTCCATCAAGGGGAGGTGGTGACATAGTCATGATGTCACTGGGCTAGTAATCCAGACCCCTAGACAAGTATTCTATGTACACAGGTCTGAATCTCTGAGCCAGATGGTGAAATTTGAGTTCGACAAATACCTATAATTTTAACGGTGACCATGTAACCTCTGCTGATTGTCACAAAAACCCATCTGGTGCACTCACAACGTTTAGTGAAGGAAATCTGCCATCCTTACCTGGTGAGGCTTACATGTGACTTCTGGATGTGTGGTTTGGAATACTGTGAACAGTTCTGGTCTCTATATTATTAAAGAGGTATAGAGGTACTGGAGAAGCTTCAGGAAAAGATTCCCTGGAGTGATACCTGTAGTGAGAGGTTATTCCCGTTTTGAACAGAGACTGATGCTCATCCCTGGAGAAGAGCAGATTCAGGGTAATCCTGATAGAGGTCTTCAAGATAAACAAGGCTTTGATAGAGTGGATGTAGAGATGGTTCCACTTGCTGTGAATAGTACTAGGGGTCGTAAACATAAGAGAATCCCTAATAAATCCAATTATTAAGGAATATTAGGGAATTTGGGGAAATCTGTAGGAGGTTGAGGGTTGACATTATAGAGGTTTATAAAATCATGAGGGGCACACATAAAGTAAATGACAAGGGCCTTTTCCCTAGAGTGGGGGAGTTTAAAATTAGGGGGCATATTTTTAAGGTGAGGGGACAAAGATTTAAAAAAGACATGAGGGGCAACTTTTTTACACTGAGAGTGGTTAGTATGTAGAATGAACTTCCTGAGGAAGTGGTGGATGCAGGAACAGATACAATGTTTAAGAGACATTTGGATAAGTGCATGAATGAGAGATGTTTGGAGGCATATGGGCCATGCACAGGCAGGTGGGAGTGCTTCAGTTTGGAATTATGGTTGGCATGGATTGATTGGACCAAAAGGTCTGTTTCTGTGCTGTATGACTTTATCTCTCTGTGGGAGAGTGGTGAGAATGTGGAACCTGCCACTCCAGGGATTGTTGAGGTGATTAGAATATATGCACTTTAGGAGAAGCTAGGTAAGCACATGACCGAGAAAAGACAAACAGGAGATTATCATGACAACCAAGGTGGTCAGTGAACTGTGAATTTATCTAGTTTGTTTAACCTGCTTTTAGCTTTTCACTCAGTGTTCCAACTTAAAAATAACTAACGGTAAAGCTTCAGTTTTAAAACAAGGCCAAACGTTAGCTCTTTTCAAGCTATTGTGAAAAGTTCCCCAAGAATGAAGAGAGTAAAAAATTATGAGCTAAAAGTTTACCATTACCACATTTAAAACAGTTGGGACATTAGAATACTTAGAGTCATAGAGTCATAGAGCTGTACAGCATGGAAACAGACCCCTTAGTCCAACTTCCAGGGAGAAAGTGCCAATCAGGTCTCTCTTGGGGCCTGTTGATTGAGTTATTCCAGCTGAAATAAAGAGGTTACCCCTTAAAGGTAGATCCAACTGCTGTGATGGTTTGTGTGGTCAAATATTTGGAGGGTTTCTTGTCCAGGTGGACTCAGCAGGAGAACAAATTTTAGGCGAGTGCAATTTCCTTGTTTCTGGTTCTGTGGACGAAGCGCTATTAGTTGTCCAGTTAAACACCATCAGCTGTTTTCAGATCTTTCTCACTCTGGAGAGAAGTTTTTTCCAGAGGGTCCAAGATGGAATCTGTCTCTCTGTCTAAGCAGCTCACTCGTTGTATCATTCGAGCTGGCAATTAATGGCGGCCGCTGTTACTATGTAATTGATGTGAAAAGCTAAGTCATATTCCACGTAAGGCCAATAACAGCCCTTCTCCCACCTGTGGTCCTTCACTTTTGTTCTGGTCTAATTTAGATTCTCTAAGTCAGTCATCAAGGAAACTTTATTAACTCCTGGATGAGACTACAGTGAAACATCATTAAAGTGACCATTATCTGTTGTTTTCTCTAAAATGGAGACCCAGACTGAAATTCACAATTGCTTCTGAGGCCTGGAACCATTTTGAAACAGTCTTTTTGCAGGATTATCTTTTATATTTAAAAAATGCAATATTCCTTAAAACAAATTTTGTCTGTAATTTACCAGATCATAACAATACCATTGTGACAGACATATTGACAAGCTTCCAGGGAGAGGAGGATGTATGTGTGTAACATAAATACTGGGACAGATATGATGGGCCAAATGACCTCTTTATGTGCTGTGAATACTTTGTAAATGCTGTGTAAATAATGTTGGATGTTCTACATTAATTACAATCAGTGTCGATACATTGCTTGGCTCATCTGTGGACTTGTCATTTCAAACCTTTTCTTTCTATCTGCAGGTATATCAAAAAATTACTCCACTTGCTCGTCGGACCTCTCCAGCTGCCCTGATGGATACTGCGATGTTGTGGAGAAGAAGAAAAGCACCTGTCCCCAAGATTGCATTGGTATGTAACCACAGTCATCCTTGCCCTGCCAAATCTTGACTTGCTACGTACACATCAGCATGGGCACCAGACAGAACAGTCATGTTTCACGGACTCATAGATATTTACAGCACAGAAGGAGACCATGTCTATATCGATCAACAAAATTCAGACATAACCAATCCTGTTTTCCAGCTTTTGGCCCATAGCCTCGGAGGTAATACAAGTGAATATCTAAATACTTTTAAAATGCTACTGCGGTTTTTGACTTTTGGACAGCAAGTTTTAGACTCCCATCACCCTGTGAGTCTTAGCCTTCTACCTCTTTCCTTAAATTTATGCTTTCTGGTTATTGATCACACTCCCAACACTAATGAGCAAAGTATCTTCCTATCTCCCTTATCTGTGCCCATCATAATTTTATACATCTCTATCAGGTTCCCTCTCAACCTTCAAAGAAAGCAACCCTAGCTGCTCCAAAGTAAACAACCCCAGCTTCTCCAATCTTTCCTCATGGCTTAGACCCCAGGAAGCATCTGGTAAATCTCCTCTGCACCCTCTCTTCTGTAATCACATCCATCCTTTAATGTGGTGATCAGAACTGCATGCAGTATTTCAGTTGTGACCTAACCAACATTTTATACAGTACCAGCTCCTATATTTCAGTTTGTGGTCCTATAGTCTTTGCAACTGACTAATAAAGAGAAGTATCTCATTTCCTTTCTCAATCACCTAATTGACCTGCCCTACCACCCTCATTCATGGGATGAAGGCATCACTGATAAGACCAGCATTTATTGCCCATCCCTAATTGCCCAGAGAGCAGTTAAGAGTCAACCACATTGCTGTGGGTCTGGTGTCACATGTAGGTCAGACCAGGTAAGGATCGTCGCTTCCACCCCTAAAGGGAGAAACAGATAGGTTTTTCCAACAATGAACAATGGATTGTTGGTCATCATTAGACTCTTAATATCAAATATTTATTGAATTCGAATTCCACCATCTGCTGTGGCAGAATTCAAATCCGGGTCCCCAGAACATTACCTGGATCGCTGGATAATGCCAGTAGACCATTGCCTCCCAGATAGCAGGGGGGATGTACCAAAGTCCCTCTGATGGTCAGTACTTTCCATTCATAGTGTAATCCCTTGCCCTGTTATCTTTCCCAAAATGCATAACCTGACACATTTCTGCATCAAATTCTATTTGCCACTGCTCTGCCCATCTCACCAGTCCACTGATATGCTCCAGCAGTTTACAGCAATCCTTGTTATTTACCACCCCACCAATTTTCATGGCATCTGCAAACCTCTTGATCTTACCCTCTACATTTAACTCCAGTTCATTCACATACACCAGAACTAGTGCTGACACAGTGGGGCAAATGGCCTACTTCTACACCCATGCAATTCTATGACTCCACCTTTCTCACATGCTGTCTTTCATCTATTTGATATAGAATGGGACAAGGTTGTCGGCGGATTTGAACCTGGAGAGCTGGGAGGAATTAAAGGAGGTTTTGGAACATGCATCTGCTATTCTGATAACAAATGTGTTTGCCAAAAGGATGACATTGTTGGTATGTTAATTACTAGAAGCTTTTTCTTGGCATTTGACAGATGCAGATGTAAGGGATATATCTTCCAAGATTTCATGGAGGTGTTGTCGATCAGCCAGGGAGTTGGCAGTTTCTGGGCATGTTACCCAAATTTCCCAGTGGGTGTCACCAACCAGATTCCTGGCCCTTTTTTCAAAGAGGTGGCTTTGATGTTCATCTGAATCAGCCACCTTTCTTTGTGAAAGCATGGTTGATACAAGATCTTAGATTGTTTATCAGTGGTTGATCCTGTCCTGACACACCCTCACTATAAAGTAATATTGATCATTCATTCAGGAGGATCTTGTTGGAGGTGTACATTGCCTTTAAGAGTGTTCACCTTTAAGGTCTCCATGTACGTGGCGAATGCAATGTTGTGACTCCATCTGACAATTAGTCTGCTACAGGTTTGCAAGCTGCACTTGTGGAGAATCCAGTTCGTTGCTGTAATGTTGACTTAATAACTTGTAATGTACTTTACTGTTATAAATAAACAAACCCATGGAATTAATCAATTGCTGATGAGTGATTGATCATTAGGCCATTATCATTAACATGACAAACCTGAAGTGAAAAAGTCAACTATTTAATGTCTTAGATTGAAAAATGGCACACCCAACAATCCAGTGCTCTCTGAGTATTGTATTCTATGTTCCCTGTCACTGGTTTTACGGCTGTGTGGACCTCTGAGTTCTGTGGGTGGCAACAGCTTCTGGAACTGCACACCAATGCATCAACATGCTGATTAACATGGAGTCAGAGAGATGTAAGCACAAAAACAGACCCCTCAATCCAACTCATCCATATTAACCAGATATCCCAAATTAATCTGGTCCCATTCGCCAGCATTTGGCCCATATCCCTCTTAAACCCTTCCTAATCATGTACCCGTCCAGATGCCTTTTAAACGGTGTAATTGTACCATCCTCCACCATTCCTCTGACAGTTCATTCCATACATGTACCACCCTTTGCATGAAAAAGTTGCCCCTTAGGTCCCTCTCAAATCTTTTCCCTTCTCACCTTAAACCTCTGCCCCTTAGTTTTGGACTCCCCTACCCTGGGGAACAGACCTTGACTATTCACCCTATCCATGCCCCTCATGATTTTATAAAACTCTGTAATGCCACCCTTCCACACATGAGGAACCTCTGCGCAGCTGTGAGGCCACACAGCTTAGAGAAAAACACAGCAGGTCTGGCAGCATCGATGGAGAGAAAGCAAAGTTAACATTTCAGTTCCGGTGACCCTTCTTCATAATTTTGATTCTCTAGTTTTCAGCTTAGAGAGAACATTGACTGAGCGGTCAGCTGGCTCTCAATTTGTTATAGGCCATTTTATCTCAATGGCTTTGGCAGAGATCCTAGGGTGATAGAATGTGCTCCTTCAGGGGTTAAATAATTATCAGTAGAAATAATTTAAGTTCGTATAATATATAAAAGCTTGTACACACGTACGAATAGATTCAATAACAGCTTCTTCCCTGCTCTTTTTAGACTTTTGAATGGATGTCTCAAATTTTAAATTTAATGTTGACCTCACCCTTTATGCACCTTCTCTGCAGCCGTAATATTGTATTCCTCGCTCTGTTCAATCACCCTAATGCACTCTGTATGGCATGATCTGCCTGTACTGCACGCAAAGCAAAACTTTTCACTGTACCTAGGTACATGTGACAATAACACATCAAATCATCTCCAAAATGTGGCTTGCCTCGGTATTGAGCCACGGTAAAGTGGGTTTCTGCTTGGTAGAAAGGTGACGGTGTTGTCTGTTCTGTTCCATCCACAGAGCTGGTTTGCGATGATCTGTGTAAAACCATAATTGCAGCAGCAGTGCTGCTGTCCTTCATCCTGTCTGTGCTGCTCTCTTCCTATTTCATCCACCGCTACCACAAGAACACTCCCAAGCCTCCCATTGCCTCAGCTGAAATGACCTTCAGGAGGCCTGCTCAGGCTTATCCCATCAGCTACTCCTCGAACAACATTCGGAGACCTTCCATGGACTCGGTGGAAAATCAAGTGGCAGTGGATTCTTTCAAGATACCAGTGAGTGTCACTTGCGCTGTGGCCTTCTAAGGATTGGTTTTGTGAGCAGAGTTTGGGCAAAATTTCATTCTTTACAATTTGATCATTAATAACAATCCTTTTTTTTAATGATGAATGATTTATTTTTTGTCTCTTGCGTTTTTAAGTGAATAATACAGTGAAATATGAATAATGTGAAATACAGTGAAAAGCTTCAACAGTCGCCACACTCCAGTGCCATTTTAAATAGTTTAAGAATAAAAAGGAGCGGGCCCCTTACTTGGAGCATCTGGCTCAGAGGAAGGACTTCCCAACATGCCACGAAACCTCCTATGATTTATATAATGCTTGTCATTTCTATACAAACCATCATTTCCGTATAGGAGATAAGACAGTATGGAGCAGTATGGTCAGGACCCGAAACGTCAACTTTCCTGTTCCTCTGATGCTGCCTGGCCTGCTGTGTTCCTCCAGCTCCACACTGTGTTATCTCAGACTCCAGCATCGGCAGTTCTTGCTATCTCTGATTTCTGTATAGGAGATCATTTCAACACAGACATCACTTTCAGAGACAAAAAGGATTTACTTAAGAATGAATTGTTCATATAAGGAGCAAGGTTACCATTAGCTCCACTCTTTGATTAGAGAGAGGTGACTGGTGGTGGGTTAACAGCGAGGGTCACCGCACCTCAGTCGAGGAGACAGATTGAAAAGGAGGGCCGTTCAAGGTAACCTCCGTCAGTGTTGTTGGTGTCACTGCATCACAAACCAACTGTCCAGCCAAATAGGCTAACGGACCCCTCCATAAGTGATGAAGTGATGCTTATGCCAATTGTTTTTTAAAATTAAAGCACCTAAGTATTGTGTTTGGGCTGTCAGGCTCTACTACACCTTCTCAATTGCTCCCCCGTTTCTAAAGTTTGCAATGGGTCTGTGTCCTTTTTACCCTGACAGGAGGATCCCAAGTGGGAATTCCCGAGGAAGAACCTGGTCCTGGGTAAGACCCTTGGGGAAGGAGAATTTGGGAAAGTGGTGAAGGCAACAGCATTCAGGCTCAAGGGCAAAGCTGGATACACCACTGTGGCAGTCAAGATGCTGAAAGGTACGGCCAGATGTCTTCAACGTGCAACTGTGACATGCAAGTGTTGCTAACATCCGTGTGGTCTAGCAGCCGGTGATTCTTACTTTAAGATTTAAGACAGGGTTCTACTGCGAGGGAGCCTTGACAGAATTGAAACTGCTCTGATTCCAAGCACCTGTGCCCCAACTTTAACCTTATTTAGTAAACTCACCTACAGACGTGGGGTCAGCACATTCAACATCCTGACAAACAGCATCCTCAACTCTTGAGCGTGTATTCGCACATCTCCAGCACATTTCTTTGGAAAGGTCAGCAGGCTAAGTATCTTGAAGCATATACCAATACAGTGCAGAAGGAGGCCATTCAGCCCAACATATCTCTTTGAAAGAGCAGTCAAACTAGTCCTAGTTCTCGCCTCATAACCCTGTAACTATTTTCCTCTGCAAATAGCTATCCAACTATTCAACATTACTGTTGAATCTGATCCCCAAAAAGTTGTGGAGTGCAGATCATAATATTTTTCTGCTTAAAAACCTATTTTCCTCATCTCACCTCTCCTCATGTGCAGTGAGTTTGAGAGATGAAGGGTCAAAGTTTACCCAGGGTTGGGACAATGGCACTGGGGTAGCTGGCAGCATTGGGACTGGCTGGATAATGTTAACAAAGGCAGCCTACTGAGGAAGAGGGCGTGTTGTCCAGTCAACAATGGTGTGCAGACTCCAGGTCCAGTCAGACAGCCAGTACATCATCTCTATGGCGCCAGTGGGAGAGGTGAGCACTGCTGGAGCAGGTCAAAGACCCCAAGGGAATCTCCTCAATGGGTAGTGTTAGATGTGGAGTGTGGGGGCTGTCAATGATATTGGGTGGGCTACCTTCCCTCCACACAGTCCCCTACTTGGGTTGCAAATGGCTTCCTGAGCTGCCACAGGGAGGCTAAACACATGGGAGAGCTGGCTGCCTGCCCATGCAATGGGAATCTGGTCCTCCATCAGTGAAGTGCCAGCATCTGTGCTTAATGCTCTCCTACTTGGGTCTATGTTATAATAAACTGGCTCTTGCCCACCTCTGGAGCAGGATGTCAAACCTCACCACAGGCCAGTGTCGGGAACAATACTGACCCGATCCTCGGCTTTTTTATTGACCACTCCCACCAACTGATGGCTAGTAAAATTCAGCCTGAATTTCCTTCTGCCTGACTTTCATCCTAGATCAGAAACTGGGGAGTAAAAGGGTGAAGAGCATCGATGGTACTTTAGCCTGGGGGAAGAGGGAAAGAAATCCCAATTTCCAAAGAATTCCTCACTCTATTTTTTTAGGTACTATATCCTGAAGGGGCAGTGGTAACTAGAGATTTCTGAGTCAACCCATGGTAGTGCTGAGCAAGGTCTTGTGATGGGTTGAACTGACTGATCAAGTGTTCCTCCCATTCGTCACTGGTGTAGGTTAGTGGGATTCACAAACTGACAATCAACCTGTCTGGCCACATTACAAACACTCCTTCCTTGGCCAAAAAGTTCTCAGAGTGGATCTCGAACCTAAAGCTTCTGGTTCAGAGGCAGGGACATTACCCATTGTGCCACAATTCTTGTCCACATGATACTTTTTTTTATTCTGCTTTGTTTAGATGTTTGTGAAGCACTTCAGCTTTTCTTGTTGCATAAAGTTGAGTTGCTGTTTCTATAATACACAGTGGCTGTCTCTGCATTAAATTTACCTTCTGTTTTGGTATCTGGCAGAAAACGCGTCTCAGAGTGAGCTACGGGACCTCTTATCTGAGTTCAATCTGCTGAAACAAGTCAGTCACCCCCATATTATCAAGCTGTATGGAGCCTGCTGCCAAGATGGTAAGAGAACATTATGCAAGGGGTGATTTTAGTGACAACTTAATTTACATCAGTGTATTGAATTATTTTAGTTTCACAAAGGCATTAACCCTTTATTTTAATTTCACAAAGGTACTAACCCATTTATCTTAAAGGCCAAGATGGATTAGATGCGGGGAAAATATTTTGGGTGAGACTGTGAATAATAAATCGCTAATAAATCCAGGAGAGAGGACAGGAGCTCCTTCTTTAATCCGAGAGTGGCTAGAATGTGAATTAGCAATGAAAGGGCAATTTGAGACCAACCGCATCAATGCATTGAAGGTGAAACTAAATAAGCACATGAATGAGAAAGGAATTTCTCTTTCCTTCATGGGAGGTGTTAACATCCTGAATTGTCCTTGAATGTATTGACTTTCTCAAAGTATTTTGGACAGCGCTTAAGAGTAACCCGCATTGCTAGCAGGTCTAGAGTCACATGAAGGTCAGTTTGGGTAAGGATGACAGATTGCTTTCCCTAAAAGGCACCGGTGAACCTGGTGGGTTTTGAACATTGATTGTTGTAATCATTGTTACTGAGGTTAATTTATGTTCCCAGTTTTAGGGGGTGCTTGTGGTGCAGTGGTAGTGTCCCTCCCTCTGAGCTAAGTAGGCTACGGTTCGAGTCCATCTGCTCCATCTGTGTGTCATAGATGTTGATTTAAAACAAAATCCATATTGCCAATTTAGCTGAATTTAAATTTCACCAGCTACCATGGTGGGATTTGAACTCACATCTGGGCCACTGGATTACTAGTCCCATGATATTACCACTATGCTATTTAGTCTCTAGTGTTAAACAATACTGTTGGGGGTTCAGATAAAGAAGGACATTCAATGTGGAGCATAATCACTAACAGGGACCTGTGGGAAATGGCCTTTCTATGCCGTAAATATTTAGCAACTATGACTTCATTACCCATTGGCAATGGTCCAATTAATGAGTGTACCAAGGGCAGGAATTCTCTTTAGGTTTCATTCCCTGCTGCCTCTTCATAAATTCTCATCTAGAAATGAATGGGTAGCAGGGCGAGAGAAATAGAATTAGTCCATCCAGGAATGGAGAGGTTTATTCAAACACAATGCAAATAACAGCAAATACATTCATAGCATCCCTGGGCAATACACTGTCTTCTGCATGGCTAGTTAGTAATGCTAGCTATATTTTCATAGACTAGCTGCCCAGTCCCACCTCTAGGTAGTTTATCCTCCCTGTTACATACAAAGTAATGCGCAATGCCGAGGGAAATGGATAAATTGGATCACCTACTGGAATTTATTGCTATGTTACAGATGTCTAACTGTCAGCTGTGTAATAAACTTTGCTTTTGCTTTCAATATCAATTAAGCTACACTGTATCTGCAGATTAAAGTAAGTAAGTTGATGACAACCTACTGCTGTGTACAAGGACTGGATCAATAGGAGTAGATGAAATGGGAATTCTTAACAGCAAGCGAGTTCCTTGATAGTATTTCCTTCTATTTTTTAAATGCTTATTGTCAGGAAATTGGAGCTGCTTCCAAACCCTCATTAAGTCCAGTTTCCAAAGGACAGTCGGGTTCTTTTAGATTCCTTCACCACCATTTCCAATGGGTTTTCAGCAGACGTGGACTCATCTGCCTGTTGGCAGTTGGTTGAGATTGAATCGAAACAAAGCAAGATTGAGATAGAACCAATGCAGTCCACTCCATGTTGGAGAGACTAAATGCAGATTAGAACAGATGAGAATTCCTACAGTGTGAAAGCAGGCTATTCAGCCCATTGAGTCCACACTGTGCCTCCAAAGGGCATCCTACCCAAACCAATGCCCCCCTCCAAGCCCCCCAGCCCATCTCTGTTACCCTATATTTCCCATGGCTAATCCACCTAGCCTGCACATCTCTGAGAAGCTATGGGCAATTTAGCATGCCTATCCACCTAAACTGCACATCTTTGGAGTGTGGGATGAAACCCATGCAGACATGGGGAGAATGTGCAAACTCCACACAGACAGTTGCCCGAGGCAGGAATCAAACCCAGGTCCCCGGCGCTGTGAGGCAGCAGTGCTAACCACTGAGCCACCGTGCCACCCACTTTCCAACCTGTTGTGTATCCAATGAGATTTAAGTGCATTGAAAAACAGCTCAACTTGAGTTACAGTGCCTGTACAAAGGGGACATATAGATTTGAACTTCGAAACTCTCAGTCTGCAGTCAAATGCTCTATCACTGAGCTATAACTTGTGGTAAAAACTCCACTCGATCTGCAGGCATGAACTTGACCTTCTGATATCTTGCCATTTCAATACACCATCTTACTCTCACACTCATATTTCTGTCCTGGGCCTCTTGCGGTCTTTTAACGAAGCCCAATGGCATCTGGAGGAACAGCATCTCATCTTCTGATTAGCTACATTGTGATCTTCAAGACTCAACCCTGAGTTCCACAACTTCAGATCATTAAATTTGCTCTTTGTTTTATTTTCCAGTGTCTGTAACTTGTTTTTATACTTTTGCTTTCAGTCAGAACTGACCCTCATTCGTCTATTAACACTCAACTGGACCAATTCTTTGTCTCCTCCCCACAACTACTCCCTTTGCCTTTTTCTATGACATCTTTGATTTCTAATCTCTGATTCGCTACCTTTTCCCTGACCTCCCCTTTGTTTCCACTTACCTTTATCCCCTCTGTCAACAGTATAAAGCCTATCACTTTTCCACCTCTTCAGTTCTGATGAAGAGTTGTACTAGACTCCAAACGATAACTCTGTCTCTCTCTCCACAGTTGCTACCAGAGCTGCTGAGTTTCTCTGGAACTTTCTGTTTTTATTGCAGAGCCAGGTTTGCCCAAATCAATGGCTTATACAAGTATGACAAGAAGTTTTACCTATGTTTGGGGCAATTCTGAAATTAAATGGATTCTCACTCTGTGATTTACTTTATTGTATAAGGTGTTTGACCTCAAAGGGTTAACATGCAAGCTTTGGAATAGTCCCAAGCACTGAGATTTATAATAACTGTTCCTGGGGTGGAGCTTGTCAGTTCATTGTTAATTCTATCGTCTACACTATTGTAGCAGAGACCTACTACTATCTCTTAAGAAATGATGTGGAGGTGCCGGTGTTGGACTGGGGTGGATAAGGTCAGAAATCACACGATGCCAGGTTATAGTCCAACAGGTTTATTTGAAAACACAAGCTTTCTGAGCACTGCTCCTTCACCTAACGAAGGGGCTACTCTCCAAAAGTTTCTGTTTTGAAATAAATCTGTGGGACTATAACCTGGTGTCATGTGATCTCTCAAGAGATAACATTCTCTCTTATCTAGTGATAATAAAGTTAACTAGTCTTAAGCTAATGTACCTTGTTATCTTATAATTATGTAATAAAGTCATAGAGTCATAGAGACATACAGCACAGAAACAGACCCCTCAGTCCAAAGTCACACAAATTTGACTGAGTTTTTTTGAGGAATTAACCAAGAAGATTGATGAGGGGACAGTGGTGGACATTGTTTACTTGGACTTTAGTAAAGCCTTTGACAACGTTCTGCATGGTGGGATAATAAGTAAAGTTAGATCACATGGGATTCAGGGTGAACTTGCCAATTGGATACATAATTAGCAGGAAACAGAGGGTGGTGGTGGAGGGGTTGTTTTTTGGACTGGAGGCCTGTGACCAACAGTGTTCCACACAGAATGGTGTTGGGTCCACTTTTGTTTGTCATTTATATAAACAATTTGGATGAGTATACAGAAGGCGTGGCTAGTAAGTTTGCCGATGACAGCAAAATTGGTGGTATAGTGGACAGTGAAGAAGGATATCTAAGATTACAGACAGATCTTGATCAATTGGATCAATGGGCTGAGGAAAGTCCTTCTTGTTACACACATATATATCCTTCATTAGTTAATATGAGTTAGCCCTATAGACTGGTGTTGCAAGAAATGTTGTTCGCAGAAAATGAACCTCAAAGAAGATCCTATTGTAAGCATGTGCCAGCCTTGGACAATTCTTACAATGAAAACTGAACTTAGCTACAAGATTTTGCTGCATTTGGATTCAGGTTTCAGATTAAACAGTGTTGTAAGTGGCTGAGGCAGGAAATGCAGCAAAAGATCCAAAGCAATGTTCTCTGGAGGCTGGAGCAAGTGCTCAATCCCTTGCGATGAATCCATTCTGTGTTTTGTGGAAACTGCTAGATCTCAACCGGATTAAATCCAGTGCGGTGTTTTAGGGACACTGCAGTTATGTAGACCTTGTTGCAGAAGAAAGTCTCTTTGGCTTAATTCTATTGGAAGTAATGGAATCCTTAAATCTGAAATGAAAACAGAAAGTGCTTCAAATGCTCAACAAGTCTGGTAGCATGGGTGGAAAGAGAAATAGAGTTAATGTTTCATCCTGACAATGTTGAGATACCTTCTCTCCATGAACTGCAAGAAGGCAACTCACTACCACCTTCTTAAGGGCAGTTAGGGATGAGCAATAAGTGCTGGCTGAGCCAGTGACACCTACATAGTGTGGATGAATAAAAATCCTCAAGGTTAAAATGTGATCTGTCCTGGTGTTTACGTTTATGTTCCTCCCAACAGCTCTTTAAAACAGTTGATCAGCATAACCTATTTCTTTCCCCACATGTGTCTATCAGCTTTTACCTTATACCCAACGATTATATTCACCTCAGCTGCTCCTTTTGGTCATGAGCTCCATATCTGTACCTCTCTCTGGAATTTCTCTGGAATTCCTGGTTGGATTTATTTAATGACTATCTGTTATTTGTGAACCTTAGTTTTGGACTCCCTGCCCGACCTACAAAGGAGAAGGCAGAAACATTTTCTCTGTACTTACCCTATCAAATCCGTTTGTAATTTTATGTACTCTATCACGTTCCTCTCTCAAACTTCTCTTTTTCCTGGAGAATGTAGCCATGGGCCTGCTGGGTCTTTCTGTCCAAACGGTGTCAGCTCCTGAAGGGATTAAATCCATTTCTGTTTCCCTTTGCTCCTTCGTGATCCGAAACAGAATAACGTTATTGGTAAATGGGGGAGTTGTATTGTGTACGGCGTGTAGATTAGAAGAGTTTCCTTGGCAAAACTTTGCACCTTTCTTTGGCAGGGCCTTTGTATCTCATCGTGGAATATGCCAAATACGGATCTCTGAGGAGCTTCCTAAGGGAAAGTCGCAAGGTCGGCCCTAGTTACTTGGGTGAAGGCAATCGAAATTCCAGTTACTTGGATAATCCGGATGAGCGAGCCCTCACCATGGGAGACTTGATATCCTTTGCCTGGCAGATCTCCCGTGGCATGCAGTACCTGGCTGAAATGAAGGTGATCTTTTACTTTGGGCATCTGTTGTTGAAGGTCTTACTGTCTTAGAGTCATAGAGATGGAAACAGACCCTTCAGTCTAACTTGTCCATGCCGACCAGATATCCTAAATTAATCTCGTCCCATTGGCCAGCATTTGGCCCATATCCCTCTAAACTCTCCCTATTCATGCACCCATCCAGATGCCTTTCAAATTTTGTAATTGTACCGGCCTCCACCACTTCCTCTGGCAGTTCATTCCATACATGCAGTACCCTCTGCGTGAAAAAGTTGTCCCTTAGGTCTCTTTTAAATCTTTCACCTCTCTCACCTTAAACTTATGCCCTCTAGTTTTAGACTCCCCCACCCTGGGGAAAAGACCTTGTCTATTCACCCTATCCATGCCTCTCATGATTTTATAAACCTCTATAAGGTTACCCCTCAGCCTCCGACGCTCCAGGGAAAATCGCCCCAGCCTATTCAGCCTCTCCCTATAGCTCAAACCCTCCAACCCCGGAAACATTCTTATATATCTTTTCTAAACCTTTCAAGTTTCACAACATCTTTCCTATAGAAAGGAGACCAGAATTGAACACAGAATTCCAAAAATGGCCTAACCGATGTCCTGTACAGCCACATCATGACATTCCCAACATTTAAGCTCAATGCACTGACCATTAAAGACAAGTTTATTGCCTTGATTTACCCTACCAAAATATAAGCCTCACATTTATCTAGATTAAAGCCCAACTCATACCCCTCAGCCCATCTGATCAAGGTCCTGTTGCACTCTGAGGTAACCTTCTTCGCTGTCCACTACATCACCGATTTACTGTCATCTGCAAATTTATTAACCATACCCCCTATATTCACATCCAAATCATTTATATAAAAGACAAAAAGCACTGGATCCAGCACTGATACCTGTGGCACATCGCTGGTCACAGGCCTCCAGTCTGAAAAGCGATCTTCCACCATCACCCTCTGTCTCCTCCCTCTGAACCAATTGTGTATCCAAATGGCTGGTTCTCCCTGTATTGGGTAACTCAAGCTTATGGGGCACTTTGAGGAAATGAGCAGTGGGTTTATACCTTAAATCTTACCTGTCAATCACTCCACATGGGGATGGGTGGTTGCTCTTTCTGAATCCAAATGTGCTGGGTTTGAATCCCACTCCAGACAGTCCAGTAAAATGATGGTCAGAGCTTTGGCTGTGCATTCTCAAATGGCTATCCAGTGACACATTTACATTTGGTGGGTTTAGGTGGTACTGCCATATTGTATGGGTTCTGTGAGAGCTTCTTGTGTAAGACTAACCCATCCCCTCATCAGCCAGCACAAAGATGTTTATCAGGAACAAAAACAGAAGTTGCTGGAAAAGCTCAGCAGGTCTGGCAGCATCTGTGAAGAAAAAATCGGAGTTAACGCTTCGGGTCTGGTGACCCTTCCTCAGACCCTTCTGTAGAAGAGCCACCGGACCTGAAATGTTAACTCTGTTTTTTCCCTTCACAGATGCTGCCAGACCTGCTGAGCTTTTCCAGCAACTTCTGTTTTGTTCCTGATTTACAGCATCCGCAGTCCTTTCGGTTTTCATAAAGATGTTTATGTTCACGGAACAAGTACTCAGCATGAATCAGCCTGTGGAGACTCTCCCAACACACGCTGTGTTGTTTGGCTTTGTCCAAGCTGTAAGTGATTTCATCATCTCTTCCGGGCCCCCTCAAGACTGAAGAGTCCAACACGAGATTGATGGATACGCACAGAACCAGGTACTCATGTTGTGGTTGTTGGCAGTTTGGGCAGGGGGGAAGCTTCAGTTGCTGTCTTCAGGCACATTGGATGCGATAAGTTTTTGTGTCAATGTTCATGGAGCAACGCTGAAGCAGGTTCTAGCACTTGTCTCCAATGGGCTGGTTGGTGACTCTCTTTTTCTATGAGCGGTATCTGCAATGCAAAAGTTTGTAAGGCCCTTTTCTCGGGTGCCCATGTAAAATTAACCCTTGGCCATTTGCCGGGTCAGTTCTCCATTGAAGGGCGAATAAAACCAAATACTGTAGATGCTAGAACTTTGAGATAACAACAGAGAGTGCTGGAGACACTCTGTGGAGAGAGCAACAGATTTAACATTGACTCCTGTATGACACTTCTTCGAAACTAGTTCTTCAGTTCTGAAGAAGAGCCATAATGGACTTGAACCAATAACTCTTATTCTGTCGCCACAGATGCGTCCAGGACCTGCTGACTTTCTCCAGAACCTTCTGATTCTACCTATAGAAGGATGTCTCATTTTCCTATATTCTGCCATCACAGCTAGACTGGACTTATTTCTCTCTTGTACAACCATCACCATTTCCTTTGCCTTTTGTATTGTGATATCTGTGCTCTCTCCTCTCTGTTGCCCTCTAAACTTCTCCTCACCTTCTCTTCTGTTCCACTTGCACCTTCCATCCTTTTCTACGGAACAAAACCAGTTCCTTTTCCATCTCTATCTTCAGTTCTAAAGAGGAGTCGTATTAGATTTAGAATGTTGACTCTGTTTCTCTCCACAGATGCTGCCATACCTGCTAAGTTTCTCTAACATTTTCTGTTTTTATTACCTGTGAAAAGGATATTCTACAGTGTTCCATGCAGGAGACATGGCCTGGCCAGCTAAGTAGTAAATTTCACCTTTTGGACAGGAATCACACTATTCTCCAAAGGAAGAACCAAATGATCTTCTCACTGACTAAATAAATTTGACCATTGTTTATGTAGTTAGATCAGCTGTGAGTTGCATACACATTGGCAATCTGACTGGAATGGTCAGTGAATGACCTGAATTATAACAAATTAAATTCTCTCTGTCCACCCAGCAAAGAATGACCATTACATACTGTACTGCCTTGAGGTTGCAGTCAGAGCTGTTAGACATTTGTCCCCTCATGGTTTCATATGGTACATGCACTCATTTAGCAGCCTTCATCGATGTGTTTTCTTCCCAGCTGGTCCATCGTGATCTGGCAGCACGGAATGTTCTAGTCGCCGAGGGACGTAAGATGAAGATCTCCGATTTTGGGCTCTCCAGGGATGTGTACGAGGAGGACTCTTATGTAAAAAGAAGCAAGGTATTGTCTCTTCATTTGTTATCTGTCATCTGCAAACCCCACCTCAGTACATTATTTGTAACTTCATAACACTTGTAGGTATAACCAGGTTCCTTTTTGATTGGCATTGGAATACAGCCAACACTGTGTTCATCACCCATCGCTTTGAGGAGGCCAATTCATGAGAAGGTGGTGGTAGCTCATGTAATTTTACCCCTCTAGTGGGTGAGGTGATATTACCCCTCTAGTGGGTGAGGTGATATTACCCCTCTAGTGGGTGAGGTCAAGTTTTCTGTGTACATAACTAGAAGAGAAATGATGCGGTGTATCATGTGACTCAGGTTTCATGTCCATTCGCTGTGAGCAAGCTACCAAATCAGACATTCATCTTCTCCAACCGTATAACAGTATGATCAACTTCTTAGATCCTGAATAAACAAACCTAGGTATTTTTGTGCCACCTAATCCCTTTGCATGGTTGATGCCTTGACATTTTTCTAAAAAGAAATCACAAGGAGTAGAAAAATACAGTACATTAGTCTGCTGTGTTGTATTTGGGGTTGGGGGAGAGCTCCAGCAATTTGTTTGACTACTTCTGAGGGCATGAAAGAGACTATCCTCTCCAATGCCACCTTGAGGTATCTATAAGCTGAGCAAGGAACTTGCTGACAAAGTGTTCGCTAAAGCGGTTGAATTGTGACAATAGCTTCTGATGAAAGCCAACACACTGCCACCTGCATTGAATTCAATTTTAAAACTTGCCACTGTGGATGTGGACTCCCAGCCTCTGAGTTGCATGCAGTATAATGACCATTAGAGCCTTTAGTAGGAGTCTGGTGTGCGAATAGCTGAAAGCTAGAAAGTGGATGGTCTCCTTGCTACACTACATATTGTCCCCTCCCTGTTGGTAGAGTAGGCAGCATGGCCACTGACTCACTCCAAATATCCGACAAATGATTTCTTTCTTTTACTTTGACCTGTCTTTAGGGTCGGATTCCCGTCAAATGGATGGCAATTGAGTCTTTGTTTGATCACATCTACACCTCGCAAAGTGATGTGTAAGTCTTCCTTGTCTGTATTAGAATCGGGAGCCTAGGTTATCTGCCATTGATGTTGAATTTTACTGTTGTAATTGACACGTGTATGCTTACATTATTGATAGGCCAGAGAAAAGGAAAATTAGTGACATATCCTTCCAAACCAGTGGCCACTACTATCTAGAAGGACATGGGTAGCAGATGCATGGGAACATTTAGGTTTCCCTCCAAGATACTTACACCATCCTGACATGGAACTCTTATATTATTTGCACACATCTCAGAAATGCATTACACCTTTAAAGACAGGAAGATGACATGTTGTATATTACTCTGTACAGTCAGCCAGTCTTTTAGTCAGTCAGTGAAACTAACTGTGTATGTCATGTAATATTAATCTAAATAAGTATGCAACCCTGTCTGCATATGTAAGTCTGAGATGTCAAATTAGTATGCCTAGTTAATTGTTCTTAAGCTTTGAGATTTAACGTACAGTTTTTATTAAGAACCAAGCTCTCAATGGTATATGCTAGGTGGGGTAATATGTAGAAAAGTACATTAGATGAGGAAGCATGGTGGCTCAGTGGTTAGCACTGCTGCCTCACAGCACCAGGGACCCGGGTTCGATCCCATCCTTGGATGACTGTCTGTGTGGAGTTTGCACATTCTCCCTGTGGGTTGTGTGGGTTTCCTCCAGGTGCTTCGGTTTCCTCCCACAGTCCAAAGATGTACAGGTTAGGGGGATTGGCCATGCTAAATTGCTCATATTTTCCAGGGATGCAGGCTAAGTGGGTTAGCCATGGGAAATGTGAGGTTACAGGGATAGAGTGGGTTACTCTTCGGAGGGTCACTTCAGACTCGATGGGCTGAATGGCCTCTTCCTGCCCTGTAGGGATTCTACGGTCAGGAACCATATCACCGTCACTGGATCAAAATCCTGGAAATGCCCCCCTAACAGTCCTGTGAGTGTACCTGCCCCCACACAGACTGTTGTGGTTCAAGAAGGTGGTGCAGCACCATCTTCTCAAGGGCAATTAGGGATGGGCAATCAATGGTCCATATCCTGAGTCAGATTTAAAAATTGCAGCATTTATAGAGGTAGACAGGAACCGCCAGGAAACATGGCCATCGGATGTGGTTATACCTGTGACCTTGCGCCTTTACTGAATCTGAGCCTGTCATGCAAAGGCCAGACAGCTCTTAATCAAAAAATCAATGCACTTTAGAAGCCTTGCAAACCACAAACTGTCTTTGCTGTACCTTAAGGTAAGGAAAAGCAGATAGACTTTAATGTCAATTTGCTACAAAGACTGGTTCCAAGATAGCCTTCTGCCAAAGAGACATTAAAAGGAAAGTGTTGAGATTGGGAAGGACAGAATATACGGAGAGATCGGAGTGGGGCAAATAGAAGTAAAGCACAAAGCGCCAGTCAAAACATGGGGAAAAGATTCATTCCAAATACCAAACGTGGTCAGCACTTTGAAAGTAAATCTCAGGAGCTGCTAACAATCGTAATTTCATGTATTTCGTCCTTATTTACAGTTATTTATAATACATGGTGCATTGCTCCTGGATGTGAGTTCAAGTACCACACTTTAAGTTTGCACAAGGGTGTGCAGTGTTCCACTTAGTGGTGCCGTTTGTCACAAACAGATTTGAAGAGATGATAGCAATTGTGCCCTCAGATCCCATTCCCCTGCATTACTTTCAAATCTTCCTTTTTAAATGGTTGTATCGGTGGGCCAATATCCACGTGAACTAGAAATTCTGACTAATTCAGCACAAAAACTAAGGATCAATCTCAAACCGTGCACCTGAGTCAGATGCGGCCTTAGCCAATTAAGACATTGGGCCAAATCTTGGAAGGTCATACTTGCTAACGGTAGGTACTGACACACCTTTGCTTTTTCCTGCTCCATCCAGGTGGTCCTTTGGCATTCTCCTTTGGGAAATCGTGACACTGGGTGGAAATCCATACCCTGGAATTGCCCCGGAACGCCTCTTCAATCTCCTGAAAACTGGATACCGGATGGAGAGACCGGAAAACTGCAGTGAGGAAATGTACGACGATGAATATTAAAACCACGTGGCACTGGCTGTAATTTCTCAATAAGCATTTTAGTGGAAATCTTCACGTGACAGAGTGGGAGTCAGGGTAGGGAGGCACATACAGGCTGGGGGGCGCTGGCACAGGTTGAAGGGGTCCTATGGTCAATGTGGGGTGGGGAGGTATTTGTGGGGGTGGGGAGGTGAGTGTGTCGGGGTGGGGAGGTGTGTATGCGTGTGTGTGGGGTGGGTGTTGGGGTGGGTAGGTGTGTGGGAGGGTGGGGAGGTGTGTATGGGGTGGGGAGGTGTGTGGGAGGGTGGGGAGGTGTGTGGGAGGGTGGGGAGGTGTGTTGGAGGGTGGGGAGGTGTGTGTGGGGGTGGGGAGGTTTGTGTGGGAGTGGGGAGGTGTGTGTGGGGCTGGTAAGGAGTGTGTGGGAGTAGGGAGATGTGTGAGGTGTGGGAAGGTGTGTGTGAGATGTGTGGAGGTGTGTGGGAGGGTGGGGACGTGTGTGTGATTTGGGAGGTGTGTGTGAGATGTGGGGAGGTGTGTGTGAGGTGTGTGGAGGTGTGTGTGATTTGGGGGAGGTGTGTGTGAGGTGTGGGGAGGTGTGTGTCAGGTTGGGAAGTGTGGGGAGGTGTGTGTGAGGTGTGGGGAGGTGTGTGTGAGAGGTGGGTGATGTGTGTAGGTTGGATAGTCTGCTCCTTTGTCTGAAATGGACACTGTTGTCATCTAATGTAATTCTCTCCCTCTCTCGGGTACAGTTAGTGTTGCAAATGTGCTGTAATTCTCCCTCAGGTACAACTTGATGCTGCGATGTTGGAAACAGGAGCCAGACAAACGGCCTACGTTCACAGAAATCAGCAAAGAGCTGGAGAAAATGATGGTGAAGAGTCGGGTGAGTGCAATGTTCTACTGACTGAATCGCACCCCCCCAGCAATTCCAAACACTAATTTTATTCAAGACAAAAAAACCTGCAGATGCTGGAATCCAAGGTAGGCAAACAGGAGGCTGGAAGAACACAGCAAGCCAGGCAGCATCTGGAGGAAAGGAACAGTCAACGTTTCGGGTATTACCCTTCTTCAGGACTGGATGTGGGGGTAGGGGAAAGCGGTAGGTAAAGAGAGGGGAGAAGGGGTGGAGACAGAATGGTGGTGATAGGTGGACACTGGTGGTAGGTACGGCCTGGTTGGTCGATGGGAGGGATGAATCCAGTTGGTGGCTGGAAGGGAGGGTCGGTAGGTGGAATGGAAGGGAGGAGGTGGGGCTGGAAAGGGTGCCGGTGGAATGGGTGGTAAGGTCATTTGAAATTGGAGAACTCAATGTTGAGTCATTTGGGCTGTAGGATGCCCAGGCTGGAGTTAAGGTGTTGGTTCTCAAATTTACGTTCCGAGTCGCTGCAACACTGGAGGAGGCTGAGGACAGATGTGTCGGAGGGGGAGTGGGGTGGGCATTGAAATGGGTGGTGACCGGGAGGTTAGATTGGCCGTTTTGGGCCAGGCAAAGATGCTCAGCGAAACGGTCAGCTAGTCTACGTTTGGTCTCACTGACGTAGAGAAGACCACATCGGGTGAACCGGATGCAATAGACTAGGTTGGAGGAGATGCAGGTGAAGCTCTGTCTCACTTGGAAGGACTGTTTAGGGCCCTGGATGGAGGGTGAGGGAGATGGTGTGTGGGTAGGTGTTGCATCTTTTATGGTTACAGGGGAAGGTACCTGGCGGGTTGGAATGGTTGGTGGGGAGTGTGGTGTGAACTAAGGAATAGTGAAAGAAATGGTCCTTGTGGAAGGCAGAGAGGGGTGGTGGGAGTGGAAGATGTTCGAGATGGTGGGGTCTAATTGGCGTTGGTGGAAGTTTTTAAGGATGCAGAGGCTGGTGGGGTGGAAAGTGAGGACAAGGGGGAACCTATCTTTATTATGTTTGGAGGGAGGGGGTGGTTTAGAGCTGTGGAGTGGGGAATGGAGGAAGCGCCTTGGAGGGCTGTTTGGATGACAGAGGGTGGGGGGTAAAGAGTGATGTTTGAAAAAAGATGGACATCCGGGATGCTTGGGAATGGAACGTCTCCTCGTCAGAGCAGATTCAACAGAGACGGAGGAATCGGGAAAATGGGATGGAGTTTTTGCAGGATACAGGGTGTGAGGAGGTGTAGTCTAGCTAGCTATGGGAATCTGTGGGTTTATAGTAAATGTTGATCTGTAAATTGTTGCCAGAAATTGAAACGGAGAGGTGAAGAAAGAGTCAGGAGGTATCTGAGACAGACCAAGTAAATTTGAGGGCAGGGTGGAATTTGTTAGCGAAGTCGATGAACTGCTCCAGTTCAGTCTGGGTGCAGGATGCAGCACCAATGCAGTCATCGATGTAATGGGCGGAAGAGTTATATTCGACTGAAGCTTTGGACAAAGGGCAAAGTCATTGAAACCAGGATGTCAGGTAAAACCATGATCAAATAAGTCAGGAACCAATAATTAACTAACACCATAGGATTTTATCAAGGTTACTGCTCAGAAGGAGGACATTTGATCCAAAAACAAAGTTGCTGGAAAAGCTCAGCAGATCTGGCAGCATCTGTGAAAGAGAAAACAGAGTTAACGTTTCAGGTCCGGTGACCCTTCCTCAGAACATTTGATCCATCCTGCCTGGGCTAACTCTCTGCAAGGCCAGTCATCTAATGCCACTCCCTGCTCTATCCCCTTAGCCTTACAATCCTTCCCGTTCAGATCATTTCCTTTTGGACACCTCAGTGGAATTAGCCTCCACCACTTTCTCGGACAAAACATTCCATATTCTAACTGCTTGCTGTATAGAAAAGTTTATTCTCTTGTTGACATTTCTCCAGGTGACAGCCACCTTAATTTGGCGTCCCTTAGTTCTCAACCCTTCTGTCAATGGGAACACATCTCTGGGCTCCATCTCTGCCTATTCACTCACTGTTTTAAAAATAAAGAGATAAGCAAGAGGGAGTAACTCAAAGCAGTTACAAAAGAAATGTACTTAGAACTAGAGGGCGGCACGGTGGCACAGTAGCACAGTGGTTAGCACTGCTGCCTCACAGCGCCAGGGACCTGGGTTCGATTCCACCCTCGGGTGTGTGTGTGGAGTTTGCACATTCTCCCTGTGTCTGTGTGGATTTCCTCTGGGTGCTCCGGTTTCCTCCCACAGTCCAAAGATGTGCAGGCTAGGGTGGATTGGCTGTGCTAAATTGCCCGTAGTGTTCAGGGATGTGTAGATTAGGTGGGTTATAGCTGGGTGGGATGCTCTGAGGGTCAGTGCGGACTGGTTGGGCCGAAGGGGCAGTTTCCACACTGTAGGGATTCTATGATCTATGATCTATGAACATGTCTGTGGCTCAGACGGCTTGTTTCATTGGGTCTTAAAGGATACACCTGGTGAGACTTTCTTTCTCTTGTTCATGGATGTTGGCATTGCTGGCCAGACAAGCACTTGTTGCCCATCCCAAACTGCCCAGAGGATAGTTGGAGTCAAGCATGTTGCTATGTGTATAAAAAAATCAAAGAACTGCTCATGTTGGAAATCTGAAACAATAACAGAAATTGCTAGAGAAACTCAGCAGGTCTGGCAGCACCTGTGGAGAGAAAGCAGAATGAATATCTTGCATCCAGTGACCCTTCTTCAGAGCTGGTAGTAGCTAGGAAAAGTTGGTTCATGTGCTGAAGACAGAGGATAGGAGGGAAAGAGTGAGTGGATAGGCAGAGATGGAGGCCAGAGAGAGAGAGAGAACAACAGTTAGGTTGACAAAGGATGGATAATGGCGAGCCAGGGAAAAAGAAAAGCTGATCATGGAGACTGTAAGTAGGTGACAATGGGTTGGCTGTGCTGGTAGCAGCCCATGTCATGACAGGACCTGGGTGTGCGGGGGTTTGGTGGGTAAAGGACATGGAAGAAGATGTTCATTACTCTAAAATTATTGAACTTGATATTGAGTCTTGAAGGCTGCAAGGTCCCCTGACCAAAAGATGAGCTGCCATTCTCCCAGCTTGCACTGAGCCTCACTGGAGCAGTACAGCAAGCCTGAGACGGAGATGTTGGCCAGGGAACACGGTGGTGTGTTGAAGTGGCATTTGTGTGGACAGAATGTAGGTGTTCTGCAACCTGGTTGCCCAGTCTATGTTTTTGATCATTTCTGATCAGCTCATTGCTGTTGATCTGAAGTTATGTGTAGCCTAGACTGGGTAAGGGGAGCAATTAGCTTTCCAAGAAAGACACTAGTGAGTCAAGTGGGTTTTTTCCCGACAATTATTAGACTCTTAATTCCAGATCTTTTAAAAAAATTGAATTCAAATTCTGTCATATGTCATGATGGGTTTCAAACCCAAGTACCCAGAACATTGCCAGGGTCTCTGGATTAATAACCCAGCAATAACACCACTAGGCCATCACGACTCCTTAGGCACATGTAGACCAGACCAAATAAGTTCAGTAGATTTCCTTCTGTGAAGGATGTTGCACATTGGTTGTGACATTTCAAAATTCTTGGATTCTGGAAAAGTCCCAGTAACGTTCCCTTGAAGCAGCTCGGCTGCACACTCAGAAAGTCTGTGCATAGGATTGACACATACACTTTTAATTTCTCCAGCTGCTGTCACATTCGATCCTTTGAGATCCACATAGTACCTGCAGAAATTAGAGGGAGTGTAGGGTCACAGTAGATTGTAGAATCACAAATGTAACACCTTCATTCAAGACAGGAAGGAGACAGAAGGAAAAGAAACCATAGGTCAGTTAGCCTAACATCCATCACTGGGAATATGCTGAAATCCATGATTAAGGTGGTAATAGCAGGATATTGAGAAAATCATTACATTATCAGGCACAGTCAACATGGTTTTGTGAGAAAATGAATTTCTAAATTTATTAGAAGTAAGTCACAAGCAGGATGAATTCAAGGGAGGGTATAGATGTGGTGTATTTAGATTTCCAATACAGTTACCATGTGAAAGGTTGCTGAACAAAATAAAAGCTCATGATGTCAGCAGAGCACAGTAACATCGAAAGAGAATTGCTTTTTTCTATTTATTCACGGGATGTGAGTGTCGCTGGCTCAGCCAGCACTTATTATCCATCTCTAGTTCCCCTTCAAAAGGTGATGGTGAGATGCCTCCTTGAATCACTGCAGTCCATTTGTTTTGGGAACAGCCACAATGCTATTCAGCAGGGAGTTCCAGCATTTTGACCCAGTGACACTGTGAGAATGGTGATATATTTTCCAGTCAGGATGGTGAGTGGCTTGGAAGGGAACTTGTGGCTGGTGCTGTTCCCATGTATCTGCTGCCCTTATCCTTCTAGATGCTGATGGTAATGGGTTTGGAAGGTGCTGTGTGAGGATCTTTGGTGAATTTCTGCAGTGCACCTTGTAGATGGTACACACTGCTGCTACTGAGTGTTAGTGGTTCAGGGAGTGAGTGTTTGTGGATGTGGTGCCAATCAAACGGGGGCTGCTTTGTCCTGAATGGTGTCAAGCTTCTTGAATGTTGTTGGCAAGTGGGGCCTGTTCCATTACACTCCTGACTTGTGCCTTGTAGATGGTTGGATGGGTTTGGGGAATCGGGAGGTGAGTTACTCGTTGACTGTTCATATGAGGATTTCAAAAGGGAATCAGACTGTCATCTGAAAAGGAAAAAGGTGCAGGATTACAGGGAAAGAGTGGAAGAACAACACTGAAGTCAGTGGGTCGCTGGGGGAGATGGTGCTGACATGATGGCCCAAATGGCCTCCATCTGCACCATCATGATCCTGTGATTCTCTCTGTTACCTTGCGCCTCTCATTTGGCTTGTTCAATTTTTGAAATTGGTGCAAAACGCTGAGTGAAACTTTCTGTTTTTATCTCCAGGACTACTTGGACCTTGCAGCCTCCACGCCATCAGACTCCCTGCTCTATGATGATGGAGTGGCAGAAGAAGAGACGCCATTGGTAGACTGTAATAATGCTCCCCTCCCTCGGTCCCTCCCCTCCACATGGATTGAAAACAAACTCTACGGTAGAATTTCACATGCATTTACTAGATTCTAAGCTCATTTTCAGACACACTGCTGCAGCTGATGACCTTGTTTACACAGAACGCCTCCAAGATTCGGCGACAGAGGGTTCACCCAAACCTACAAACACTCCTCCAAGTGCCCTGGATTCATTGAATTCAGGCACAGTGCATGCATAGTGGAGCCCCATCCCCTTCCTCATAATGTACATTTAGTTATGGAAAGCCTGGGTTATATTGATACAATGTCATTAGAGTATCCTGTGCATTTTCCCTGTTGCTTCCTGGCAGGCATCAAAAAACTTTTAAACATCTTTTGCAAGCACTGTCACCTCTCTCTCTCTAAATATGTTTATATATGTGTGTATATAATGTGTTATTGATAGAAAATCTTGTCAATTAACTGCAAACCTCTTAGTAAACCCATAATCACAATATCCTTTTATGTCATAATTGGTGAACATTTCCATTGGTAGGAATCTCTGTCTGAATAGGAACGGGTGCATGGGCATGTGGGTACACACACACACACACGCACACACGCACGCATACACACACAGACCCGCACACACCCGTGCACAAAGATACACAGACACACAGACACACACAGACACACACAGACACACACAGACACACACAGGCACAAGTCAGGAATGCGCTGGAATACTCCCCACTGACCTGGATGAGTGCAGCTCCAATAACACTCAAGAACCTTGCTACCACCCATAATAAAGAAGACTGCTCAATTGGCACCACATCCATAAACATCTATTCCCTCCACCCTTGATATTCAGTAGCAGCAGTGTGTACTATCTACAAGATGCATTGCAGAAATTCACCAAGCCTTATTAAACAGCACCTTCCAAACCCACAACTACTTCCATCTAGAAGGACAAGGGCAGCAGATACATGGGAACACTACCACCTGCAAGTTCCCCTCCAAGCCACTCACCATGCTGACTTGGAAGTATATCGCCATTCCTTCACTGTCGCTGCGTCAAATCCTGCAACTCACTCTGTAAAAGCATTGTGGGTCTAACAGCACCAAATGCACTACAGCAGTTCAAAGAGGCAGCTCACCATCACCTTCTCTAGGGCAACTGGGGACGGACAATAAATGCTGGGTCCAGCCAGTAATGTCCCCATCCCAGGAGTGAATATAAAAAATACTGATGCACAAACAATCTCACACACACACATTCAAAAACACACGCACACACACATACACACACATGCACACACGTGAACATACACACACATGTGTGTATTTGTATGTCCTGTGGACTTGTGGTTAATTACATTACCTCCATTGGTCTTTTTCTGTTAGAGTGAGTGAATCTAATGTGTTAGACAAGTGATGACAGACACTGTGCTCTATTTGACAAGAGCTTTAGCCCCATATTAAACTAAATGGTAAATTTCACTCAGTGAGCTGGTATCTCTGTGTCACCACCAGGAACACATATAAACTGTAATGAGGCCCTTCCACCACACTATGGACCATCTCTTCCCCCAGCATAGTATCAGCCTTTCACACAAACTGTGATCAGCCACTCTCCCACACACTAATCAATCCTTCCCCTGCACTGATATCAGAATCAGTCTCTCAACCAAACTCAGAGCACTGATTATTACAAACTGTCCATATCTTAATTCCAGGGCTCTTAGTTATTAATAGTCTCTCACCTACCTGCAATACACGGCTTTTTATCCCTACTCAGACTCACAGTTATATCACTCTCTCTCTTACACACACTATCCTTAGTATCAGATTCACCATTATATCTCTCTTTCTGTTACACACCATGTCCTCAGCCTAAAGCTCTTAATTCATGTTTAATGCAATATAAAGCTGGATAGTAACTTTTCCCTCCAATAATACATTTAATTCATAAAATACGTCAAGAAAAGTTGCAGAAACATTTCGACTTGTGAATTTGCAATAATATTCAACTTGTCCCCATGCTACGAGATCAGCTCAAAATGAGTGTAATTGACCTATTATTTACAAAATGCATTCCATGGCAGGTTTGCAGCTTGAAGATGAAAATAAATTACAAGGAGTGCAAAAGATGTTAAGAATTTTCTCTATACAACATGCTGCGCTCTGATGTGCCTCAAAACATTTACATGTTTTACAATGTTGATTCTTTGTAAAGCACACCAGCTGGACATTAATAATTAATGTTACATCTCAGTGCGTAACAATTAATGTTACATCTCAGTGTAGCCTAATTCTCACTCTCTGCACTCACTGTCAGTCATTCTTGGTGTTGAGTCATTGAAAGTTTGTAAAGCTAGAGTGCATGAGATGTTTGAATGAACCAGGTAGACATTTCTGTCTGAACATTTGTTGGTACATGCAATACCTTTTTTCTGCTCGAATTAAGGCAAAATTTGGGAGCTTCATCCAGACGATGCAGATGGGAAGGAGTGGGATGTTACGGAGTGGGAGGTCTGGAGACAATATCGATTATGACCAGAAATCACTGGCTTCTTAGCAAGCGGTCACTGGGATCATGCACAGCACAACTTACTTCTCTACCCTATCCCGGTCTGTCTGTCAATGACACCCCGCTATTCCTAAAAGGAGAATGCGAGATGGTTGATAAATTATAAGCCTCTCAGGGAGACAGGGTCAAAGAGCACAAATCCCCATCCAAGATCAAACTGGACTCCAGTTGTGTAAGCAGAGGCAATGTATATAAGTATATAAAAATAAATTGACGCTGCAGCAGTTACTTTGATTTTCCTTTAATTTATAAATTATTGTAATTATTTTTATTTAAATTTTCTGCCCCCTTAATGGTGGTTCTTGTGTAGATATACATGGATGCACTGAATCAGATGTGGTGTTTTCTTTTGGTGAGAGTAATTTTCAGCACCTGAGTCTTTTGTTTTTCTTTTTTCTTTGTGGTTCCCCTGCTTTGTGCAGAAAAAATTATCTGTTTTCGTTTTTAGGCATCTCGTATCCTTGCTGGTCCGAAGACTGCTCTGTCCCCATCACAAGATTCGATGGAACTAACTCAGTCTTTACAAGATATGCAAATGATAGTGTTTATGCAAACTGGATGATGTCACCAACAGCTGTAAAATTTATGGAGCGGTGCGATAGTTAATAGTCAAAAAAAAAGCCCATGGAGAGCCAACAAAGTTGCACACATGAGTCACACACATACACACAACACAAAACATACATGCATTATTTCTTTGGCTCCTCTTCATAACACTGGACAGGCCTAAACTGGGTGAATGTAGATTCTGAAGTTCTCACATGGTGCCAGAGAAACTGGGGCAGAGTGACTGACCTCTGAACCCTCACCTGTGGTGACCTTTTCCTTCATAGCGGTCTCTCTTTTGCCTTTGAAACTCCTGGTGGTGAGGGCCAGTCTGTCCCGAAACTGGGCAAAAATTGCCGGGTCTCCTGCTTGGACGATTTTGGTTAGTAACTTCTAAACTCCATGAGTCAGAAATGCGAAGCATGCCAAAGTCAAATAGCTGGAGGTGAAAGGGACGGCGACGCGGGGAAATGATTTGCACGGCTTGAAACATTGCAGCAACTTCTGTGCCAACTATCAATGTTCTGAGGCTGAACCAATTAGATTTTTAGAGTGACTTATTCCTGTAGTTTTGAATAAACCAAACCTATCCATGACAAGCAGGAACTCAGTGATGACCAACTGGATTTGGGTGCAGCTGAAGTCAATGACACTGGCTCTGTCTGCCCAGAGCAATATTTTACTCTCTCTGTCTGTGCACCAGATCCCCATTGAGCCACAGTCCCCGAAGCAAAGGGGGTTGGTTGGTAGCCGAATGAAAGACGACGCTCAGGAGCATCGTGAGGCCATTCAGCCCCTCGAATCCTGGTTTAGTCACCTCCCTCAATTCTACCTTGCCTTGGGATCCTACAAATCCCTGAGTAATAAATACATTGAGGGAGCAGTGTCAGGGCAAGGAGGGGTCCTCTACCACCACCATCTCAGGGAACATAGAAACAGGCAAGATGCCATTCAGTCCCTTCAAACCTGTGCTACCATTTAATCCTCCATCCACCAGCCTGGTTCTACAAGGGCCAGAGATGGTGGTGTAATGGTAATATCATGCACCAGTAACCCAGAGGCCTTGGAGACATGGGTTCGAATACTACCATAGCAGTAACTGCTGGAATGTAAATCCAGTGATGAAGACCTTCAGTGGAAAGCTAGTCTCAGTAATTGTGACCATGGCAACTATAAATGATGGCTGTTTAAAAAAAAATACTTTCCTGCAAAGGCATTTCTTTATGTATTAAAGATAATAATTTGTGGGGTGTAGGCATTGGTGGCTGGGTCAATATTTATTCACCATCCCTAATTGGCCTTAAGAAGGTGCATCAATGTTGTGCCCACAGGTGCCTTACCTTGCTCCTTCTACAGTTTCATGAATGTATAGTCTGCTCATGAAAAGGGAAGGAAATCTGCCATCCTTACCTGGTCTGATCTACATGTGACTCCAGGCCCACAGCAATCTGGTTGACCCTTAACTTCCCTCTGAAATGACCAAGACAGCCAATCAGCTCAAGGGAAATTCGGGATGGCCAAACAATGCCAGCGTCATAATGTTGCCCAGATTTCCCAATCAAACAACCAAACCTGTTTAACCCTCCGGCTGTTAGACTCTGGGTGGGACTAGGCAGCAGTGCAAGTGAAAAAAGGTGTGTGGTTGGTCTTGACTCATCTGCTCAGGTTCCTTCAGCAGGGGTCAGGGTCGGCACAGCATGGTTGCTTCATGGCCTGTGGGTCTAGCTTTGCACTCTCACCCTCAGAAAGGTGTAGGAATTGAGAAACAAATGGGGTTGGATGGATGTCCAAATGGAGCAGCACGGTGGCTCAGTGGTTAGCACTGCTGCCTCACAGCAGGGACCCAGGTTCGATTCCAACCTCAGGTGACTATCTGTGTGGAGTTTGCACATTGTCCCTGTCTCTGCGTGGGTTTCCTCCCACAGTCCAAAAATGTGCAGCTTAGATGGATTGGCCATGCTAAATTGCCCACAGTGTCCAGGGATTAGCCATGGGAAAATGCAGGGTCACAGGGATAGGGTAGGGGTGTGGGTGGGATCCTTTTCGAAAGGGCTGAATGGCTTGTTTCCACGCTGTAGGGATTCTATGAAAGGTAATGCTCAATGGGAGAACAGGAAACCATCGGGCAACCACCTAGAAACCGATATTCATTTCAACCCCACCGACTCCCACAGCTACCTAGAATACTCCTCCTCCCACCCACCTTCCTGCAAAAATGCTATCCCCTATTCACAATTCCTTCGCCTCCACCGCATCTGCTCCCAGGATGAGGCATTCCACTCCCGTACATCTCAGTTGTCCTCGTTTTTCAAGGACCGTAACTTCCCCTCCTCGGTGGTCGAGAACGCCCTCAACCGTGTCTCCCACACCTCATCCCTCACACCCCGTCCACGCAATAAGAACCAAAAAAGAATCCCCCTCGTCCTCACGTACCACCCCACCAACCTCCGGATCCAACGCATCATCCTCCGACACTTCCGCCATCTGCAATCCGACCCCACCACCAAAGACATCTTTCCCTCCCCACCCTTATCTGCTTTCCGGAGGGACAACTCTCTCCGTGACTCCCTTGTCCGCTCCACACTCCCCTCCAGCTCCACCACACCCGGCACTTTCCCCTGCAACCGCAGGAAGTGCTACACCTGCCCCCATACCTCCTCCCTCACCCCCATCCCAGGCCCCAAGAAGACTTTCCACATCAAGCAGATGTTCACCTGCACATCTGCCAATGTGGTATACTGCATCCGCTGTACCCGGTGTGGCTTCCTCTACATCGGGGAAACCAAGCAGAGACTTGGGGACCGCTTTGCAGAACACCTACGCTCGGTTCGCAATAACCAACTGCACCTCCCAGTCGCGAACCATTTCAACTCCCCCTCCCATTCCTCAGACGACATGTCCATCCTGGGCCTCCTGCAGTGCCACAACGATGCCACCCGAAGGTTGCAGGAACAGCAACTCATATTCCGCTTGGGAACCCTGCAGCCCAATGGTATCAATGTGGATTTCACAAGTTTCAAAATCTCCCCTACCCCTACCGCATCCCAAAACCAGTCCAGCTCGTCCCTGCCTCCCTAACCTGTTCTTCCTCCCACCTATCCCCTCCTCCCACCTCAAGCCGCACCTCCATCTCCTACCGACCAACCTCATCCCGCCCCCTTGACCTGTCCGTCCTCCCTGGACTGACCTATCCCCTTCCTAACTCCCTACCTACACTCATCTTTCCTGGCTCCATCCCCGCCTCTTCGACCTGTTTGTTTCCTCTCCACCTATCCTCTCCTCTATCCCTCTTCTATCCGCCTCCCACTCTCTCCCTATTTATTTCACAACCCCCTTTCCCTCCCCCTTTTCTGATGAAGGGTCTAGGCCCGAAACGTCAGCCTCTCTGCTCCTGTGATGCTGCTTGGCCTGCTGTGTTCATCCAGCCCTGCACCTTGTTGTCTCGGATTCTCCAGCATCTGCAGTTCCTACTATCTCTGATTCAGTTTTACATCATGGGTGTTTTACATCATGGCTCATTCTGGCTGTTTGGGCTTCCCAGCGTGGTTTCTGACTGCACAATGAGAGGTGAAATCAGTGACTGGAGTGAATGCACTCACAATGTAAGACCCTCTTGAGTTATTACAGCACTCCACCCCTCAAGCCCATTGGGGAAACACAGTGGCTCAGTGATTAGCACTGCTGCCTCACAGCCCGAGAATCCAGGTTTGATTCCACCCTTGGATGACTGTATGGAGTTTGCACATTCCTCCCCCTCTACTGTCTGCAAGGGTTTCCTCCCACAGTCCAAAGATGTGTAGATTTGGTGGATTGACCATGCTAAAATTGCCCACAGTATGCAGGCTGGGTGCATCAGCCTTGCGAAGTGAAGGGTTGGGGTGGGTCTGGGTGAGATGCTCTTTGGAGGGGTGGTATGGACTCGATGGGCTGAAAGCCCTAGTTCCACGCTGTCAAGATTCTATTCTGTAGTAGGCTCATTAACCAAGCCAAACAAGTGTACTGAGGTTCTGCACACCATATAAGGAGCAGGATAAGGTATGTGGCCTCAATGTGACCAGGCTTCACAATGTTGATGCACCTTCTTCAGTCAGTTATGGTTGAATTGAATATCGAATGCTGGCCCAGCCAGTTTGCCAACATCCTGTGAACGATTTTATTTTGTTTAAAAAGTCCTTTGCAGGAAAGGCTGAGGAATTAGCATTGAGTGAATGCTGTAACATGTCCAGTTTCATTCACCTCTGGCCCTTGGGGTTCTCGAGGAAGGACCGTTTTCACTGGATCTCCATGTTTACAAGTATACACAGAAATAAACTGTGTGGTTGTAGACATCACATTGGTTGAGCACAGAATGAGGGAGGGAATGCCATAGTCCCATGAAAATAATTGAATGGGAACTTTCAAGTTCAACAATAAACTGTCTATAAATAGCTGCTTCGAAGAATTTTAATGGAGCTGGGGTTTAGGGGACAGACAAAACTATAAAGTGTGCAAAGTTTAATAAAGTATCCAAGTACTTTGATTGTATCTATACCTAGCCTAGCCTTCTGCATTTTCTATGAATTGCAATGAGGAAATAGGGAGAAATAGGAGAAATGGAAGGAACCAGGTGTGGGGACTTCTTTTGGACATAGCACGGCATTGCCATCTGCTGGCAAGAACAGGAACAACCCCCACAGCCATGGCCTTTGCTATTGCTGATTTAAAGAGTTCAGAAATTACAAGGGGCAGTGGAAAGGTATTGAAATCTGGGCATTTTCACAATGGTACCCGATCTTGGAGTGGGTGGGGGGGTTTATTGAAAGTGGTAATCCGTTCAATTTTGAGCAGTTTAACCCCTCAGATATAAAAAATGATCAATTTACATTGTACTCAGCATGGGGCTAAAATTGCTCACAGTCTATTTCCAGGCTGCGAATCTAGAGAGGGTGACAGGTTCTCTCCAAAAGGTAATGACAATCCTGTGGGAAATTCTACTTTGTTTAAAATGAGATGGCTGAATCTAGAGAAATTTGAGAAAAAAAAACTTCTTTAGTCCCCGTGTAGAGATGTGATCTCCAATGTCCCTGTTCAGTCTGAAGGTGAAATAGTGCAAAATTGCCTGTTAGATATGATAAGAGGGTAAGTGTGTGATAAACCTAGAGGAAAAAGCCAGTTAAAAAAAGAAACAGTCCTACTTGGAAATGAATGTATTGGTTGTACTGTTCTGTGGTATACAAAACATGACACACCATTTGCAAGTTTCCACTGATTTTCTTCTTTTAGCATGAGAGCACCCAAATTCAGCAGTGTGGGCAGATCTTTGTTTTATATATATATATTTAACAATCAAAAATATATTTCCATTGAAGTGATTGAAAATGGACATTTGCGTTAAAGAGAGATTTCCCCCTCTGTACTACCACCCACCCCTTGTCATGATTCCTTACCAACATTCCTCTCAACTGATACTGCCAAAACTCAGACTTAACTCTTCACTGACTCTCTTGTAGAGTCTGATGATTTCACCGAGCTGGGCTCCCCATTTTTTTGTTGTCGCTGTGAACTATAGTATGCAGTCCATGTCCATGTCTCGTCCCTGCTCTGATCACAGCTCTTTACAGCAGCAAAGCTATTGTGTTGGCCTGATCCTGCCTCTGTGTCATATGTGGCATTTTCTTTCGCACAGAATAATTTAGGAAGTATTTTTCTAAAATGTAATAAAAGCAAGTATCGCAAATAATGCCATTGTACTGTGTTGATTAGAATTAATTTATTAATTTTGGAATTGTCTATTTAAACTGAATATTTCAGTGCATTTTTTTCAAGCATAATGCTATTTGTTTTGTGCCTGTTGTGTAGATTTAGCGGGCCCTATTGATGAAATGTAATGCAATAAATGGCGGATGTAAATTTTTTTTGGATAAAAATAAAAAAAGTTACTCTCTCCATTAAATGTCTCTTGATTCCATTTCTCAGAAAAAATGCTTTTGAAATAGGTTTAATTGGCTCTGTGTCTAGGGCAGGCAACAGATTGTTGGGTTGAGGACCGGCGAGATAAAGAACCAGAAAGCTTGCCCCTCTCTGAGGCAGAAGCTATTGAGTGTCTGGATAATGGTTTTAGGTTTTAGAAATGACATGGTACTCGAATAAGAAACTGAAAATACACTGGGTGCTACATAAAGTCACCCTAAGTGCTACTCTTTCATTAGAGAGATATCCGGTGATGAGTTTAACCTGATGGTCACAATACCTCAAGCAAGGTGTAAGAGAAGGAGAGTCCTTCATGTTGACCTCAGCTGGTTTAGGAATTGAACCCTCACTGTTGGCCTCAAACTGAATTAAAAACCAGCTGTCCAGCCAACTGAGCTAACTAACTCTCCTTTCCATCTAGCTAGCAGTTAGAAGCAGCTTCCATTAAAGCCCGTTAATTCCCTGGGGAAGCGGTGGATGTGGGTACAGTTACAACATTGAAATGATATTGGATAAATTCATGAATAGGAAAGGTTTGGAGGGATACGGGCCAAGCACAGGCAGGTGGGACTAGTTTAGTTTGGCATTATGTTCAGCTTGGACTAGTTGAACTGAAGGGTCTGTTTCCGTGCTGTATGGCTCCACAACTCTAAGCAAGGTTGCAGCTACCCATCTTATATAGCTGTTTATAGCTTGGTGTTGAAGTTAGCTTGGGAATTGCTCCTGTAACATGTATTGGGATGCTCTACTAAGTCATGAGCAAACCAAAAGCCTCAGGCACAATGTTCTGTTGTTAGAATGTTGCTACTCTGTTAAAGAGTTACTCCAATTTTAAGTAAAATCTGCAACTTCATGTGTGTTCTTTCAGCCTCAGATGGAACTGAGGGTTCACAGCCAGCACTAGGAGCTTGAGTATATAGAATCCCTACAGTGTGGGCACAGCCCATTTGGCCCATTGAGTCTACATTGACCCTCTGAAGAGCATCCCACCCAGACCCAGCCTATAACCCTACATTTCCCATGGCTAATCCACCTCGTCTGCACATCCCTGGACACTATGGGGCAATTTAGCATGGTCATTCCACGTAACCTGCACATCTTTGGTCTGTGGGAGGAAACCCACACAGACACAGGGAGAATGTGCAAACTCCACGCAGACAGTCAACAAGGGCAGAATCAAATCTAGGTCCCTGGTGCTGTGGGGCAGCAGTGCTAACCACTGAGCCACCATGCTAATAATGAGCTCATAACTAACCTCAAAAGGAATGGGTGTTCACACTCGCCTCATAGTACAGACTGCAGGGTGGAGGGTACTTTGCATAACTTGAAATGTCCCTCAACAGACGGAGGCTGGGACAGAGGTTCATCCATGGTCAGATTGAACACCAAACAGTCTCAACTGGCTGAATAGCCTCATCTTGTTGCTATTCCCAGTGCTCCTTACCTGACACTGTAACCTGAGGCTCCATCTGCTTAATAAAAGGCTCCAGAGACCTGTTTATGTGACATGATGTGCTAAGTATGAGGAGAGCAGGCGCTAATGGATCTATGGTTCTTGAAGCTTTCCACCCACAGAGCTTTCCTGCTTCATGGCTAAATGATAGGAATCGATCACTGTGCCTAGGCAGGAACTTCCATGATCATTGTGCAATGTCATAGGACTGTTAGGATAGTACAAGGCAAACCAAGTGGACTTCATGGAATAATGTTGCACCGAAGGAGGCCATTTGGGCCAATTTGTCTCTGCTGGCTTATCGACAGAACTATTTAACAACTATGTAACAGCTCTTTCCCCATAGCCCTGCAAACCTCTCCTTCTCAAGTCTATAATTAATTCCCTGTTGAAAGTTATTATTGCATTTGCTTCAGCGGTTTGGACCAATTAAGAACAACTACCGTAACAAAAATTTGCATCATTGTCCAATTTATTTATCTTAAGCATGAGGTCTCAGGTTAATTATCTACAGAAGCAGTTTCTCTTGAACTTCCCTGATCAAAATTCTCCTCATTTGCAACACCTTTTTATCTATGCGTCCTAGGTTCTTAATTCCAGGAGACCAGACGTTGCCACCTTTTAAGCAAAGATGAAGGCTGTTGGGCTTGTGTTTTGTTGCTGTTTGGGGGGATAGGACAGTGTTGTCGGTGGAGTGACAGTCACTGCATCTCAGAGTAAATCATCACGTTCAACAGTACATTTCAGTGTGTCAGGGAAGGCTGTGGAAATGCCAGACTTGCTGATTATCATTGACACTTTGTTTTGGGAACAAATTACAGCAGATGCTGTCTCTCCATAGATGCTTCCACTGTGATCTCTAGCATTTGTTGTTTTCACTGACACTTTGTTCATTGTTTCAAGAAGACGTACATCCCTCTCTGGGGCAGGTTCCTGAAGCTAGAAGATGCTGAGTTGTGGTGAGGGGACTCGAGGCCTTGTCAGTCTATTGGAGTGGGCAACACTCCTTTCCCTTGGGTTTTGGGCCCTGATGTCAGGGCCAGATGAGGATCCCCCACCCATGCTTTCGGGGGAGGGAGAGAAAACTGACTGCCCTTGGGGAGCCAGACTCCATGTAGACCTCCTCCCAGCCTCTCCCCTTCTGTCAGGGTTGACAGAATGCAATGGGAACAATCAGAGGGCACAGTGGGCCGCTCCACTGCTTCAGCACCAACCCTATTTCCCTAATTCCTGCCACTGGTCCCCCAACCCCAGCTCCTTAGAGAGGTGACCTCTACTGAAGCAGGGCTCAAGGATTGAGAAGGTGCTCTGGGCCTGGTTGGGAGGTGGTGGGGTTAATCTAGATGGAACTTTCATTTGGAGCCAACCTGATATGACCTGTGCATGGATGGGATTAAAAAGAAACCCCCTCCAGAAATGGGCCTTTCCCAATGGCAGATCCAACAATGGGACCTTCAGTTCAAAGGTTCACCTTTCCAATCTTGTCTTTCCATCACTGAACACATGGCAGCAGCGGGTCACTTCTCATCACCAAACTCCACCCCCCCAAACCAGCAACCAAAAAACAGCACCCATACTCAGGCCTTCAGTCTGTCCCTGCGGAATCGGCACTAGTCTCTTTCCTGGCTATTACTGGGAAATCTCTCGAAGGGCAGGAATCTGTTTTGGCACAGCTCTCCCTACTTTATGGAGGTCTTCCCACTTTCTCCCAGCCCCCAAACCCCTTCCCCGAGCCCTACATCAGAGGAAAATCCAGCCCAGTGAGGCCCAAGTCTCAATCTTGCTCTTGAGTCATACAGACTGCAGTTGGGCAGAAAGGGAAGTGGTGACTCCATGGAAAAATGCAGTTGATGTTTTCCAATCACAGCAGAACCTCAAAAACAAGTGATGCAGTGGATGATCAGTTTACCTATTTATGATGGTGGTGGTCACTGGGCACCAGACCTTCCCTGTCTGGAGGCAGTACAGTGGCCCAGTGGTTAGCATAACTGCCTCTCAGCACTGGAGACCTGGGTTCAATTCCACCCTCAGGCAACTGTCTGTGTGTGGAGTTTGCATATTCTCTGCTTGTGTTTCCTCCCAGAACCCAAAGATGTGCAGGTTAGGGTGGATTGGCCATGCAAAATTGCCCATAGTGTCCAAGGAACTGCAGGTTAGGTGGGTTAGCCATGGGAAATATGGGACAGCGTTGGGGTCTGGTTGGAATGGTCTTCAGAGGGTTAGTGCAGACTCGATGGCCCAAATAATCTCTTCCTGCACTGTAGGGATTCTATGATTCCTCCCTGGCTGTAAAGGGCCTATATCCTTTAACATCGCATCTAAACAACGGCATTTCTGACAACGCAGCATTACACTGGGAGTGTCAGTCTGGACTGAGACTTGCTCCACAGCATTCTGACTAATAAGCATCGGAGCATGATCCCCAAACGAATGAACCTACATTTATAAAGCACCTTCTCGCATCCGCTCCATTTCCTTTCTCAATGGGGATTGTTGCACATCTGTTGTTTGCCGATTTCATGGGGGAGGTGGGGCGATCCTCCTGGATCACGTGTCAGGGCATCACAGTCACCAGAGATCCTGCACTACCCCTGCCTCAGTATGGGCATAGTATCGTAAGCAACATGCCAAACACTTCCCTGCAGGAAGATGGGGAGCTATCCCAGCCCAAAAGAACTGCTGTTGGAGAGCAGGGTATCACAGGGTCATTACAGCACAGTAGAAGGCCTTTTGGCCCATCGTACCTATTCTATCATTGAGCACCAATCTCCTGGCTTTTCCCTGCATCCCCGCACAGCGTTTCCTGTGACCAGTGGTGTGGTGCAAGGATCGGTGCTGGGTCCACTGTTGTTTGTCATTTATGTAAGCAATTTGGATAAGAATATAGGAGGCATGGTTATTAAGTTTGTGGACGATACCAAAATTGGTGGTACAGTGGTCAGTGAAGAAGATTATCTAAGAGTACAACGAGATCTTGATCAGCTGGGCAAATGGGTCAAGGAGTGGCAGATGGAGTTTAATCTAGAGGTCTTGCATTTTGGTAAGATGAACCAGGCTAGGACTTAGACAGTTAATGGCAGGGCCCTGGAGAGAGTTGTCGAACAGAGAGACCTAGAGGTGCAGGTACATAGTGGGTGGTGAAGAAGGCATTTGGCATGCTTGCCTTCATTGGTCAGAATGTTGAGTGTAGGTGTTGGAACGTCATGTTATGCTGTACAAGAGATTAGTGAGGCCATTTTTGCAGTACTGTGTACAATTCTGGTTGTTCTGATAAAGGAAGGATGTTATTAAACTGGAAAAGATTTACAATGCTGTTACTAAGACTGGAAGGCTTGAGTTATAAGGAGAGGCTGGATAGCCCGGGACTTTTTCCTTGGAGTGTGGGAGGCTGAGGGGTGACCTTATAGAGGTTTACAAAATCATGAGACATAAATAAGATGAATAGCCAAAGTCTTTTTGCCAGGGTAGGGGAGTCCAAAACTAAAAGACATAGGTTAAAGGTGAGAGGAGAAAGATTTAAAAGGGACCTGAGGGGCAGCTTTTTCACACAGACGGTGGTGCATATTTGGAATGAGCTGCTAGAGGAAGTGGTAAATGCAGGAACAGTTGCAGCATTTAAAAGGCATTTAGACAGGTACATGAATAGGCAAGTTTTAAAGGGATATGGGCCAAACACAGATATTGGGACTAGTTCAGATTAGGAAACCTGGTCAATGTGAACAAGTTAGACCAAAGGGTCTGTTTCCATGCTGTATGACTTTATGAATCATAGAATCTCTATAGAGTGGAAGCAGGCCATTTGGCCCATCAAGTCCACACCGACCCTCTGAAGAACATCCCACCCAGACCCACCCCGTACCTCTAACCCTGCATTTCCCATGGCTAACCCACATAGACTACACATCCCTGGATACTATGGGTAATTTAACATGGCTAATCCACCTAATCTGCAGGTCTTTGGACTGTGGGAGGAAACCAGAGCACCTGGAGGAAACCCACACAGACATGGGGAGAATGTGCAAACTCCACACAGACAATCACCTGGAATCAAATCTGGGTTCCTGGCACAGTGAGGCAGCAGTGCGAACCGCTGAGACACCATGCACTGCCTCCACCACATTCTACAGGAGTGGGGAAAACTCTGTGTGGAGACAAAGTCTACACAGAGAGACCCCACGGGACAGAATAGAAAAATCTGTTTCACTAGGTCATTAAATTCAGTATAGAGTTAATAGTCATGTGGATGAATATGGTTTAACTGAAGAGAGGGATTTAATGTGAGCCAGCTGAATGGTAGTACCACAGATTGGCCACAGGATGGCAGACAGAGCACAGTCCACCAAACGTTAGTACAAGATGCATGAGAGCTGAGCCCAACCAGTACCAGAAAGTCATGACAGAGTGTTTAACCCTTCTATATACCTACTGAGCTGCTCCAACAGCACTCAAGATGTACCATCATCCTGCCTGATTGGCATTCCACATCCACCACCTTCAACTTTCACTCACTTCATCACCGACGCACTGTGGCAACTGTGAGCCTTTTTTAATTCATTCATGGGATGTAGCTGTTGCTGACTGAACTAGCCTTTATTGCCCATCCCTAGTTACCCTTGTGAAGGTGGGGGTGAGCTGCCTTCTTGAACTGCTGTAATCCATCGGCTATAGGTAAGCCCACAATGCTGTAGGGGAGGGAATTCCAGAATTTAAACCCAGTGACACTGAAGGAACAGCAATATATCACTTGCAGGGGAGCCTGCAAGTGGTAGTGTTCCCATTTATCTGTTCCAGATGGTGGCGGTTGTGGGTTTGGAAGGTGCCATAACTCACCAAAGCTCTTTCAACAGAATGTTTCAAATCTACGCCTTACCATGGAGCAGAACCAGGTCAGCAGGAACATGGGAGCACCACTACCACAAGTTCCCTTTGAAGCCACACACCAGCCTGGCTTGGAAATATATCACCGTTCCTTCACTGTCGCTGGGTCTGAATCCTGGAACTCCCTACCCAACGGCACTGTGGGTGTCCCTACACCACATGGTCTGTAGTGGTTCAAGAAAGTAGCTCATCACCACCTATCCAGGGCAACTAAGAATTGGCAGTCATCGCTGGCATGGCATCCCGCGTTAGAATGTACTGCTGCAGTTTGAGCAATATTAACTGATCTGCCTTGTTGCTTCACATGGGCCGTCTGGGTAAAGTTGCCTCTCACCCAGATAGTCCTGGTCATCAGGAATTGAAGATCAATCTCCAGGACACAGTTACAAGCAACACCCAGGAGAAAAACAAAGGAACATTAAATGGAATTCACTCTTTGTAACTTCATTGCTGACGAGTCATTAAAATACTGAGTGGAGGAAAAGCAATTGCTACTTGATCAGTATTCCAAAATGCTCCAATCATTTAGCAAGGAGTCTGTTCTTTCTGATTGGCTGATGCATTTGGCGCCTCAAGGATGCAGCAATGGTGTATCTATTGGGGATGGAGCCTTTGTGGATTCACATCATGTGATGAAAACTTCCAGAGATTTGCCCAACCAGAGTTGGCAACCCAAGTCTGGGATCTGTGGCAGAGTGCTTTTCTTTTTATCTGGCTTGTCCCTTTAAGACTGTTATCAGCTGCATCCTGTGCAGGGAGGTAGCAGAAGAATGGAGAACTAAACACCCGCGAGTTTGACGTCAGTAAGAAGGAAAATTTCAGATCTATGATAAAGGATGTGATTACTGAACATTCAGAAAAGAAGGTCTTGGTCAGAGCCAACACTGAATTCTGAAGGAGAGATCCTGTTTGACAAACTTGATGGAGATTTTTGAGGATGTTACCTGTGGAATTGATAAAGAAGCAATGGTTGGAGTCAGACTGGACTCAAAGCAGATGCTGCCAGACCTGCTGAATTTCTCCAGAAATTTCTATTTTTATTTCAGATTTCCGCATATGCAGTATTTTGCTTTTATTGTAGTGGCTGTGGTGAATTTGGGATATTCAGAAGGGTTTTGAAAAGGTTCCACCCAGGACGTCACTGAATAAAATTAGAGTGCATGGGATTGGGTAATATACTAGTGTGGATTCAGAATTGGCTTTCAGACAGAAAATGGAGAATAGGAATAAATGGATCATTCTCGGGGTCAGTGTCAGCTTCAGAAACCTTCACAATCCACATTAAATGATTTGGATGTGTGGATCAATGATAATATTTCCAAATTTGCTCATGACACCAAACTGAGTGAGAGTCTAAGTTGTGAGGCTTCAAGTTGCATTGCATGAGCTAAGTGAATGGGCAAGAACATGGCACACAGACTATAATGTAAATAATTGTGAAACTATTTGCTTGGTTGATAACACAGAATAGCAGAGTATTTCTTAAAGGTTAGGAAATGCGTGTGTCCAAACATATCTTTGTGTCCTTGTTAATGAGACACAAAATTAGTATGCAGATGGAGCATGCAATTAGGAAGGCAAATGGCATGTAGGCCTTCATCGCAAAGCGATATGAGTACAGAAGTAAGGATCTATGGAGAGAAAGCAGAGTTAACTTTTCAAGTCCAGCGACCCTTCTTCAGAACTGACAGTAGCTAGGAAAAGGTGGTGAATATGCTGATGACAGGGGGTTAGGTGGGAGAGGAATAAGGGGATAGTTAGAGATGGAGCCCAGAAAGTAAGAAAGATGGTAAGAAAGAATGTATGTTAATAAACCAGGGAAGGGGGAAAGCTGATAATACAATCATAAATAGGTGAAAATGGGTTGGTTGTACTGAAAGCAGCCTGTGTCATGGCAGGACCTGGAATGTGGGAGTGAGTAAAGGACGTACAAGAAGGTGTTCAGGCCTTAAAATGATTGAATTCAGTTTTGAGTTCTGAAGGCTGCAGGGTCCCCAAATGGAAAATAAGATGCTGCTGTTTCAGTTGTGCTGAGCCTCGCTGGAGCACTGCAACAAGCCCTAGGCAGAGATGTTGGCCACAGAACACAGTGGAGGTGTTGAATTTGTAGGCAACAGGGAGCTCTGGGTCATTTTTATGGACAGAATGTCTGTGAAGAGGTCACTCAGTCTCCCCAGTGTAGAGAAGATCACATTTTGAGCAGTGAATACAATAGACTAGATTGAGTGAAGCACAGGTAAGTTGCTGCTTCACCTGGAAGCTGTGCCTGGATCACGAGATAGTGAGGAGGGAGGAGATAAATGGGCAACTGTTGCATCTTCCATGGTTGCAGGGGAAGGTGCCGGGGTGGTGTGGGGAGGTGTTGGGAATAGAGGATGAGTGAACCATGGTGTCCCAGAGAGAATGATTCCTGTGAAATGCAGACAAAGGAGGGGAGGGAAATATGTGTCTGATGGTGGCGTCCTGCTGGAGGTGGTGGAAGTGGCAGCTTATGATCCTTTGGATGCAGAGGTCGATGGGGTGGTAAGTGAGGACCAGGGGGACTCTATCACTGTCGCTAGTGGAAAGAGAAGGGGTGAGGGCAAAAATGTATGAGATAGGCCAGACATGGCCAAGGGCCCTGTTGACCACAGTGGTAGAGAATCCTCCGCAGAGGAAAAAAGTGAATATTTCTGAGGCCTCTCTGTGAAAGATGGCATGGACAGAACAGAAGCGACAGGAGATGGAGAAACTGGAATGAAGCAGGGTGTGAGAGGCTATAGTCCAGGTAACTGTGGGAGTTGGTGGGTTTGTAATAGATCTCAGTGACCAGCCTATCCCCAGAAATGGAGACGGCAAGATCCTCCTATCTCCCTGGACCATGTCCCCACCAGTCACTCTTACCTAGGGATCTCTCTCTACAGCATGCAAACTCACTGACCCCAAACACCTCACTTCTGCCTTTGTATGCTAAAGGAATGGTTGAGATTATTTTTAATGGCTTATTATCCAAGACTCTTGGTTTCTGACTTGCAAATTTTTGTACAAGAGAATAGGAATTAACTGTTTACTTCATTGATGGTGGCCTGCTGTTTTCTTCATCATAGGAACAGAAGGCCATTCGGGCCATCTTATCTGTTCTTTCAATCACTTAGAACATGGCTGACTTGTATCTTAACACCGTGTACCCACTGTGACTGTGTAATAGCTAATTGCCTTCGTTAACAAGAACTTTGGTTAGAATCATAGAATACCTACAGTGTGGAAGCAGGCCACTTCGGCCCAGTGAGTCCACACCGATCCCCTGAAGAGCATCCCATCCAGACCCACCACCCCCAACCCTGCATTTCCCATGGCTAATCCACCTAACTTGCACATCTGTGGAAGGAAACCAGAGCACCCAGACAAAACCTACACAGACATGGGGAGGATGTGCAAACTCCACACAGTCACCTGAGGATGGAATTAAACCCAAGCCCGTGGTGCCGTGAGGCAGCAGTGCTAACCACTGAGCCACTGTGCCGCCCGACCAACTTGTCGAGCTTGGATTTCATTTCTTCCAGTTGGTCCCCAACCTGAACAGCTTTGTACTAGGAAAGAGTTCCAGATTTTGACTCCAGTTTGTGTGAAGAAGTGATTCCACACTTCATCACTGAACAATCCCCAGGGTGATTAATCCCAAACTCCTGTTCTTTTCTCATAATCCTGACCTACAGTATCCTGGGGGTTACCATGAACTAGAAACTGAACTGGACTAGTATATAAACAAGTGCAGGTCAGAAGCTGGGAGTTCTGAGGTAGTAGCTTATCTCCTGGCTCCTCAAAGCTTGTCTACCATCTACAAGGCACAAATCAGGAGTGTAATGGAATGCTCCCCACTTGCCTGGATGAGTGCAACTCAAACTGAAGAAGTTCAACACCATCCAGGTCAAAGCAACTCACTTGTTTGGTACCCCATCCAACACTCATTTCCTATAGCACTGACACACAGTGGCAGCAGTGTGTACCATCTACAAGGTGCACTGCACCAACTCACCAAGGCTCCTCCAACTGCACCTTTCAAACCCATGACCTCTACCACCAAGAATCACAGGGGCAACAGATATATGTAAAAACAACTACCTGCAAGCTCCTCTCCACATGGCACATCACTCTGAATTGGAAGTAAATTGGATTTCTTCACTTGCACAAGGTCAGAATCCAGGAACTCCCTTCTTAATAGCACTGTGGGTGTACTTATGCCAAAATGACTGCAAGAAGTTAGTTCACCATCACCTTCTCCAGGTAATTAAGGATAGGCAATAAACACTGGATTAACCAGCCACACCCACTTCCCGCGAATTATTTTTTATGAAGTTTCTGTGATTCACTTTTTTTTTAACGGGGCAGAGGTGGGCGTGAGTGAGGCAGATCACTCCTCACCCTTTGATCTGTCCTCACTGGCCTGGGATTGCACAGCACTTGGATGGGGGCAAGTTGCACAAAAGGCATTTGCTTTAAGTCTTTGTTGCTGGCCATAAGCTGCCCCTTGAGGCCAAAGGCAATGGGGTGGTATCTGGCATATGTGTGTGCTGCAAAGGATTGGCCAGATGGTTTAGATGTTTCTGAAACTAGAACAAATTCTTCACTCTCACTGCTGGCAGTGCAGCCGCTCAAATGATTTAAAGATTTATTGCTGATTCCTTAGATTCATCAATGAACAGAGTGAGGTGCTCCAACTGAAGGATCTGATACTTCTCTCTCTGCTTCTATTCAGGTCTCCAGCAACAGTCGAAAGGACATATCTGCTTTTCCCAAAACTCTCCAAGCCAACTCCTGCTGCTAGATCCATGCTCCTTCCTCACTGATTAAAGTCTCTTGCCTTCCACTGTAATTTTAAAAATTTGATTTGATTTTGATTTTATTGTCGTGTGTCCTGAAGTACAAAAGTATGGGAGTACTGTGAAAAGTGTATAATGTCGCCACACATAGAACAAAGTTAAAAGTTAAACACTGCAGTAATTATGGTGTAGCGCAGAACATACCAAAAAAGGTTAAAGGTTTTCACATGCAGACCTTCTTAGTTTGAAGTAGAAAATAAAGAAATAAAGATGAAAGTTCAAACATTACAGTTTTTCTTAAGTGTTTAGCCATGGTGGGACAGCACTTCCAGGAATCACCTCGAGACCGGAAGTCCATGCTGAGGCCACGCCGGGTTCAGAGACTGCCAAAAGATCACCATGCCAGGCTGAGAGACCGCCACGCCAGGCTAAGAGTCTGCCATGCTGGTGAGAATCTGCCACGCTGGGGGCTGAGATACCGCCATGCCGAGCCAAGAGTCTACCACATCAGTTGAGAGTCCACCACACCAGGTCAAGAGATCGCCACGCCAGGCCAAGAGACCACCACACCAGGCCAAGAGACCGCCATGCTAGGCTGAAAGACCTCAATAACACCTCAATAAGGTCTGCAGCAAAACAAAATCCTCCAAATCTTGGAGAGTTCAGAAGTGAGAATATTTAGCTTGGGACCTGAAAGTGATTTACATTGGGCTATAACTGGAAAATAAAAGCAGCATGGGAGAAGTAAAATATTGAGTGTGAATCCTCAGAGATTTGTGAAGGCACATCCAATATCTCTTTTTAAGTCTGTGCTAAATAAATTCTTGACTCACGTGGGTATCCAAGGTGATCAGAGACAGGCAGCAAAGTGGAGTCAAGGCTACAATCAGATCTGCCATGATTTTATTGAACGGTGGAGCAGGCCTGATTCTCACTCCTAATTTGCATGTTTGCACTTTTAGATGTGCATAAGGGAGTTAAATATTTTGTAATGATAGGAGATTATGAACCCAGTCAATAGGGTTCAATTTCTCTGTCTTTGATTATGTGAATCTGTCCACTACTGCTGTTCACTGTGCTTGATTGGTTAAATCTGGGCGTAGAGTCAGAGTAAAGCAAACTAAGATGTAGAAGGAGCTGAAGGCCTGAGCTGTGAGCACAGAATAGACATTTTAAACATTTAAGAATAAAACTTGTTACCCGTGGAGAAACTAGAGTCTTCTTTGCATAACTCTGAGATAGAACATATACAACAGAGACATCAGGAACAAAACCACTAAATGCAGAGTGTGGGTCCAAAACTGAAGTATCTAGACAGCAGGGTCAGGCAGAAGGAGACTGACTGCAAGACTCAACTGCAGAGTCCCAGCACTAAGAGGAAAGTATCCAGACTTGTTGACTGAGAGAGTCAGGGGAATAGGAGACAGAATTCTGTGACAGAATTCTAATGTTAAAAGCATACCAAGAAGAATCATTATAACAAAAGTTGTTGAAGTCAAAAGAATAATGCAGGTAGTTTAAAGGGAGAGAGTTCTCAAGAATCCGTTGGAAATAACCAGAGTGTCCTGAAATAGCTATGTTTCTAGCCAGTGGCAGTGCAAGCTATTGGTGCGATTAAACCAGTGATCAAAGGCTGGGTCTGAGCTCTTTGCTTGTAGATATGATTAGACACAAATAGCTCTTCAACTATTTACTTGTCAAAAATTTACTTGGATTGAAGAATCAGGTACATCAGCCAGAACTCTCAAAATCCGTGGAAAACTAATTCCTAGTCTGGCTGAGGTCAGGGACCATGTAGAGGACATTGATTGCTGTGTAGGACACAGTGATTTGGATCCCAGTCTACATCCAGTCTGGAGTCCACCAGCCTCACCTCTCAGTCAGAAGGCAGTATGGATTCGGTTCCTCACTCCAGGATCACATGGCCTGCATTGATGTAGACAGGTGTGGATATCTTTTTATTACTCAAAGAAGATCCCTGAACTCTCCAGGTGGGTGGTCTTCCCTTTCACTTTTACACTGGGGTGGTGCCGGCAGCGTAATGGTAATGTCATTGGACTAGCAATCCAGAGGCTGAGGTTAATGTTCTGAGACGTGAGTTCAAATCCCACCATAACAGCTGCTGGTGTCATTAATGATAGCCATATAACAATTGCTAACTGCTGGAAGAACCCAGCTGATTCACTAATTCACTCAGTGGTTGGCACCGCTGCCTCACAGCGCCAGGAACCCGCGTTCAATTCCAGTCTCGGGCGACTGTCTGTGTGGAGTTTACACATTCTCCCCGTGTCTGTGTGGGTTTCCTCTGGGTGCTCCGGTTTCCTCCCACAGTCCAAAGATGTGCAGGCTAGGTGGATTGGCCATGCTAAAAATTGCCCCATAGTATTCAGGGATGTGTAGATTAGGTGGGTTATAGTGGGGTGGGTCTGGGTGGGATGGTCTGAGAGTCGGTGTGAACTTGTTGGATCGAAGGGCCTGTTTCCACACTGTAGGGATTCTATTCTATTCTTAATGCCCTTTATCAAAAGAAATCTGCCCATCCTTATCCGGTCTGGCCTATGTATGACTCAAGATCTACAGGGACATGATTGACACTCAACTGCTGTCTGTAATGGCCTAGCAAGGCATTCAGTTCAAGGGTAATTAGGGATGGGTATCAAATGCTGGCCTTGGCAGTACTGCCCACATCCCTCAAAACAATCAAGAACACCATCAACAAGAATAACTGGGTCATCCCACTCCTACTTGTATGATGCTGCTGAGGTGGAATAGCTGCCACATTTGCTGACATAATGACTGTGACTGCATTCCTTTTGTCCTGTTGTACAATGTTAATTATATCAACACAGTATTATTTAATTATTTCCAGTTGCAATGCTTATTTCTGTGATTGAATGATGCAACCTTCTCCCAACTTTTTTTGTTATGAAACATGTGCCAAGGGGGCAGTGAGATTCTGAAAGCTATTTGACGTTATGGAATGTTTTTTGGCCCGAGGGACTGTGCAGCTTTAACAACAGGTCCAATTGCAACACAGGAAGTGCTTATAGCAGTCAGTGCTTCACTGACAGGCTGACTGCACACTTTTCCTGTTGGCATTACTGCAAACAAACCGCAATCCTGGTTCACTCTCTGTGCCTGCTTGCATCCAGGTACTTGCTCTCTACTTTCCATTTCATGTCTATGTTCTGTTGGATGTCCCACGAGTGCAGTTGTCTGACTGTGGTCCAAAACTCTCAGTGGCTGGTTATTACTCAAAACTTGTTGTCTTAGTTCAGCAACCAAGGAGTCAAGTGGAAACAGCACTGGAGGTAATGGCTGTGTTAAAGTTTAAGCTAGGGATATATGAAAATTGTGTGTGATTGTTGGCGTTATTAACAATGAATGAAAGATGGTCAGTGCCAAATAATCCTAAAATGATGCTTTTGGGTGAAAGGGCAAATGCTGTGCTTTACAAGACATTTGTTTTTATACAACTTATATCACAATATCTCAAAGCACTTTACAACCAATGGAATTCTTTAGTCACCAAGTGGTCAATATCACAGCCCACTTGTGCACAGCAAGCTCCCACAAACAATAATAATGACCAGATAATCATTTCGTTTTGGTGATTTTCCACAAGGGATTGGCTTGGATACTGGTGATAACTGCGCTTTCCCATCTGAGAGGATAGACAGAGCCTTGGTATCATGTTTCATTTGACAATGCAGCACTTCCTCAGCACTGTATCGAACTGTCAGCCCAGAATTCATGATCAAATTTCCATAATGGATACGTGTCCACCACCTTGAGACTGAGAATGCTACCACTGAGACATAATCAGTCTACTGCTCGATACAAAAGTCCCGCAGCATTATTTGAAGAAGTGATGCAAGTTCTCCTCAGAGCACTGGATAATAATTATTGCTAAATTAACATCACTAAAGAGATTACCTGGTAATTTACCTCTTTTGTGTTTATGGCAACTTAGTGTGTACAAATTGCCAGTCATCTTTCCTGTATTATAAATGTCACTACATTTCAAAAACACTCCATTGGCTGTAAAGCACTTTGGGACAGATTCTTACACGAGTGGAAGGAAGGAGAGAGCAGGAAGAACAAAAGAGAAGATCTGAGGTAGTATGGAAGGTAATAGAGATCAAATAACAAACAATTTCATACTTCAAGAAGCAGAGTGATATGGCTGTGAGACAGAAACAAAAGTCTGAATGAGTTGTGAGTCGCTATTCCCATTCACAGTGGAACCACACAAATTATGAGATGTTTTACTGTTTCGTAAGAGGAATTGCAAATCTTTCTGTAATCTGGCTCAAAACTATTGTTTTACTGTAATTAACCAGTTATAACTTGTAGTGGCTTGCCTCTGTTAGAATTTTCTCTGTAAATGGATAAACCAGTTTGGTAATGTTGTGAAAGTGTCAGGCATGACTGATATTTTGAAGTGACATGGATAGATCTTGAAAAGTATAAATTTATAAAGGTATTTAACATAACTGTGCAAATTTGTCATGAAGTAATGAGCAAAAACAGTTCAACTATTCTCGATTCTGTACAGTGTACGGCACTCTACAGTCCTTCCCTGCATTTACAATCACAAGTTATATTTACAATACACAATGCGTGACATATAGCCTTAGGGGTTTTACGCATATTTCAACTCATTACTACACTATGGCGGGAGTGTATTAGACAGTGGCCCTTCCCCATTGAGACTCTGCAGAGTCTGGCCCAAATTATAGTGTGCCTCTCCAGCACATAGTCCTGGACCTTAGAATGTGCCAGTCAATATAGTCAATACATGCGACAGTCACCAGCTCTTCGCATGGAAGATCAGCAAGTTTCAGACAGACCGAAGAATGTCTACAGCTGAGTGGATGGTCCTCAGCAGCAATTATGTTTGTCTTGCTGCATGTCCCTGGAAATCGCCCATACACCACAGAGTCCTACTGCTCAGCAAAACCTCAACAAAAGCCACTGCATCTGTTTCCAGATTGCAAAGATTCATTCCAGAAGGAGTGTAAAGCAGCCAGCATGATTGGCACCACATCCACAAATAGTCACTCGCTCCACCACTAATGTTCAGTTGCAGCAGTGCGTGTACATCCTATAAGATGCACCACAGAAATTCACCAAGGCTCCTTAGATATCATCTTCAAAGCCCATGACCACTACCACCTAGCAGATACATGGGAATGCCACCATTAGTGAAGCCCACATCCCTTGAATGAGTAACAAAAAATATGAGCATTTGTCTCTTCCACATTACAGCCACCTCAAGAGTAGCATTATGAGAGATTCCTGGTGAGGAGGAAAGACATGACACGGAGGGCCCTTCTTACCACTAACCAAGGTATGGTTTTGAAAGCTCTGGCAATGAAATATTCTGCCAAATGACTTTGACATTCTGCTCAGTGAACCATCCAACAGGTTCCACCATCTCATTGGGAAAAAGACATGGTAACATTTGATGTTGTCAAACCTAGGGTATAGGGTGTCTACTGGGTACATTTTTACCCCCTTTATAGAAAGGTTTATACATGGCGTCCCATTTTAGATCTCCAGACAAAATGGAACAAGACTGCCACAATAGGGCACGGACCAGATCTGCACCATGTAGAGCAACAGAAGGAGCACCCTGCACCTGATGACCAGGAACTCACCGTAATGGAGAGGGAGCATTACTCCTACATGCCCTGATTCTGAGAGAAGGCCAGGACCCTCCAAGCTGTATTAATTTTCTTTATTTTTTTTCCTGAGATCTGGGTGTCATTGGCAAGGCCAGCATTAGTTGCCCATTCCTAATTACCCTTGAACTGAGTGGCTTGCTTAGCCGTTTCAGAGGTTAGGACTCAACCACATTATTGTGAATCTGGAGTCACACACAGGCTGGACCAAGTGAGGATGACAGAATTTATTTTCAAAGGACACTTTGAACCAGATGGATTCTTATGATGACCAATCGTTTTCTCCATAGCACCATTACATAGGACCATTTCAGCCTCCGTGGTGGCATTAGAACGCCTGTCCTCAAAGCATTCATCTGGGTCACTGGATTACTAGTCCAATGAAATTATCACCACGTCACCATCTTTCTTTTATCTGATACACTGCGCAATCAGACTTACCACATGGACTGCTCATGAACAAGCCCTGTTACTACTTTTGCAAAGGCAACAAATGTTTGTTTGCAGCACTCACGTTCCATAAGGGACCATAAGACATATGAGCAGAATTAGAGACAACAAGGTGCAGACCCTAACCCTTGTTGTCTCGGATTCTCCAGCATCTGCAGTTCCTACTATCTCTGAGCAGAATTAGGCCATTTGGCCCATCAAATCTGTTCCACCAATCAATCATGGCTAATATGTTTTTTAACTGTATTCTTTTGCCTTCTTGCTGTTACCTTTGGTCCCCTTATTAATCAAGAAACTATCTTTCTCTGTTTAAATTCACTGTGGCTTGGCCTCCACAGCCTTCTGAGGTAAAGAATTCCATATATTAACTGGCTGAAGAAATTCCTCCTTATCTCAGTTCGAAAGTGTTGTCCCTTCACTCTGAGTCTGTGCCATTGGGTCCTAGTCTCTCCTACTGGTGGAAACATCTTGATGTCCATTCTATCCAGGTGTCTCAGTATTTCAATGAGATTCGCCCCCATCCTTTTAATCGCCGTCAAGTACAGACCCAGAGTCCTCAACTGCTCCTCATATGACAAGCCTTTCATCCCTGGGATCATTCTTGTAAACCTTCTGTGGACACCCTCCAAGGTCAGCACATTCCTCCTCAGATACAAGACACAAACTGCTCACAATATTCCAATTATGATCTGACCAGAGCCTTATACAGTCTCAGCAGTACATTCCTCCTCTTGTATTCTAGCCCTCTCAAAGTGAATGCTAACATTGCATTTGCCTTCCTAACGGCCAAATGAACCTGCATGTTAGCCTTAGGAGAATCCTGAACTAGGACTCCCAAGTCACCTTATGCTTTAGATTTCCGAAGCCTTTCCCCATTTCAAAAATAGTCTATGCCTCTATTCTTCCTACCAAAATGCATAACCTCATGCTTTCCCACATTGTATTCCATCTGCCACTTCCTGGGCCACTTTCCTACCCTATCCAAGTCCTTCTGCAGCCTTCAGCCTCCTCAGCATTGTCCCTCCACCTATCTTTGTGTCATCTGCACTCAACAATGCCCTCAGTTCCTTCATCTAGCTTGTTAATGTATAACATGAATAGTTGTAGTCCCAACAATAACCCCTGTGGAACTGTACTCATCCCTGACTGCCATTCTAAAAAAGACCTCTTTATCCTCACTCTCTGCCTTCTGCCAGTCAGCTAATCCTTTTCCATGCCATTACCTTGCCCCTAACATTACGGCTCTTATCTTATTTAGCAGCTTCCTGTGTGGCACCTTGTCAAAGAATTTTGTCAAAGAATTCCAAGAATGAATATGAAATAAAAATGGATCCTTCTTTGTGACCATTCACCTTTGTGAAGCTTATTTGGACTGTTGTCTGCGTAAAAAGTGTGATACAAAAGCAGACAGCTTTACTGTCTTCCACGTGGCAGGTACAAATACTTACAAGTGTCTTTGAGGTACCAGAATCCAGTTGGTATTTAACTGAAGTAACCACTGGATTAGGCTGAAGCTGTCTGCGAAAGGAGGAGAAAATAGAAACAAACTGCCAATGTTGCATGAGAAAAGCTTTCCCAGTACACCCTGCCAGATTCTGAAACAATCTTCATGAGAAATCGGGTCCCTTAAGTAAAACTGCCACCTACTGCCAAGTCTAAAACTAGACCAACAGTGGGCTAGTGGTGGTGGCTAAGAAAATAGCTTTTTGCAAATGTTATTAAAACAATACAGTATCATTTGGTTCTGTACTGAGTTGGTATGGAGAGACATTTCCTTCTTTTCTGTTGTTGCTGCTACCTGTTTGCTAGCTACTTTCAAAGCTGTAGCTGCATTGACATTGTTGCCTTGGACCACTTGATCTCGCGTTGATTGTTTTGAAGGAAGTGATTTCAAGTGAACAGCTCAAGCTCAACCTTACACTTTTTTTAAAACTGCAACTTAGTCACCTCTAAATGTAGCAAATGAAAAGTTCAGAAAACAACAGGACACATACAGCTGTGGTCAGTAGTATTGAGAATTTTCCATATGTGTCCAGTGGGAACTTCATCCATCTCTTTCGCTATTCTTTCATGTGATATGGCAAATCCAGCATTTGTTGTCTATCCCTAATTGCCCTTGAACTGAGAGGCTTGCTAGAGCCATTGCAGAGGGGAGTTATGTGTCAACCACATTGCTATGGGTCTGGAGTCACATGTAGACCATACTGGGTAAAGATGGCAGATTTACCTCCTTACAGGACACAAGTGAACCACACGGGTTTTTATCACAATTGATGATAACATCATAATCACTGGGAGTACCCTTCAATTCAAAATTTATTAATTGAATTTAAATTTCACCATGGTGGATTAGACCCATGTCTTTACGGCATGGGCCTGGGCTTCTGGATGATTGTTCAGTGATATTACGATGACATGGACCATCTCTCCCGATCATGACCATGGCCTCCAGTTATGATTATGGAATTGCAACATGTAACTTAAAATGGTGTATGGCAACTCTTTAAAAAAAGGAAAAGCCACAGGGAAATGGGGTTAGTGGGGAGATTGCTCAAATTCTGCTTTATAAAGTTTATCTGCAGAAATCTACTGCCTGTAAGCTGTGCCACATTAATAGGAACAAGTTGCATCTTTTCAAAACTGACATTTGTTCAAGAGGTATGAGGCAAAAGTGGGAACAGGATACTGAGTTTGTTGAATTATAGAATCTCTATAGTGAGGAATTAACGGGCTGAATGGCCTGCTTCCACACTGTAGGGATTCAATGATCCTCCAAACTGAGGGGCCAAACAGCCACTCCTGTTCCAATTGCCATGGTCTTATGACAGAATGAGGTAGCAGCCTGTTTTATATCTCATCTGACATGAAATCAATAGAAATAACGGGTTTAACAAGACTTTTGTGATAGTCTGGGATCCTCTCTCATAAAAAAATTGTTTGAGTGATTGATGGTAGGTTAAGTCACAAAGCTGTCCAGTGCCAGTGAATGACCTTGATGACTGTAGTAGCTTTTCAGAAACAAAGGCAATATATCTCTTGATTCAGTTAATGATGCTGTGTATTACTCAAAATCTTCTTTGTAAAATTAATCTTCAGAAATCCAGAGTTCTGTAAGTTATGCCAAATGATTAGAAACAAACTGCATGTTTTAAAAACTGATATTTTTTCAAGGGCTGTCATATTCATGTTCTATGCCCTTGTGCTTGAATTGACATCAAGGACCTTTGGCACACGCATCCAGTCAAGACTTGTTCAAGTTCTCCCATGTCATCCTTGTAGTGTAACAGTAAACAGCTCCAAAGTACAAACATGTCAGTACTGATAAATGAAGTGCTTAAGCACAAGGTCTAAACAGAATACATTGTGACTACAAAACTCCAGTCATTGGTGGCAACTGGCATTGTGCTGAGTGTTAAAAGTTAGTTCTCGGAAAGGAACATAATTCTGTTGTCCACCGGGTCCAGAATCTGTCAAAACACTCACTGAGGCCTTCATGTTACGTTTCCGTCATGTTAAAAACTACATTGCATAGTAAAAAGAAATTAGTCTGCCATTTTGACGGTGATGTCTTCTAATATGTGTAAAATAATTTGGCTACTACTTGTTAAAATAGCAGGCAGAAGAACACTATCTTGATGCATTAATGAAACAGAAAATTCAGATAGAAGACACAAACTAAAAGGACAAAACAGGTACCACAACGCAGAAGGTGAACATTCTGTAAACCTACCAAAAGAGCTACTGTGGAAGCCCCTAATTTTGATTGTTACAAAATGTTAATCATGCTTTGGCAATAGTAGATTACAGTAGCAGGGCATGATAGCACAAGTGAGGGAGGACTACACTTTCACAAGTGCTGCCTTTCAAATGTAGATTTAAATTGAAGGAGAGCAAGATAAGTATCCACAATGTCTGTTGTTCCACGTTTGTTCATCAGAGAGACAGTGCAGACACAATGGGCCAAATCTCTTCCCGCACTGTAACAATTCTGAAATAAAAACAGAAATTGCTGGAGAAACACAGCAGGTCTGACAGCATCTGTGGAGAGAGAATAAGGTGTATAAGGTGAGGATGTATTAGGCATTAATCAGAATGCATTTGGAATATTGTGAGCAGTTTTGGGCCCTGCATCTAAGGATGTGCTGACCTTGGAGGTGGTCCAGAGGAGGTTTACAAGAATGATCCCAGGGATGGAGGGCTTGTTATATGAGGAGTGGTTGAAGACTCTGGATCTGTACTTGACAGAGTTTAGAATGATGAGGGGAATCTCACTGAAACTTACAGAATACTGACAGGCCTGGATAAAGTGGATTTGGAGAAGATGTATCTAACAGTTGGAGAGACTAGGATCCAAGGGCAGAGCCTCAGAGTGAAGGGATGACCTGAGTGAAGGGATGAACTGAGGTGAGGAGGAATTTCTTCAGCTAGAGAATGGTGAATCTGTGGAACTCATTGCAGCAGAGGGCTGTGGAGGCCAAGTTATTGAATGTATTTATGAGAGAGATAGGTTCTTGATTAGTAAGGGGATCAAAGATTATGGGGAGAAGGCAGGAGAATGGAGTTAAGAAACATATCAGCATGATTGAATGGCAGAGCAGACTCAATGGACCAAATGCCCTAATTCTGCTCCTATATCTTATGGTCTTAATGTTTCAGGTCCAATGACCCTTCTTCAGAACAATTCTGTATCCTGGCCAAATATATACACCTGAATCAACACTCCCTCAAAAAAGGCCAATGTCATTCTGAGGAAGGGTCACCGGACCCGAAACGTTAACTCGGATTTTTTCTTCACAGACGCTGCCAGACCTGCTGAGCTTTTCCAGCAACTTCTGTTTTTGTTCCAATGTCACTCTGCTGTCTGTGGGGGCTTGCTGTGCACAAATTAGCTGCTGCATTTCCTACAACCCTTAAAGATATTTCATTGTTTATAGTACACTTAGGAACTTCCCTGAAGGCGCTATAGAAATCCACGTTCCTTTTTTCCCGGATAGATTTTGTACAACATCCACAATGTCCTCCTCTCGGCTGCACACACTGGAGTTGCCGGTTGCTAAGTGACAACCGCGTATCCCGCGTTAAACCTTCCCCCGCTCACTTCCGCCACCCAGACTTCCGGTCCACCGCTCAAATGTTCCCCCGTCCGGTTTCGTTGCTGCTGTGGCAGCTGCTCCCGCCCCTCCTCCCCATCCCATTCGTACCCCGCCCGGTACTTTCCCCAGAGACCAGAGTGGCCGGTGAGTGGACTTTTGGGAATAATGCTGTTGTTAGTTGTTGGGTCACCAGTCTGATCTCCACCAGGTCCTCAAGGAGTCTGAGTTGCTGTGGCAACGTGCAGGTTTTTTTATTCCCATATCCATGTCAGAGCCAAGGCTAGAGATTCTTCTTACATTCCATCACACGGATCTTCTCCAGTTCCTACAGCTTGAGCAGATTAATGCTCAACCAGTTTGGACTCATTACTGCGCACCTTCCTTGACCATTGAGTCCTGGAAAGGGACTTGAACTCTGGCTGAGAGATAGCAAGAACTGCAGCTGCTGGAGTCAAGAGACAACACACTATGGAGCTGGAGGAACACAGCAGGCCAGGCAGCATCAGGGGAGCAGGAAAGTTGACGTTTCGGATCAGGTCCCTTCTTCAGAAATGGGCTTCAGAAATTTCTGAAGACGGGTCCCGACCCGAAACGTCAGCTTTTCTGATGCTGCCTGGCCTCCTGTGTTCCTCCAGCTCCATACTGTGATGTCTTGAACTCTGGCTGGAATGGATTAGTGACCAGCCTCCTTACTCTAGCCATGGTGGAGGTCCTGTCAGGACTGCCTTCAAGTAGGGAACTGAAGAAAAAGACATTGTAGCTGTCAATCCTTGATCCATTCATTACTGAGCAGCAATGTTTGCGTTGCCAGATGCACAGAGTTACATGTTTAAGTGATTGAGATCCCAGTTATAGAGTCATACAGCGCAGAAACAGGCCCTTCAGCTCAACTCGTACATGCTTATCGAAACTTGATCAGCCAAGCATCTTACATACACTAGAATCCATACACTGCACTCACTGCCTCATCCATGTTGTGCTAGGATTATGGAATATTGAGTTTGGAGGTAACAAATGTATGGAAGAGGAAGAGCAGAAGAGCTGAGGCACAATCAGTGTTATGGAGGTGGATGCCTTGCTGCAGGAGGGGGCTTCTGGCTCAAGGCTCAGATCAAGGATGTCACATTTGCAAACATTGTTAACAAAGAGAAATTTCTTTCTCTGGCAAGAGTCTATAAACTAAAATTAGGTCATGGGGTGGGAAGGACTTTACATAAAGGAATTCTCTTCCCTCAAATGGCTATTGAAGCTACGTCAACTGCAAACATCAGAATTGGCCTTAATGGATATATTTTGGTAAAGGAGCCATCATTAAGGATTATGAAACAAAGGAAGATCATTGTGGCTGCAGATCTTCAGCTTTAATCTTAGTTATAGTGGAATAGACCTGAAAAACTAAAAGGCCTAGTCCTGTTTATATGTCCACTGGCCTTCACCTTTACCCTAGTACATCTTTGAATCTTCCTTCTGAGTATCTCATTGTGTTTTAATAGTTTGCTGCAATTTGGAAGTGAACAATTTGAACATTACGCTGCACATCTCTCTTGTACTCCATTAAGAAGCCAGCAGAGTTACAGCACTTGCTAGCACAATAAGTTTCATGTGTCAATAAATTATTCAAGTGACTTTAAGAACTATGGGTAAACCATTTTCACTACACCACGATTTATGTGCAGAATTTATGTGAAATGGATTATTGCTGAGTATGTTTATACCATAGCTATCTGTTTGAGAGCAGAGTTGACCTTGACAGATGGTGATTTCTTTTCCCTGCTTGGGAAGATTTCATATTCTGAAAATTATCTGTGTGAGTTTGCATCCCTTTGTGCTTTTAAAAAAAAAAAATCTGTTTCTCAATGTTGAATTTCAGGTGTTTTCAGTGCCAGGACCTCTGTTGATGTCAATCAGGATGATCAATTGTTATTACTTTTGAAGTGACGACACTTTTAATGTTTTAGTGCTTGTAACATTCAACCATAAGCTTTAACGAAGCAACTTTATGCTGTTTATAAGGATGTTCTGATTCTAAAGCAATGTTGAAGCATACCTGTCGCTTACGACATCCAAGGACTGAGCTGTAGTTCAAAAAACCTTGGCTGCACTAGCCTTGAAAGAAGCTACATGAGTAGGTAGAGATAAAGGAGATACTCATTGCAGTAGGAAAACTTAATCCTGAGCATTAGTTTAAGTTAAGTCACAAATTCAAGACAGAAGGATGTAGTTGCAAACTGGTGAAAGGAAAGTTGAGCATGAATGACAGACCGGTGATGAGGACCATAGTTTAAATATGTATTTATGTATCCAAATAAGCAAGATTTATGTAGATCCTTTAATGTATGAAAACATCCTAAGGTGCTTCTTGGGGCAATCGTTCAATGTGACAGAAATCAATAGCTTTTTGGAGATTAATGATACCAAGGAGATAGTGCAAATGAGTAGTGTAAGGTGGCATGGTGGCTCAGTGGTTAGCACTGCTGCCTCACAGGACCACGGACCTGGGTTTAGTTCCAGCCTCAGGTGACTTTCTGTGTGGAGTTTGCACATTCTCCCTCTGTCTATGTGGGTTTCCTCCGGGTGCTCTGGTTTCCTCCCGTAGTCTGAAGATGTGCAGGTGAGGTGGATTGGCCATGCTGAATTGCCCATAGTGTCCATTGCTGTGTAGGCTAGGTGGATTAGTTATGGGAAATGCAAGGTTACAGAGATAGGGCAGGGAGGTGGGTTTCGATGGGATGCTCTTCACAAGGTTGGTGTGGATGCGATGGGCTAAATGACCTGCTTCCACACTGTAGGGATTCTAGGATTCTATAATCAGCCGTGATCTAATTGAATGGTGAATCAGACTCAACAGACTGAATGGCCTATTTCTTCTTGCAATGTTCCAACCAAGCAAGAATGACAGCAGAGATAATGAAGGAGATTTTGAGATGGGACGATTAAAATCTTGGTCATGGACGTGGATTTTGGGAAGGGGCTTGGTGTTCATGGAATTTACTGACGGATTTCTACCATCTGCTCCCTCGACTATAAAAGGCCAGCATCTTGCCGCTTCAAAGGCAAACTCTGAAGATAGTAAAACAAACCTGGAACCTGGAGTGTGCAAACATGCTCGGGCGATGTTTATCGAGTTGGCAGGTTCTGTCTCTAACCCAGCGTATTTGCTTTTCAGTACAATGTTGTTCAAAGTCATAGGAAAGGAAAATCTGATGGAACATTTTTGTTTGGAGTAGAAGTGACTGAGGTACGCAACAAAACTGATTGCTTCTTTCAAGGGTTTTAGGAACAAATTATATCTAACAACCCCACACAGCAAACTTTAAAACTGTGAAATTAAAATTGTGTGTTCTCCAGACCCTGCATGAACAGCTGTTAAATTATTTGCTGATTGATGTTTGTCAGAATGAGTTTTCCATGACTCTGTCTGTAAAGTGTGTTTCTCTGGGACTAGAGAACAGCCCCTTGCAAGGCTGTGGAGTGCTGTGTATTTCACTGGGTAGGGTAAGGGCATGTGGGGAGGTTTGAAAGTGTGTGAGGGGGGTTAGATAGATGTCCCTTGTTTTATACCATTCCAATGTAGTTTGCAATCAGCTTTAGTTGAGTAAAGTTTTTGTGTTGGGCTCTCACTCTCTGTATGATGCAGCTGACCATCTGGGTGTGTCACTGGGGGTTTATTTGCACATTGTACAGCCTGATTATATTGAGTCATCAAGTCATACAGCATGGAAGCAGACCCTTCAGTCCAACTTGTCCATGCTGACTAAGTTTCCCAAACTAAACAAGCCCCATTTTGGCCCATATCCCTCAAACCTTTCCTATTCATGTACTTTTCCAAATGTCTTTTGATGTTATAACTGCGCCTGTATCGTCCACTTCCTCTGGCTGTTCATTCCACGTACGAACACCCTCTTTGTGAGGCCCCTCAGGTCCTTTTTAAATCTTTCTCCTCTCACCTTAAAAATATTCCCCCTAGTTTTGAACTCCCCCACCCTAGGGAAAAGACCTTTGCTATTCATTTTATTTATGCCCCTCATGATTTTATAAATCCCTATAAGGTCATCTTCCAACCTCCTACACTCTAGTGAGTAAAGTCCCAGCCTATCCAGCCTCACCTTATAACTCAAATCCTCCAGCCCTGGCAACATCTTGGAAATCTTTTCTGAACCCTCTCCAGTTTAATAATATCTTTCCTATAGCAGGGTGACCAGAACTGTACACAGTACTCCAAAGGTGGCCTCACTAATGTCCTGTACAACCTCAACATGACATCCCAACTTCTATACCCAGTGATCTGAGCAATTAAGGCAGATGTGCTAAATGCCTTCTTAACTATCCTGTCTACCTGTGATGCAGCTTTCAAAGAGCCAAGTAGCTGAATCCCTACGTCTTTCTGTTCGACAATACTACCCAGGGCCGCACCATAAACTGTGTAAGTCCTGCCCTTGTTTGTTTTACCAAAATTCAGTACCTCGCATTTATCCAAATTAAACTCCAACAGGCACGCCTCAGCCCTTTGGCCTAATTAATCAAGATATGTTTGTAATTTTAGCTAACCTTTTTCACTGTTGACTGTACCACTGATTTTGGTGTCATCCGCAAACTGACTAGATTTGCCTCCTAAATTCTCATCCAGGTTGTTTATCTAAATGATGAACAGCAATGGACCCAGCAAAAATCCCTGTGGAACACTGCTGGTCACAGTCTGGTTTTCAGTCTGAAAAACATCCCTCCACCGCGACCCTTTGTCTCCAACCATCAAGCCAATTTTATATCCAATTGGCAAACTCTCCCTGAATCCCATATGATCTAACTTAACTAATACGTGGGAAAAAGACACAGGATGAGCTGCCCAGAAGCCCTGCTCCCTTTTTGCTGAAATCTAAAGTGGAATGCCACTCCTTGCAGCCTGGGTACAAGAGAATTAAAGCAGAAAACAAAAGTGATTTGATTCTACAGTAGAGACAGGAAGAGAAAGAGGACAACTCCACTGTTGCATAGTATCTGCTGTACAATAACGATATCTGTTGGCTCAAGCTGATGAGCCTACAGACTGTAAACAAGCCATTTCATCCTTCTGGTTTATGCTCCTAAACAGTGCTTTTTTCACCCAACACCCCGTCTTTCTAAACTTTTCTTTCTCGCGCATATCTAGCTTCCCCTTAAACGCCACTCCACTACTAATCTCAACCACTCATGTGGTAGTAAGCATCACATATTGACCACTTTTGGGTAAAGAAGCTGCCCAATGTATTAGACTTGTTGAGTGCTGAGCTGCTTAAAGGAAGAAAGGCTGTTCCAATAGACGATATTGTATTATCTCTTGATGATGAGATTTGCTTTAAAGCATAAGGACTGTTCAAAGCGTGGATAGTATAGGAGGTAGGGTAACTGAGCCGAGGAGAGGTGAGTTCAGCGTTGCATAAGGAAGGTGTGACCATAGGAACATAAGAAATAAGAACAGGAGTAAGCCATTTAGCCTCTTGAGACTGCTTTGCCATTCAATAGGATCGTGGCTGATCCAACACTCCTCACGTTCATTGTCCTCTCTATTCCCCATAACCCTGCCCGTACTGATCAAGAATTTATCTACCTCAGCCTTAAATACACAAGGAAGTTGTCTCCACAACTCTGTGTGACAAGGAGTTCCACAACCCTCTGAGAGAAGAAACTCCTTCTCAGCTCAGTCTTAAATTTCCTCCTCTTTATTCTGAGACTGTGCCTTCTGGTCCTTGACTGCCACATGAGGGGAAACATCCTCTCAGCATTTACCCTGTCAAGCCCCAGATGAATCCTTTATGACTGGTTCAGGGAGAAAAAAAAATGTGTGCTCCCTCGAGCATGGCTTCCCAAAATGTCGGTGGGGACTACAGGTGGGGTTGCAAGATGAAACTTTGGGCTCATGAGCTGTGAGGCAGCAATGGGTGCTGTGGAGCTCTGACTGAGTTACCACTGGTGCTCCAACAGACAGGCCCCTGCTCTCGCAAGTCACGTATATCCTCCAAACCCCACCAGCATCTCCCACTTCCACTCTCTCAAGCGTCCTGTCCTGCCCCCGCCACTCCCATTCCCAGGTCTCACCGAGGGGTGTGACCATTTTCAAGCCTCAGTACTGGGTCACAGTGGGAAAATGTTTGGGAAGCGATGCCTGAGCGTAAGCTAAACTATTGTCTCCGTAATGGATTGTGTAGAAGAAATTTCCCAACTTCAAAGCCAAAATAATGAGCCGTAATTCTTCTCTGAACTTGAGCCCGTGCAGTCAGTCACAAATGAGTTAAATATACATTTCCTATTTAGTGAAGTCTCTGCTTTCTGTCTATGCAACCCCCACCTCTCTCTCTCTCTCTCACACACACACACACACACACACACACACAGGATCCTGTTATTAAAATGCACGCCATTGCTAATGTGAATGATATGGAAAAGCTTTTGCATTTTTTTGGCTACAGTCCTGTAGAAATATCGAATGGCAAGGCTGAAAGTGAGACGAGGTGTCCTAGGATTCTGCAGTGCTGATGTAATCACTGTGATGTAGGAGGCTGTCTCTACATCTGCTGCTCAGTCTCTATGCTTTGCACTTGAGCCACAAAGTTAATTTCTTTCACTTTGGCAAAACAGTCTTAGTAATAGTCAGAACAGATCGCTGAATTGTTAAGATACAGAAGGAGGAGATTTGGCCCATCATGTCTGGGACTAGCTGCAGTGATTCTGAAAAGAAAACAGCTGAGGTGAGAGTCTGTTTTTCTACAGATGCTGACATGAACGTGAAAACACCTTTTCAGGTGCTGTAGTTTTGATTTTGTAATGCAGCAGTGTTCAGTCTTTTTAGATATGGTGGTCTCATTCAAATCTTTGAACTTCTCAAAGATGTACAAAGGAAGTATATTTGTCCCACTGTGCAAAAGATTAGAGTGTGCCAATGGAAATTACTAAGCAACAGCAGAAGTCTAGTTGAGGGTTCCCTGCATCCTTTGCTCAACTTGCTCCCTTTCCAAGGTCTGAACATAAGTTAAAATAAGGGACACAATTATTTGCACTATTTTGGAGAGTTGTTTTAAAAAGCCATTAGTGACTTGTTGGAAAATAGTTTTTACTTAATGTGTTATCTCCCAGACGTGAAGTGGAATAACACATGGCCACTATTTGGATGTCAGCTGGGTTCCTTCACTGCAGACTTCCAAGAACTTACTGGGAAATTGAAATAACTGTACAGAGACCGGTATCCTGTCACCAAGTCACCATTTATTTAGGTGTGTGCACAGTACACTGGCTGTGATCAGCCAGCTCGAAGCCCATCCCCTGAACTGAGGAAATTCTAAATCTCCTGTTTATATCTGTCAGCCAAGTTCCCTGATTGGCCCAGATTAACAACCTCAATCAAGGATCTCATAGATAAGAAGATCCACCTGGTTCCAATCACTACATAAATGTTGTTTAGATAGTGAGACAGGGCAGGGAAAGTCTCTATCATTGTCTCTGATTCTTAATCTGTGTTGGGTTCCTGCAGTGATGGGTCTCAAAACTCACCACGGTGACCTGCTCTTGATGACTATCTTGGCTAACTTCCAGTCACCTGAGCTCACACAGCTCCTGGGACGTCTTCCTGGAGCTCACTTTGCAAACATGAGTTACTTAAAGGGAAGCACTGCTCTTGCTGAAGAATAAACTTATTTAGGCACTGCAACATTAATACAAGTTAGCAAACACAGAATGGAAAGAATGCAGAATTTTTGAGAACACTGCTTGGACCATGAGGTTTGCCCAGACCCTCACAAGCCTTTGACTTTATGAATCTCTTGGTATATCCACATTTGAAAGTTTTCCATAACACACAAAGGTTTGCGTTTAGTGGTGCATAGATAGATAGGGGTGTGTTGCTAATTCTTTCAAGCATTTTTATTTCAATGCACGGTTACTGAGCTGGCAGGAACCGCTTGCACATAGCTTTGGAGGGTGAGTGGGTAAATGCACGCTTTGTATGCACATGTGATCCAACTGGGATGGCAGGTAGAGGAGCCAAGCTACCCCACCCAGTTAATGTCATCTCCATGTCTGCTTCCAACATTACAACCAATGATTACCTGTTCTGAAGATTCTTCTTTGTCAGTTAACCTATTTTCTCTAATCAACCCGTTCAGAGATGTTATTACACAGCTCTGGAGCAGATAGGATTTGAACCAGGTCTCTTGGTCCAGGGGTAGGAACACTACCACTGCACTACAAGAGAGCCCCTGTTCTGAGGATACTAACCACCTAAGTAAATAAGCAGCAGGTGCTCTGAACAAAGAACATAAGACCTAATGAAACTGACTCATTAATTCCCACATCAGAAAAGTAGAGAATGAAATTATTTTACTTGGTACAGCATCCTTGCTTTTGTCTCATCCATTGTCAAGAAAAATAGAAGGACATGTACTTCATTCGTGTCCATCACAACCTTGCGGTGCACCAACGCGTTTCACGGCTAGTGAAGTGTTTCTGAAGTGCTGCAATTGTAATGTAGGAAATGCAGCAGTCAAATTTGCCACAGCAAACCCGCAAAAACAGCATTACGATAATAACTGTTACTTGTCATCTGTTTTTATCGTGTGATAGAAGGATAAACATTGACCAGGACATTGGGGAGAACTCCTGTCTGCGTGGGTTTCCTCTGGGTGTTCCGGTTTCGCCCCATAGTCCAAAGATGTGCAGGTTAGGTGGATTATAGGGGGATGGGTCTGGGTGGGATGCTCCAAGTGTCGGTGTGGACTTGTTGGGCCGAAGGGCCTGTTTCCACACTGTAGGGATTCTATGATATTCTCTTAGACATAGTGCAAAGGGTTCTTCTACATCCACTTAGAGCACATGGGGCCTTGCTTTAACATCTCATCTGAAAAGTGGCTACTCCAACAGTGCGGTACATCCTTCGAACTGCATTGAAGTGTTAGCCTTGAATTTTATGCTCAATCCACTGGGAAGAAAGATGCCCCAACACCAGCATCCTTGACCAGGCCAATGTCCGCAGCATCGAGGCACCAACCACTCTTGATTGGCTACGATGGGCTGGGTACGTCATCTGCATGACTAACACAAGACTCCCCAAGCAGGTGCTCTACTCCCAGTTTTGAAACAGCAAGCCCCAGGTGGATAGGGGAAGCTCCTCAGTGATACCCTCAAGGCCTCACTGGTGAAGTTTGGCATTCCCACAGACACCTGGGAATCACTGGCCCAAGACAGTCCAAAGTGGAGGAGGAGCATCCAGAATGGCATCAAGCACTTTGGAAAAAGTGGAAGCCAAATGAAAACATCGAAAGGAGCGCGCTGCCACACCAACGCCCCACCCACCCCTTCCCATGACCACCTTCTGCCCCAAGTGTAACGGAGCCTGCGGAAGCTGCATTGGTCCACCTACGGACTCACCCTGAGTATGGAAGAGAGTCATCCTCATCTGCAGGGGACCACCAATAAATGAACAAGCTCAAGTCTTAAGTTTTGAAGGTAAGTATACAGTTAGAGACCACTTAACTTAATCTTCCGCAGAAACCTCTGATGGCTTTCCTCTTCACTGTCCGATCACCGGAGCTTTTGCCTCCATTCCCCATGCTTGCCCTTGTGTTTGCTATTGTGGGTAGGTCAAGAACTAAGACCACTGTTTTCAAATTAGGGCTAAGAAGAAGGCAGAGTTTTTTTAAGGCAGTGGATAGATTTGTGTTAGGCTGGAGGATCAAGGATTTTTGGGGCTAAATGGGAATGTGGAATTCAAAACAAATAGCTCAGCCATGATCCTATTGAGTAGTGAAGCAGGCTCAAGGAGCTAAATAATCTGCTTCTCCTCTTTCATGTGTTCTTATGTCTGACAGCCATTCTCAATAGTTATTGCTTTGATAGCAGGTCTAAATGTTCCTCCTTGCTCTGTATTCATGGTTTGACTTCCATTAACCTCAGTATGAAGGTCCCCCCTCTTTTTTATCCTAAAATGATCAAATGCTTCAGGTCTTGCTTTATAGTTCAGCACAAGGGGTCTCAATGCAGTTTCTCAGCCACCCTGAACGTCTGTTGGCATACAATATTTTCTTTCCTGTTTTCACAATCGTGGTTCCATATTTCATCTAGCTGACTTCCACACTACAAGGTGTGATGAATTGGGAGGGAAGCACTATTTCGGCTGCAGCATTGGTAGACACAATTTTACAGGGAGCAGCGCTGGCATGTCTGGTCAGTGGCCGGAACTCTGAATTGGTTTGGGAGACTGACCAAGGTTAGGGATGTTTCTTGGTCCATTCACAGTTCTGGTATTTGCAAAAATTTGCCTTCCATATGGGCACCAGCCTGCAGTAGAATCAGTGCATGAAGTTGTTGTCTATTTGGATCAGTACACCAGGCATGAATGTGTTCATTCATCAACCTGGCACTTTGTTGCCAAAATCCAAGGTCTAAACAAGTGGTTCCATTTACAGGGGAAAAAAAAGAAAGAGGATACTTTGTGAATCCCAGTTCTTCACAGAGGCTTTAATTTAAAAAAAACTTCCAGTCGTTCAGGCGAACCTTAAAAATTCCGTGTGCTATTGAAAGAAGTATGGAGAGTTCTCTTACATCTCTGGCCAGAATTCTGTCTTCAAGGGACACTAAAAAAGTAGATTGCCTACAAGATGTTTACAGGATCTTGTGATGCATAAAATGTCTTATGGTCCCGTCCTAGCGCTTAAAGCTCTCTCTTTGACCAAACTCTCAATCACCTGTCTTAATATCACCTTATCTGGCTGGATGTCAAATCTTTGTTAACCGTTTCTTGATGTGCTTTGGAACAGTTTACTACAAGAGTGGTGGTATCTAACAAAGTTTTTTTCATTCAGTCACGGGATGTGGACATTACCGGCTGGATCAGCATTTATTACACATTCTTAGTTGCCCTTGAGAAGGTGATGGCAAGCTGCCTTCTTGAGCGATTCAGTCCATTTGTTGTTGTATGTTGCTCAATGCAAAAGTCAATGCACTTTAAGGTAATTCCTTTGCGTGCAGAGTACTTTGAGAGATCTCCCTGAGAGTGGAATAGCGATAAGCATCTGTATAAATTCAATTTGTTTCCCAAGCTACGACTTGGATTTTGTTTTGAAGTGGTGGAACTATCCCTGAATGTCTTGCACATAATGCTTTTTATCCATTTTGGGGAAAGCTTAAAACTCCCAGAGCTTCATTTGGATTTGAGGTCTGAGAAAATGATGGTTTGAGTGCATTGACTGAATTTGAGAGTGGAGATGAAGATCCCGGGGGCTTGAATTCACAAACTTCTCAAAGATGAGTGGAGGGACATTGAAATTGGAAGAAGTTTGACACCATTATAGCCAGCTGAAAGTTTTTAAGTTTGGGATTCACTTGAGAGGATTCTACTGTCATAAAAGCCTCTACTGCCAGGGAACCAACTTATGATATCAGCTGTTTCTTTCTAAATAATATTTCTGTCACATTACTTTGAGGGAGGGCTATTTGTGACATAGAAGAAATTAATGTCACTGCATAATTCCAGTAGAGTATTTAAGATAAGCTTCATATTATCTTGACTGATGAGAAGTTGGAACTTGCTATCATAGTGAGTGAGCTAACTATCATAGATCAGTGGAGGGGAAGCTGGATAAACCCTTGCAGGAGATAAAGAATAGAGGGTAATATTGAAGTGGTTATATGAAGAATGGTAAGAGGAAGTGGGAGTGGAACATAAATACTGATACAGTGCAGCTGAAACTGATGTGTCATAAAAGTGTAATAGGAGTAACATTATGTATTTGAAGAGCTTCTCTTTTCTAATTCCCTGTATTTATGTAAAACCCAGCTCACTGACCAGGCTTTTGGCCTAATACCTCCTGTGTGGCTTAATGACAAATACACTCTTGTAAGACACTTTGGAACTTTTCAGTGTATGTGAAGGCACTATATAAATGCAAGATTTTGACTCCCTGCTGTCTACTTCAATTAGCATCTATGGAGTGATGTTGTGCAATCCATTGGATGGCGAGCAGTTTCAAAGACCAAGATCAAATGTTTATTTTCTCTCTTGCTGGGATAATTCAAGAAGAAATTGGGAGAAAGAAAATGAGAGGGACTTGGAACTCCGAGATAAAAGGAAGATTAGGTTCTCTTAAGCTGATTTCTGCTTTCTCAGGAGTTGGGTTGCCATGAAAGCAGCAGTCATCATTGTTTCCTTTTATCCTCCTTCCCCCCCCACCCCACCCCAAAACAATCAATGAACAAACAAAAAGCAAAACCTCTGTGGTTTTACAGACGTTACTGCAGGTTCCACCCCAGGGTAAAATTCACAGTGAATAAAGCAGTGATGGTCTGTGCCAGAACGGGTTAGAGTAATGACAAACACATGGGCTGTTCCACTTTGAACGAGACGTTTGTAGCTGAACTGATGTGGGTTGCTTTCTTTCCTTCCAGATGACTTGGTATGACTGCACTGCACAAGTCTGTAGAGTGTTAGGACTGCGCTCACTAACACAGACTTAAAGCATGCGGGCAGACGTAGCTGTTTGGGTAAGCTTCTTGCTTAAAGTGTTTTTTGAAGAAACAAAGTAACATCTGTGTTGTTCATTTCAGCCAAAATGAGGAGAGTGCCTTTGTTACGATAAATTTTTCTTGTTAACCCTAGTTTTGATATTTCTTTTAGGATTAGTTATGACCTCGAGGCAAGGCTGTGGAAAAGGTGGAAGCCAGATGTAATGATTAAAGGAATGAGACAAATAAAAGGATATGTGGGCTCAAATAATTAAATTATCTAGGGAGAGTCACACATGCTCTGCATACCATATCCCAATTGTTTACTACTACTGAGTCGTTCAGTATTAAGAAATCTTTGTTGTCAAATTTAACTTTTTAGATATATCAATAATTGTTATCTTTCTGCCAGAATAGAGTTACCGTCCATCATGACCCATGGTACATTGTTTGAAAAGCTATGAGTGCGTGAGATCCTGTGCACATATGGGACAAGAGCCAACTTTCTCCTTCTTGAATATTCTGCTCTTGTGACATTGACAAGCTACGCTCAGTAACTTGTGTCTTAGAACTGTGCTGCTCATAAGGGAAACACGTTCAAGTTAGTCACTTGCATAATGCTTTATTAATAGAGGTGCTCAGAGGGTGCTCATGGGATGATGAAGTCCACAATTCCAGTTTCCTCAATGTTTGTCTGGAACCCCCTCCCACTCGTCTTCACATGTAATAAACTCCGTGACTATGACAGTAAAAAAATTGCACACAGTGCGTTGAAAGGGGTGGACTCATTTATACAAGGCAGCAAGTGAAAGAAATGCTGCATGAGTATAAAGGGTAGACTTGAGCATTGATTGTTCTTTCAGGAATTAAGTTTCATATTCTAATAAGTGACTTCTGCCCCAAGTCTGCCAAAACTCCAACATTATTCATCTTTTAAATTCATTTATTATCTGAGGTAAGAGGCTCAGTTTGATAGCTCCTGCCTGTTAATGAGAGTAAGCGGGATTGTGATTGCTGGCAGGTTAGATTGTGCTATTCGATACCGTGTGGAGCTGGAGGATCATAGCAGGTCAGGCCGCATGAGAGGAGCAGGAGAGTCGATGTTTTGGGCCCAAAACTTCGACTGTCCTGCTCCTCTGATGCTGCCTGACCTGCTGTGTTCCTCCAGCTCCACACTGTATCAACTCTGACTCCAGCATCTACAGTTCTTGCTATCTCTTAGGTTGTACCAGTGTTGAATTTGATTTCAGACCATTTCCATCACTACTGTTTCATTACATTCATAGTCCTGATGAAGGGTCCCAACCTGAAATGTCAACTTTCCTACTCCTCTGATGCTGCCTGACCTGCTGTGTTCCTCGAGCTCCACGCTGTGTTGACTCTGACTGCAGCATCTGCAGTTCTTGCTATCTCCATAGCTCCTTTCCTTTTGCTTATGTGTTTTTTAATGAGTTGATGCCAATTTGATCTTTTGATTGGTGACTGTATGTTGTAACTTGCATCTCACAACCCTCTGATGTAGCTGCATTCTTCCAAATCTGGTTATAATTTGATTTGCTCCATCATGGTGGTCACACCTACAGTTGCAGAATATTCAAGAAGGAGAAAGTTGGCTCTTGTCCCATATGTGCACAGGATCTCACGTACTCACAACTTTTCAAACAATGTACCTTGGGTCGTGATGGACAGGAACTCTGTCTATTCCGGCAGAAAATAACAATTATTGATATATCTAAAAAGTTAAATTTGACAACAAAGATTTATTAATACTGAACGAACCAGTAGTAGTAAACAATTGGGATATGGTATGCAGAACATGTGTGACTCTCCCAAATTAATTTTTTTAATTATTTGAGCCCACACGACCTTTTATTCTCTCCCTACCTCTCTACCTTTATTTAAGACATTACTTTAAACCTTTTTCTTTGCCACCTCGACCACCAGTTCTGTCACATCATTTCTATCAGCTGTGATCATGTTAAATGATGGAGCGGGATCGAAGGGCTGAATAGCCTGTTTCCACTCTTAGTCCTGTGTTCTAATGTTCTTATCCTGATGTGGCTCGATGCCAAACATTGCTTGAAGTACCTTTGGATGTTTTACCATGTTAGAGGTGCTATATGAATGCAAGTTGTTACATTTAATTTGTGGTTTCTGGTGGTTAACTATTGGTCCCAGTTTAATGGAGCACGGCAACCCCCTGATTCCAATTCAGTTAACGTTGTTATTACTGTATCCAAAGCAAATGTCTGTTGGCCATGAAATAATTTGCTTCCTATTTTAAAATTTAAATAATTGTTTCACTACATTTTGCCAGGCTTATTGAAGTTGCCCATCTCTCTTATATGGTCAGTTGTTGAATTCCGCAATGTAGTTATATATTGATGGCTTTGTTATTTAAAAAATGTAGTGTGGACTTCTTTCTGCTGAACCTATGAATTCTCACATAAGACCACAGAAGTTTAAGCACAGGAAGTTGCCATTCAATCATTAGAGCAAAGAAGACTAATCCCATTGCCCTGGTTTTCCTCGAGTATTGTCTTCTTCTAAATATCCATCTATCCTCTTCATAAAGGGTGTTTGTACTGGTGAATTGATGAATTATTACAAATTGAAGATTTATTTATCTAAAATGCCTCATCTTTTTAAACACACTAAGTCCTCATTAAGGGAAGGAAGCTGTTCTCAAGTCTTGTCCATGTTTAAAATACTTGAAGGGAATAATTTGCAGGACTATAGGGAGAGAGATGAAAGATGTATACAACTAATTGTCTAATATTTGTCAGGGACCTAACATAGGCATGTAAGTTCGCATGGCTTCCTGTGCCGTGTCACAGGTCACTGCGTAGTACACTGGAAATGAAGCCCAGTATTCCTGAAGTCATCACAAAAGTTAAAGGTTTTATAAAAGAATGCAAAATTCCCCCACTTTACCTGGCTTTTCAGATCCAGGTTGACAGAAAACATGGATCAGGTTTCTATACTTATCAAGAATTTATATTTATTACAAATAAGTAAAATATAGCTACAGATAAATAGTTATGAACTGTTGACATGTAACTCCTCTGATTAAAACTCTACACTTACATATGGAATGACCCAGACAGACATATAAATAATTGCTGTTTTCAGAGAAGGGAAGAACTGGGAAGACAGTTCATTGGTCCCTGTCCATAGGGTTCAAAGAAATGCTTCTTTTGGCTTGCCAAGACATATCACTCTTCAGTATCTCTTCTCTAGGCACTTTCATTTGCTTGCAGGAGGCACAAGGCGACCAGTTCACAACTTATAAAGTCTCTGACTTATTGCTTAGAAGTCACAGTTTACAGCAACTTGGGAAGGAAAATAACCTGCCATTCTTCAGGCTTTAGGTGGATTTTACTTGAGATAAAATGCAGCACCTACCCTTCTGGTGATCTGAAGGTTTTGCTTTTATTGTTCGTATCCACAAGCTGCTTGTCCAACAGAGTCAATCATATAGTTGTTGACAGGCAGAAGACCTTTGTCATTGACAACTGGTCACTATTCCACACACCAATCAGCTACTTGTTGCCAGTCAAATCTCCCTCTGAACCCACCTCCTTGCTCCAACTCGTCTGCAGTAACCTTCCCCAAATGCTTGAGCAAACAGCTACATAAACAGCATTCACAATGAGTGGGAACCTGCTTCTAAAATATGTAGTGATCCCATCCACAGTCCCTTAAAACAGTCCTTTTCTCATTTCAGTGCATAATCCAAAATACAGAAGAATAAAAAAAAATGATCTTTGCAGCTGTATCATATGTCATTCAAATTGGTTGCACTGCTCTTGCTGTTAACATTGCCTTCAGAAAAATAGTTGACATGTAGATGTAAAAGAATTGCTGAGGAGTGGATGGGCTAGGCGGGGGTATACAGAAACATATTCAGGATCTACTCATAGCATTTTTATATTGTTTAACTAGGAGTTGCTTCTTTTGCATATATTTACTCCCAGACATGTGTTTTATTGTTGACATTATTTTAGTTCAGATTCAGGAGACAAACTGTCAAGCTAGTGATTCTGCAGCTGGTGAAAGAGAGCCAGGTTTAAGTTATGTAAATTCTGGGAGCTGGCTCCCAAACACTGGTCTACCAAGATTAAAAAGCAATATCAAGTTGGCTATGTTACTTGCAGAAGGCTTATTGTAAATTTCAAATGGCAGCTCGGCAGCTCTGCTGTGAGTAGTCTTTATTTAATGCTGATGGACACAACCCAAAAGCAGACATGCCAGAAGCCTTGGGAAATATCTAATTTTCATTGTTCTTTCAGTGAACTATTAGACACTTGTTGCTTCCCTGCCAAAAACAACTTTCCATAGCCACGTTTTTTTCTGTGCACCAGCATTGGCTCCTTGGACCCACAACCTATCAGAGCCTGAAGGAAGGAATCACTTAAAATAGAAACAAAATACTGTGCATGTTATAAGTCTCAAGTTTAAAACAGAAGTTGCTAGAAAATCCTCAGCTAAGATGAAACAGTTTACGTTTCAAGATATCATTTCCAGCATGGAAGATCTTAGAAATACAACAAAATCAAAAATTGCTGGAAAAATTCAGCACATCTGTGGAGAGAAGGAGAATTAATGTTTTGGGTCCAGTGACCCTTCCTTAGAAATTCACTCCACAGATGAGAGACGTGCTGAGTTTTTCCAGCTATTTGTGATTTTGTTTCTGATTTTCAGCTTCTGCAGTTCTTTGGTGTTTTTGTTTGGAACTGTGGCAGTTTTTTTTGGCAAGTGCAGAGCTTTTCCATTTGTGAGGACGAGCAAAGTCAGCGATATGGCGGAAGGTAGGAGTAATTGGCGAACAGAAGGGATCATGGTGCAAGACAAAATCTGGGTGGTAATGGTACATGAAAAAAAATAAAATATTGACCCAGTTCAGGTTTAAGTGGTTTCTACAGAAAGAGGAAAGAAGCTTGTAAAATCTGGCAAAGCGTTGGGTCCCAGTGGGAGAAGAATGTGGTGGTGAGAGATACTAGGTAGAGGAGCTACTTTCCTCAGTTTCATGCCATTCCTAATGAGCTTTGTGGTGAAAATGAGAAACACAATGTTATTTGGTTGTTATGAAATCGGCTCTGGCAAAATCTTTAAAAAGCTGGATCATGTTTTCAGCTTGACTGATGAGCTTGCTGCATGTTTTCAGAATTTCTGCAGTTGTCATTTTCTTTTGTTCCAATTTACTTATTTTCTTTGTCCAAGCTTCCAGTAAACAGTTTTCTCTGTTTGCTTCCACAGGATATTGCAGTTTCTAATTAGCAAAAGTAGCATAATTATTTTTGAAAGTAAGCAGGAGCTGTTTTATGAAAAATAATGAGTTCCAGATTCCACAAAACTCCCTAGCAGCTTTACCCCTGCTCTTACCTGTCAGAGACTGTCTGAAAGAGCAAGGACAATCATTATGCAATGTAGCATTTTCTAGAGCTGCTTGAAGTGCACGCTTCTAACAAACCAGATTGGCACATGCAAGATTCCATACACAGTGGAGCCTCCATAGTACTAAATTTGGCCTTTTGTGCATCCGTGATTTAATTGCTCCTGGATTGGCAGCTATGTCTTCAGCTTCCTGTGCATAAGCTCTGTGATTCCCTGTCTACACCTCTTCACCTCTCAACCTCTATTTTTCTCCATTTAAAACATTCCGTAAGACTTGCCTCTTCCATCAAGCTTTTTGTCACATCCCCTAAAATCATACAACTCTTAATGACCAATTTTATTGGAAGCTAAGAGCAAGTCTAATGGTGACCGTGTAACTGTTGCCAACTATCATAAAATGTCTTTTAGGGAAGGAAATCTGCCACCCTTACCTGGTCTGGCTTACAGGCCTAGACAGGCAATCAGCTCGAGGGCAATTAGGAACAGGGAACAAGTGCTGGCCCTGCCAGCAACCCATATAAAAATAAAACAAAACTCTCTTGTGGAATGCTTTAGGATGCTATATGAATGTGGTAGTCGTTTACAGAGAGTACAGGGTTAACTTTGTCTCTCTCAGGCTGAGTTGCAATGAAAGGTAGCTGACCTGGAATGTTTACTCTGTTTCTGTCTCTACAGGTGACAAATCTGTGGAGCATTTCAGTGTTTTCTGTTTTTATTTCATATCTCAGTGTCAACAAAAGTGTAATTGGAAATTGGCAGGTACATCTGCATCTCTTCAATATATGATTACTTGGTGGTACCACGTTTTGTGTGGTTTAGTATTACTCACTAGACATTGGGAAGGGCTGCTTCTGCAAACCATGCCCTGAAAATAATTTGAAGAAAAGTATTTTATATTTGTCTCACACCGATTGCATCTCTGAAGGTGATTGAGCTATGCTAGTTAGACCATAACTCACAGGAGCAGCAATAGACCATTTGGCCTGTCGAGTCTGCTCCACTATTCAATGAGATCATGGCTGAGCTGATAATCCTTGACTCCACTTTCCTGCCTTATCTCCATAACCCTTACTGATTAAAAATCTGCTATCTCAGCTTTGAATATACTTAATGACCCAGCCTCTGCAGCTGCGATTTTGCGATAAAGTACTCACAACTGTCTGAGAGAAGATATTCCTCATGATCTGTTTTAAGTGGGCGGCCCCTTACTCTGAGATTATGCTGCTTGTTCCTACCTGAGGGGAAACAGCCTCTCAGCATCTACCCTGTCAAGCTCCCTTAGAACTTTATAGTTTGTGAATGTTGTTAGTACGCAAAGATGCCAGCCTTTTTACAGGAAAATCGAGCAATCACACAATTTCTTCTTGAGTGATCTCTCATTGAAAAGGACCGCAGGGCTGTGTTTACCTTCAAAGTCAAATTATGGCACTGTCGTTTAGTGGTGTAATGAAGTCTCAGCCTAGGATTGATGTTAACGTCCAAGTGATGTTAACGCAAACGCTCAGGACAAAATTTGTCAATGTTCCATAGAATCCCTACAAAGTGGAAACAGGCCATTTGGCCCAACAGGTCCACACCAACTCTCCAAAGAGCAACTCATCCAGATTCACCACATCCCCCACGCTATCCCTGTAACCCTGCATTTCCCATGGCTAATTCACCTAACCTACACATTCCTGGACACTTGGCAATTTAGCATGGCGAATCCACCTATCCTGCGCATCTTTGGACTGTGGAAGGAAACCAGTGCACCCAGCAGAAACCGACACAGACACAGGGAGAATGTGCAAACTCCACACAGTAGGAAGAGATGATTGGTGGTGATTTAACTTGAGGGCCACCAGATCTCAGGCGAGGGGTGAGGTGCAGAAGGAGAGTCCTTCATGGTAACCTCAACTGGTGGTGGGAGTTGAACCCACACTGTTAGCATCCCACTACTTTGCAAACTAACCGTCCAGCTAATTGATTTGAACCAAATCCCCCTCCCCCTCAATGTTATAACATTGCATTGAGGGAGACAGTGACATGGTGGTATTATCACTAGATTAGTAATCCTGTTGTATCATATTTTAATGTGATATTGAAACTTACAATTTTGGGACTGGAACTGGTAATACTCAGCCCTTGCTGAGTAACTTGTATCAACCTTCTATCAACCCTACGTTTATGATTTAATTTATTGGATAAGCAGAAAATTAATATAATCACTAGGAGCTGGGCTGTGTCTCCAGAATACACACAGTTCTCTGAGAGAGGTTTAAGTGTGGTGTGGGCTCAAATTCAATTCCCAGAGTGAAAGAAGAGTGAGCTAATTAATCTAATACCCGTGAAAAAGCACCTTAATTTTTGCTTTCATTCATTTGTGGAATTAGGACCAGTATTTACTGCTCATTCTTAATTGCCAAGGAGAAGCAGGCCATTCAGTCCATCGGGTCCACACTGACCCTCTGAAGAGCATCCCACCCAGACCCACGCCAGTACCCTATCCCTGCAACCTGGCATTTCCCATGGATCATCTACCTAACCTCCACAGCTGTGGACACTATGGGCAATTCAGCATAACCAATCCACCTAACCTGCACATCTTTGGACTGTGGGAGGAAACTGGAGTACCCGGAGGAAATCTCAAATGGACACGGAGAATGTGCAGACTCCACACAGACTGTCACTCGAGAGTGGAATTGAACCTGGGTCCCTGATGCTGTGAGGCAGCAGTGCTAGCCACTGTGCCACCCCAGTTGTGAGATGTCTTTTTGAACTGTCACAGCCCATGTAGTGAATCTCCTGGGGAGAGAGTTTTGGGATTTTGTTCCAGTAATAATGAAGGAGTGGCCGTTAATGGCCACGTCAAGATGGTATGTGGATTGAAGGGAAACATGGAGCTAGCACTTGCTGCCATTGTGTTTCCAGTTAGTTCAGGTCATAGGTTTTGGAGAAGCATTCAAAGAAGCTTTGTTAATTTCTGGGCGATTCCATTCAGATCAGTTGGTGCAAAAACAGAGAAGTGCATTGGTTAATGCTTAAAAAAACCTACTAAAATCGAAGGGAAGGAAATGAGGTCTTTGTGGGGAAGAAAGCAAATGACATGGTGGTTAAGCCACAGTTGGGAGTCTTACATACAGCTCTGCGCACCTCATTACAGGAAGGATGTTGGAGCCTGGGATGTTTACAGTGAAGATTCACTGGCATCGTAAGAAGAATGATGGATTATAGTGTTGAAGAAAGGTTTTAAAAATTGAGGCTTTCTTTAACACGAAAGTACTGATAGAAGTTTTCAAAGTCATGATGGCTTTTTGAGACAATTAAAAGTTGCAAGCATTATGAAAGGTCATTTCCATCAGTTGGTGAACTAACAACAAAAGGCATCAACTCGTAATTGTCACAGGAAAATTAAAGAGAAAATTGAGAAAATTCTTTGTTCAAGAAAAAGTTGTTGGAGCTTAAAATGATTTTAGTACAGTGGCTAATGGGTTAAAGGCTGTAAAATCCCTAATCAGGGAACCAGGTGTGTGTTTGGAAGGGAAGGATGGAAAAGTGCATGGGATAGAGTCATAGAGTCATAGAGACATACAGCATGGAAACAGACCCTTTGGCCCAACTAGTCCACACCGACCATTTTCCCAAACCAAACTAGTCCCACTTGCCTGCTTTTGGCCCATATCCCTCCAAACCTTTCCTATTCATGTACTTATCTCAATGTCTTTTAACTGTTGTAACTATATCTGCATCCATCACTTCCTCTGGCAGTTTATTCCACATACGAATCACTCTCTATGTAAAAAAGTTGCCCCTCATGTCCTTTTTAAATCTTTCTCCTCTCTCCTTAAAAATATGCCCCCTAGTCTTGAACTCCCCCATCTTATGGAAAAGATCCTTGCTATTCACCTTGTCTGTGCCCACATAAGTCTAACAACAATAATAGAGAAGACACCAGTCCTGAATGAGCATGACACTGCACTGGACAGCTTTATTCGATGGGATGGAAGTGGAGTCTGTCATTCTTGTGCCAAGGCAGGCACAAACGACTGAGTAATCCCCACCTCTGCAATGATTAACTTGACACAGCAGTTAATTCATCTCCAGCAGTGGACACTTATAGCAACTGATTTTGTGGCCTTAAAGGTACAGGCTGGATCACACCGCTGTGCCTTAGCAATAGAACAAAACGCTGGTATTGCACTCGTGTCGTTAATAAAATAGCCCATACCCTGAGCTCATGTGACTGATGCCTCTGCAGATGCAAGTATAAACTCATCAAAAGTAATGTGTCCCATGTTTTGAGAGGAAGTGGAACAAAGAGACTAGTTCTTGTCCCTGAATCAAAATAAACCAAATTACTTAACGTAAATCCATGCCTCTCCTAGAGGGAGATAAACCTCATGTTTTAATAATGAGCAACCAAATGCCTGGTTTTCTCCATAATTAACTGTCTTTAACAATATTGAGGTGCGTATGTTTTAAAATGTGATTTCTGTGAATTGTGTTTTCTTTGCATGCCATGATTAGCCAAAGATAAGTCTAGTTTTTGACTTGAAGATATTTTCTTAGTTTTCTAATTTTTACAATAATTCACAAAGTAATTAGTTTGTCTTTTGACAAACATATCTTGCTCTTTATTCAACTGCAAAGAGAAACTGAGATGTCAATTTTAATAATTGATGCAGCTCCCCCTTACCATCATGTAGTGTTACCAGATATTCCAAAGACTTGTATTACCTTTTCCAACATGTAGGATTGATAGATCAAAATGACTTCCTCTGGTGGGATATCCAGGACAGGGGTAATAAGGCAGTAACTCTTTTTGTTTAGTTTATGACATCTAAAGTCTTTTGGCCACGAGGGGATTCCATGGAATCGATGAATATGTTAGATTTGTTTTTTTTCTGTGATTGCTAGTAATGTAAGTTATACACCATGTCTTGAGAATTCAGCATACTATAATTTTCACTGATGTTAATATGATAATATTGTTTCTGTTACTAATATAAAACAAAGAACCATGGATGCTGAAGATCTGAAACAAAAACAGAACCTGTTCTAAAGAAGGGTCACTAGACTCAAATGTTAACACATTTTTCTCTCCACTGATGCTGTCAGACCTGCTGAGTTTCTCCAGCTATTCCTGTTTTTATTTCTGTCAGGATTTTCTGAAAATGTTTTGCTGCATTGACAATTTTATTTTCCTCTGGATAACTGCTAATATCTTTCAGAAGTTAGAATAAGTAGCTCTCAGCTGATAATTCCATCCTTATCTTCAAAGCCCTTCAAAGACTTCTCTGTCCCTATCTTTGTAGCTCCATCTGGCCCTACATAATCTTTGAATGCTTCCAAATTTGATCCCCTCGTGAATTCATCATTTCCATCGCTGCCTGGGTTCTAAGCTGTGGATTTTCTTCTGAAATCTTCGACACTCCTTAGAACTTCACTCAAAGTAGTGCAACCTTTTCTATTTTTTTGAACATCAGTTGATGACATATTATGATAGATAATTCTCCTGTGGCGTGCCCTGGGCTGTTTAATATATTAAATGTGCTATATAAATGCTATATATAAATGTTCTTGGGTCCTCCCACAGATAAACATTTAAAACTATTACCTTGTGTTTCAATGAAGTTCTTACTCTCCATTATTCTGCAAATGGAGTTGCCCATTGGCAAAGTTCACTGCTTTAAAATGAGTTTTAATTTGCATGGCTCCTTTGGGTGCTGTACATATTTTTTTCCAGCTAAGTTATTCATGTTTTAACTTGCTTTTTTATTATCTCCCCTTATCTTTTTTCAGGAGACAGGAAAGGACACAGGAGCCTATCATTTATTAGTTTGTGACCAACCAGCAGTGAAGTCTTTGAAGATGAGCAGGAGCATGCTGCTGTAACACCTGAAATAATCGTTCGAGAAGCCCCAAGTGGTATGATGGACACAAGAACAAAGTGTTTTGACACAACATCATCTTGTGGACTGAACCTATTAAGTATTTTCATTCGGGTTTAACTGCAATAGAAAGTCCTGGTCTGCTTTGACCAATATAATTAGCTGTGTTAAACGGTTTCAGTGGCCTGGTATTGATCAGCCGTTTACCTTTGAAGGTTTGTTCTGCCTGTATAAAACTTAACTGGCACCCACGTTTGCTGGAAATTGCTGCCTTCACCTCTGAGCAAATAGAATACAGGTTGACGCAAATAAATCAAAGCTGGCATCACTCCATGGAAATCCTGTTGTTTCTAATAGGGGCCTCACCTAAACCGACTGAAGTTTCATTGGAGAGCGGAGATAAAATGCAACTGGAGTCTGATGTAAGAAACTTGACTGTGCTGAAGCACTGCAGATTCATGTGAGTTCCAGCAGGTTCTTCCTAGTGGCCCAATTGGCTTGGTGTAGCCACATTCTCTGCTGGCCTCCTTTCAAGTTCCTTCTGTTTCGACAACTCAGACGGAACTGCAGGAGCATTCATCAAAAGATTGGACACCCCCACGGAGAATCTGGCAATCTATGGCTTTAAAGCAAGCTGTCCTGAAGCTGGCTAGACTGGAGCAAACTCTGCATCAATGAGGTGACATGTTCTCCCTGTGAGAGAGTCTGCAGCAATCCTCGTGGAAATGCCTCGCCGAGGCTTACTGGTGCAGGCTTGGACACGGCGTCTATTACTAGGCCTCGCTCTTTTCTTCTGCCTCATCTCCCTTTTGTATTTGCTAGAGTGCACGCCTCGGCCGGACAATGACCCTCTCCTCCTTGGCATTCCAGGAAAACCGTACGGCAAAGAATACTATCAGGCTCTCCTGCAGGAACAGGAAGAGCACTACCAGACCCGGGCAGCGAGTCTCAAGCGGCAAATCACTCAACTGAAGCAAGAACTCCAGGAAATGAGTGAGAAGTTGAAATCCGTGCAGGAGAAGAAGAGTCCATCTCTAACTGGTGGAGGGGCCCAGAACAGTAAGGAAAACTTTCCCAACGATCTACTGGAGTTCTTGCACTCACAGATCGATAAGGCTGAGGTTAGTGTAGGTGCCAGAGTGCCCAGCGAGTACGCGGTGGTGCCATTTGAAAGCTTCACCCTGACCAAAGTGTACCAGCTGGAGATGGGCCTGACCCGGCACCCTGAGGAGAAAGCAGTGAGGAAGGATCGAAGGGACGACTTTGCTGAAGCCATTGAGGCTGGAATAGAAGTGTTGAATAACCATGAGGAAGAGGAGGAGGAAGATAATGATGATGATGATGACGACCGAGCACAGAAACACAGCTACACTGAGAATGACTTTGTAGAAGGTGCAGTGCCATATATTTTATATTAAATGACAGACATAGTATTGGAATAGATGTATACAATAAGCAAGACTTGTATTTGAATAGAGCCTTTAGGATCTCTCAGTAGCACTAATTAAGTGATTTTGAAGTGTTGTCACTTTTTAAATGAGACAGCCTGTTTGCGCAAGACAAGCTCCTATAGTAGATATTTTTAGCGAAGCTGTTGGGGGAATTAAGTTGGTACCTCCCTGGAGTGTCAGCCTAAGTTTCTGTGCTTAAGATTCTAGAATGGGATTTGACACACAGTGAGGTTATATAGTTACAGGGCTGTGCTTTTAAGACATTTTTAACTAACAGATCGCAAGAGTCCAGCTGCTTTCAGTTAATATAAGCAAAAATAAGCTTTTAACTACATAACATATTGACTTTTAATGGAACTGCTGCCCACGTAGAACTAGAATTCTGTTCTAGTGCTGTTCTGTGGGACTGTTGTATTGCCACTGGCACAGTCCTTTGGACGATTCAAGCAGAGTCTCAGTTTCTCATGTCTGACGGTTTAGCTGAACGTTGACGAATATATGGTACTCGTTGAAAAGGAACAAGGTGTTCTCTGTTCCACCAAACACTCCTGTCAACACCCTCACAAGTAGATTAACTAGTTAATCATCTTCAGTCTTGCTTGTAGGATTTGGTCTGTGGAAAATACCACGTTTTTATCTTAAACAATCCAACAGTGAAATTGCAGACTCAGTGCCAATACATCATTCATCAGGGGTAGCATTTTTCTTTCCTTATTTTAAATGGGTGATTGCCTGCCAGTCAACCAGGGTTGGAACTGGCAGAGCTCCATAGAGTAGATATGCATAAAAGAAAGAATTTACATTGATGCTGACCTTTCATTTTCTCAGGGCATCCCAAAGCACTTCATACTGATGAAGTACTTGCTTTACAGTGTAGCCACTGTTGCAATGTAGGAAACATGGGAGCCAATTTGCACACAGCAAACTCCCAAAAATGACATTACAATGACCCTGTTAACTGGTTTAAATAGTTTAATATGAAGGATAAATATTGGCCAGGTCACTTGAAAGTATTCCTCTGCTCTTCTTTGAAACTCTGTAAGTGCAGGTTACCCTGACTGAAAGAAAAAAAGAGAGTGCTGGAGAAACTCAGCAGGTCTGGCAGCGTCTGTATAGAGGAACATAGCTAATACTTTGAGTCCAATGACCCTTTGTCAGAACTGCAAGCAGCTAGGAAACACTGGTATGTATGCTGAAGACGGGCGCTGCCATGGGGGAAGGAGGGAGTAGAACGCATGGAAACGACACTGAGAGAGTGAGAGAGAGAGAAAAAAAATGGAAAGACAAACAAAGGGATTGCTGATGATAAACCAGGAGGCAGATGAATGCTGGGTAGGGTGTTAACAAGAAGTGTGAATGGTTGAAAATTGGTTAGCTGTACTGGGAGCAACTCATACAAGATAGGACCTTGGGTTGGACGAGGGTAACAAACATGGAGGAGGGTGTTCACGTTCTGAAATTATTAACCTCAATGTTGGGTCCTGATCATTGTAAGGTACCTAGACGGATGATGAGACAATTTTCCTGGAGCAAGATTTGAGATTTGCAGCATACCTGAGATGAAAATGTTGGCAGGGACAGGCAGCTTGAAGCTCGGGGTAATAGTTTACAGCTAGAGTGTCAGTATTCCGCAAAGTGGTCATCCAGCCTGCGCTTTGTCTCACTAATGTGAAGGAAACCACACTCTGACCAGCGAATACAGTAGACTAGATTGAATGATGAACAGGTAAATTGTTGCTTCACCTGGAAGGCGTGTCTGGGCCCTTGGATAGTGAGGAGGGAGGAAGTAAATAAGCAAGTGTTGCACCTTCTGTGATTCTTGAGAAGGTGCCACGGGGTTGTGGGGACGTGTTGGGAATGAAGGAGGAGTGGACTAGGTTGTCCTGGAGGGAATGGTCCCTGTGAAATGCTGACAAGGAAGGGGAGGGGAAAATGTGTCTGGTGGTGGCATTCCGGTGGAAATGGCAGAAATAGTAGCTTATGATCCTTTGGATGTGAAGGCAAATGGAATGGAAAGTGAGGACCACAGCACTCTTGTTGGGGGAGGGGAAAGAAGAGAAAGGATGAGGGCAGAATTGCAGGAAAGGGGTTGGACATGGCCGAGGGCCCTGTCAATCATGGTGGCAGGGAATCTTTGGTTGAGGAGAAAAGGTAGGCAATTCTGAGGCTCCCCGTGGATGGTGGCATCACCAGAACAGATTCAACGAAGACAGAGAAACTGGGAGAATAGAATGGATTCCTTACAGGAAGCAGGGTGTGAGGATATATAGTCGAGGTAATTGTGGGAGTCGCTGGGTTTGTAGTGGACATCAAAGGCCAGACTATCCCAGGAAATGGAAACCAAAACTGGATGATAAGTGGCATGGAACAATTTGAAACCTTGTTGCTCAGTGCTTCCATTACCTAAAATTTTTTCCTAATGTGGTACATGCGAGTAAATGGACACTCAAGTTCATTTGAAAATGCAATTGAAGGACTAATTTGCTTAGGTTCATTCCAATTACATTTCAGTAGAAGTAAAAAATTAATTTTAAGGATGCTCTTAGAGCTGATGATTTATATCTGTAGTTGTACATCTGAGAACAGCTGATCAGATTGGGAGTCAGGATTGATCTAAGCCTTTCAAGTGTCAGCTTGACTTGGCTAGTAACAATATTGCTTTCAACTCTGACAATTGTGCCTTTGGGCCCCACGACTACACAATGCAGCCTGAGATTTTAAGACTGCGTTGAAGCTGTGAGATTAAACTGAGATCTTTGGTTTCAAGCCCTCAAACACCAGTTATCTAGCAGTTGAATTGGATGTTGATTTCTTTACTCGGAGGAGTGCTTGAGCAGGAATGTTTTGCCACAGCAAATGATTCAAGCAGAAATGATTGCATTTTTTAAGGGAAAATTGGACAGTGACTTAAAGTAAATGTTTGAAACCAATCGATTGAAGTGAGTTAAGGACATTAGGATTCATTTTGGATTGTTCTAACAAAGAGTTGGCACAGAGTCTGTGGACTGAATGGTCTCTTCCTGTGGCATAAACCTCTTGGTTCTGTTAAGCCTATCAGAACATTTTTCAAATATCTGAAAAAGGATTTCTTTTTTTTTCTCCTGGTCGCCCCACTATTCAAATGTTCACTCTGTTGAAAAGAGAACAAACTTGTTTTCGTGTTCTCAGTTTGTTTACAGTGCTGCATGACCAATGAGTTACTTTCTCACAGGGCATTCTCTTGAATATTCCGATTGTCTCCCATCCTTCCCACTTCATAACCTTGAATTCATCTAAAACTTTGCCTACATTGACTTGGCACTGAATTACGAGTTGGCTTAAATGCAGTAATCTGTTTGAAGACAGAATTAAGATAGCAGTGAGTGGCTGCATTCAGGTGAAAACTATCACATCCTTTTGATGCCATCTCATTAATGGGTAGTTTGAATTTATCCATATTATACAGAAAAACATATTGTACATGATGGTCTTCCTAGAAGCTCCTTTGCTCAAGGCAGTAGTGTGTACCTCAACTTTATGTAAGGTCCCAGGTTCCATCCACATGGGGAATAATTGGCATCAGTGGCACTGCAGGAGAGGAAGAGAATGGAGAAATTGGAGAGAATATTTGCAAGAGTTATTTCAATTGTGTGTATAAATTGCTGACATATGATTGTTTTTCTTTGATACCCGTCCATTTCTGGTCACCTTTCAGTTTACCCCAGCTTGACTTTCATTGCAACAGCAAAGAAGCATAAGAACCTGTTCCCAAGCCTGTTCTGACATCAATTGCTAAACCATGCCAGAAAATAACAGCCCTACACACCACCCACGTTATAACAGGGACTACGCTTGAAGAACCATTTCACTTCTTGCAGTAATATTTAGGATATTGTAAGGTCTTGAAACATGCTACATAAACAAAAGTTCCAGACAGAATAGGTAGGGTGGTCTCCAGAAGAGGAAGAACTGGGTGCACTAAGTTAAAGTGATTAGCAAAAGCATCAAAGGTGACTTGAGGAAAAATATTTTTAGGCGGTGAGTGGTTAGGATCTGGATTGCACAGTCTGAGAATGTGGTGGAATGTTTCCATCTTGAATTCCAAAAGGGAATTGGATGAATATAAGAACAGAGGAAATGTACAAGACTGCAGGCAAAAGGCAGAGAAACTGATTCTGGCAAGTTGCTGTTGGCATGGACACAACGGGTCAAGGGCTTCCTCTTCAGCTGTAATCATTCTGTGATTCAAAATATTTACTTCTTTATTGTCTCTTATCTCTCCCTGTTGGGAGAAACCTGGATTCTGTCATGTGTCTTTTCCATGCTGATGGGAAGATGTTAAATTATTTCTTCAACTTTTCACCTCCTCAAGGGAACAATGCTGTGGACAAGACTCTTCCTATCCCTCTGCATTAACCCATGGTCCAGTGCCTTACTGTTCTGAGACATCATCCTGTCATGCTGCAGCCTGTGATGTTCTTTCACAGTCCTTTTTTCCTGCAGGGAGCAATATACTAATCCTGATGCAGTATTTATGATGACGCAAATAGACTATACAGGTGTTTAATTGAGGAAGTGAAAAGAGTTTAGAGCATTTAGGACTAGTAAGATCTTCTTCCATTTTTCTGTGTAATTTCTTTTATTCATTCACTGGATTTGGTTATCGCTGGCTGGGTCAGCATTTATTGCCCTTCCCTAATTCCCTTTGACGTGGTAATGAGCTGCCTTCTTGAAGCATTACAGCCACAGTGCTGTTAGGAAAAAAGTTTCTGGATTTTGACATGGCAACAACTTCATTAATATGTTTTGTAATTGGTATATCCTTTATATATATTTATTTGTGTGTGTATAAAATTTATTCAGACTTGATTATTAGCCTAAAATTTACTTGAGACTATAATGAGCAAGCTTGTTTACAGATCTGAGACAAAATTAAATGGGCATTAAGAGCCTTGTGTGCATATTATCCCATAATCTTTCCTGTGAGCAGGCTGTTAATAAGACACTTAAAGACTGCTTAACTGGTATTAACGTATACGTGAGTTCTCGCCTTGTAACCAAGCGAGGTTCAAGTCATTAACGATCAGCTTAAATCTCAGCATTTTCAATTTTGTACATTCTCAATAGGACGTACGCGCAAAATGTAATTTCCTGGAGATCATTAAAGGGCAATCTAAATGAATGAAGGAGAGTGGTAGAAATTGTGCTGAGGTACGAGTGTATGCATATTTTAATCTATCAATGGCGTACTAACCCATTTACAGTGAAAGTAGTTTGAGTTGTAAAGAAAGGCTGGATCAGCTGGGACATCTTTCATTGGAGCGTGGGAGGCTGTTTCCATGTTGTATGACTATGTCTGTATGACTACAACATGGATAGTATACTCTGAATTTATTTATAGTGGGGGAGATGCATGGCTGCTGTCTCTCTCGGTTCCAACATTCCCTCTAAGCTGCGTGGCTGTCACAAGTCCACACATGCCAATTGGCACGTGACCTCATTCCAATTCCAGAAGTTGCTGCTACACACAGACCTTGGAGGTCGTACAACGACAGTAAAGGTTAGAGGGAATTTAGCTCCGCTCCCGATAAGGCCCCAAACCTGCTCTGACCCGACCCACCCCTCTTTGGCTCACATCTCTTATCTTTCTTTGCTCCTGCATGGGATCCACTGATTGCATAGCTATGACACTGTATAATTTTATGGTCTTTAGTGACTAAAAAAATGGACTTTTAACTGTGTTTGTAACATGTTAGCACCTCCACTGATAGAACAAAGAGAGGAGATTCAGAGACATATGGGCTGTGTGTTAATCCCCTTGTGTCAGATCAGCACTAATTTATTCTTTTTCAGCAAGGAAGTGTTGCTCTTGTGCTGGGAATCTTATCCCAGCAGAGATCAGACTGTCTTGGCACCTCCACAAAATGTGCTGTTTCTCCTTTTAGCACATTTTAAAGATTCATTCACAGGATATCGGCATCACTTTTTAAGCCAACATTTATTCCCCATCTCTAAATGCCCAGAGGGCAGTTAAGAGCCAACCAGATTGCAGTGGTTCTGGAGTCACACGTAGGCCAGACCAGATAAGGATGGCAGATTTCCTTCCCTAAAGGACATTAGTGAACCAGATAGGTTCTGACATTCAATAATGTCTTCATAGTCACTATTAGATTCTTAATTCCAGATTTTTTTTTAATTGAATTCAAATTCCACCATCTACCAGGGCAGGATTTGAGCCTGGGTCCCCAGAACAATACCAGGGTCACTGGATTAACAGTCCAGTGATAATATCAATAGACCAACACCTCACCCTCCCACCCCACTCCTTTTAAAGAGTATTTCTTCATTGTTTGACATAAGTACTTCTGGACTTGCGGAGTGGGAGACATAGAAACGCAGAAGGTAGGAGCAAGAGGAGGCCATTCAGCCCTTCGAGCCTGCTCCACCTTTCATCATGATCATGGCTGATCGTCCAACTCAATAGCCTAATCCTGCTTTCTCCCATAACCTTTGAACCCATTCTCCCCAAGTGCTATATCTAGTCGCCTCTTCAATGCATTCAATGTTTTTGCATCAACTACTTCCTGTAGTAATGAATTCCACAGGCTCACCACTCTATGGGTGAAGACATTTCTCCTCATCTCCGTCCTAAATCGTCTACCCCGAATCCTCACACTGGTTCTGGACACACCCACCATCGGGAACATCCTCCCTGCATCTACCCTGTCCAGTCATGTTGGACTTTTATGTCTCTATGAGATCCCCCCTCATTCGTCTGAAGTCTAGCAAAAACATCCCAACCTAGTCAATTGCTCTTCATATGTCAGTCCCGCCATCCCTGGAATCAGCCTGGTAAACCTTCGCTGCACTCCCTCAAGAGCAAGAGAATCCTTCCTCAGAAAAAGAGACCAAAACTGCACACAATATTGTATGAACAAAAACAAAGTTGCTGGAAAAGCTCAGCAGGTCTGGCAGCATCTGTGAAGAAAAAAATCAAAGTTAACGTTTCGGGTCCAGTGACCCTTCCTCAGAACGGATAGTAGCTGGGAAAACGTCAGTTTATATGCAGATAAAAGGGAGGGGGATGGGGTAGGGAGTAAATTCTAGGATAGAGCCTAAAGAGAGAGAAGAGCAGTTGAACAAAGAGTTGATAATAAAAACCGAAAGAACTGCAGATGCTGTAAATCAGGAACAAAAACAAAGTTGCTGGAAAAGCTCAGCAAGTCTGGCAGCATCTGTGAAGGAAAAAACAGAGTTAACGTTTCAGGTCCAGTGACCCTTCCTATGTTTGGGCCCTTGGATACTAGGGAGGGAGGGACACCCTGGTCCATACTTCCCTCACCCGCACATCCCCATGGCACCTTCCCCTATAACCAGCGAAGGTGCAGCACCTGCCCATTTACCTCCTCCCTCCCCAGTATCCAAGGGCCCAAACATAGCTTCGAGGTGAAGCAACACTTCACCTGCACTTCCCACAATCTATTCTACTGCATTAGCTGCCCACAATGTGGTCTCCTCTACGTTGGGGAAACAAAGTGTAGACTGGGTGACCACTTCACAGAACATCTATGTTCTGCTTGCAGAAAAGACCCTGAACTACCTGTTGCCTGCCACTTTAACGCGCCATCCTGTTCCCTGGCCAACATCTCTGTCTCTGGCTTGCTGCAGTGTTCCAGCGAAGCTCAACGCAAGCTGGAAGAACAACACCTCATTATCAGCTTGGGGACTCTGCAGCCCTCCGGACTCAATATCGAGTTCAATAATTTTAGGGCCTAAACTTTCCCATGTCCCAGCCCCCTACTCCACACACCAGGCCTTGTTACCACATAGCCTGCCATTACACACCCTCTGTTGTTAGTCACTATTCACCCTCCCAGCCTGATCGTTATCAACTCATTGTCTGTCCAACTGCTCTTCTCTCTCTTTAGGCTCTAAACCTAGTGTTTACTCCCTACTCCATCCCCCTCCCTTTTTTCTGCATATAAACTGATGTTTCTCCAGCCACCATCAGTTCTGAGGAAGGGTCACCGGACCCAAAACGTTAACTCTAATCTTTTCTTCACAGATACTGCCAGATCTGCTGAGGTTTTCCAGCAACTTTGTTTTTGTTCCTGATTTACAGCATCCTCAGTTCTTCTGGCTTTTACACAATATTACAGGTGTGGCCTCACCAAGGTTCTGTATAACTACCATAACACACCCTGCTCCTCTACTCAAAACCTCTCGCAATGAAGGCCAACATACCATTTGCCTTCTTTACCGCCTGCTGCACCTGCATGCTTACCTTCAGCAACTGGTGCACAAGGACACTCAGGTCCCACTGCACACTCCCCTCTCCCATTTTACAGCCATTCAGGGAGTAATCTGCCTTCTTGTTTTTGCTTCCAAAGTGAATAACCTCACATTTATCCAAATTATACTGCATCTGCCATTGATTTGCCCACTCACCCAACCCGTCCAGAAAATGCTGAAGGATCTCTGCATCCTCATAACAGTTCAACCTCCCACCCATTGGTATCATCTGCAAACTTTGTGATGTTACGTTTTGTTTCCTCATTCAAATCATTAATATATATTGTGAAAAGCTGGGGTCCCGGCACCGATCCCTGTGGCACCCCACTAGTTACTGCCTGTCAATTTGGAATAGACCCATTAATTCCTACTCTTTGTTTTCTCTCTGCCAACCAGTTTTCTATCCGCCAACTAGTTTTCTATCCATTTCAATACACTTCCCCCAATCCCATGTGCTTTAATCTTGCACATTAATCTCTTATGTGGGACTTTGTCGAACGCTTTCTGAAAGTCCAAATAAACCACATCGACTGGCTCCCCCTTGTCAACTCTACTAGTTACATCTTCATGGAATTCCAACAGATTTGTCAAGCATGATTTCCCCTTCATAAATCCATGCTGACTCTGTCTGATCCTGCCACTGCTTTCTAAATGCGCCGCTATAAAGTTCTTGATAATGGAATTGAGAATTATCCCCACTACCGATGTTAGAATCACCGGTCTATAATTCCCTGATTTCTCTCTCCCTCCCTTTTTGAATATTGGAGTGACATTAACCACCCTCTAATCTGCAGGGACTGTTCCAGAGTCAATAAAATCCTGGAAGATGACCACCAATGCATCCACTATTTCTAGAGCTACTTCCTTAAATACTGTGGGATGTAGATTATCAGGCCCTGGGGATTTATCTGCCTTCAATCCCATAAATTTTCTCAGCACCATTTCTCCACTAATATTGATCTCCCTCAATTCTTCCCTCTCACGAAATCTTGCATTCTCCAACATTTCTGGTATCTGATTTGTGTCCTCTTTTGTGAAGACAGAACCAAAGTATGTATTCAGTTGCTCAACCATTTCTTTGTCCCTATTATACATTCCCCCATTTCTGTCTGTAGTGGACCTACCTTTGTCTTCACCAATCTCTTTCTCTTCACGTACCTATTGAAACTCTTAGTGTCAGTCTTTATGTTCCCTGCAAGCTTACTTTTGTAATGTATTTTCCCCTTCTTAAGCAATCCCTTGGTCCTTCTTTGTTGAATTCTAAACTGCTCCCAATCCTCAGACATATTATTTTTCTTGGCCAATCTGTATGCTTCTTCCTTGGATCGGACACTATCTCTAATTTCCTTTGTAAGCCATGGATTGGCCCTCTTACCATTTTGCTTTTGTGCTAGTTAGGAATAAACAGTTGTTGCAGTTCCCTCAATGCGTTCCTTGAATGTTTGCCATTGCCTATCCACTGTCATCCCTTTAAGTAACTCTCCCCAATCTACCAAGGCCAACTCACGCTTCATATTTTCTTAGTTTCCTTTATTAACATTCAGCACACTAGTCTCTGAATCAACTACCTCACTCTCCATCTTGATAAAAAATTCTACTGTTATGGTCGCTCATCCCCAAGGGGTCTTGCACAGCTAGATTGGAAATGAAAACCCTCACTGTTAAGCAGCTTCTCTGTTTGCAACAGCTGCAGCATTTCCACACTTACTTCAGTTTGTTTAAAAGCCAGGAACAGAGAGAGCTGCATAGGATTGAATTTCACAGTATGAAGTGGCCTGTCACGCTCATTGATATAAGTCAGCTAGGATTTAATTTGATGGAAGTATTCAGGATCATGAGTGGTCTGGACTGGAAGAAACTGTTCTCATTTACAAAAATGAGAGGGAACATTCTTAAAGTAATTGGTAAAGGAAGCAAAAGCAACGTTTTGAAAAATCTTTTCACACAGTGAGTGGTCAGGGTCTGGAATGCACTGCCTGAGAGAGTGGTGGTGAAGGAGGCATATTCAGTTGGAGCATTCAAATGGAATTAAGAAGTCACCTGCAAAGGAAAAATGTGATAGGTTGTGAGACACAAACAGTGAATTGTTCATTTGGACAGTCAGTGCGTAAACAAGAGATTGAATAGCCAACTCTAGTCCCTGTGGTTGCTGCAGTCAGATAACCTGTAAACATCATGAACTTCTCACAGAGTTTTGAGCAGTAAATTATTTGGGCAATAGCCAGTTAAGAATTCTAACTTCAGACTGCAACACTATCAAATGCAACACCAAGAACCTGCACGCAATATGGTGAAAGAAATAAGTTTGCCAGGAAACCTGTGGAACTTAAAAACAAGAAAGAACTGGTGGATGCTGGAAATCTGAAACAAAGACAGAAATTGCTGGAGAAATTCAGCAAGTTTGGCAGCATTTGTGGAGAGAAATCAGAGTTAACGTTTTGAGTCCAGTGACGACTCTTCAATTCTGTGCTGAACAAGGGTTACTTGACTGGAAATGTCAACTCTAATTTCTTTCCACAGGTGCTGCTAGACCTGCTGAGTTTCCCCAGCAATTTATGTTTTGGCTTTGAACCCAAGAAACTTGGTTGTTTTCAGATGCAACTGTAGGACCAGAGGTATGGGGCATGGGGTGGGAGACTTAAACTGTAGAATTATATAAAGAGATTGTACACACACAATGAACAAGGCTCAGAATGGTCTTCTTGCTACATTAGTGGAGACAAAAGCCAGTTGCCTGTTGTATTGGCAGAGACTATGGAATCTAGCTATGGCTGGACTTATGGTTATATTTATGCTGATAGCGCTACTTTTCTTTCGACAAAGAATAGCACTTAAAAAGACAGGCCCATGGATTGAATAGATCTGGCTTTCTGTCGTCCAACAACGGAAATTGCTAATGAATAGTTTCTAGACAGTTGTTTAGCAAATCACTGAGGATGTGTATGTTTTTTTTCCAATGTTCTTCAGGGAATGAAGTCTGTCCACATATGAAATAGAGGCAAGAATAGGACACTTGGCTCCTTGAAGTGCTCGGTCATTCAGTAATATCATGGCTGATCTGATTAACCCACGATGTGGTATTCCCACACTGTAGTTGGCATCCTGTCCTCTGAATGCCTCCTAAAACACCCAGCTGTGAAACAATCACCACTAATCGCGCAACGACTACCATTCAAGCTTCCTGTTGTCAATGACCCAGGCATTCATCATTATTTGAATGAGAGCACAATTACACACTCTCATTCCCTCCAAATCATTATCCACCAGTTCTCCATCCAATGCCATTAAAAGATCTCCATTATCAAGGCTGGCATCAGTCCAGAGGGACAATGGCATCTAAGAAGGAGCAACTAGTGCAGTCTTTCCATATTATCCACATTTCAAAACTAAATGTATTTGTCGCTGAGGTGAACTGATTGGTGGTCTTTATCTGTACACACCTTGTACTCTTGTGATCGGGGTGAGTGTCTAATCTTCATACTGAGCGAGATGCCCATTGAGGCTGTGTGCCCATTTCAGTGATTCAGGTGGATGCCCAAGATCCGATAACTGCTGGTGTTTTGACCAGAACTTCTCTTGATCATAGAACATAGAACAGAACGTAGAACAGTACAGCACAGCACAGGCCCTTCGGCCCACGATGTTGTGCCAAACTTTTACCCTAAACCTAAGGTCTACCTAACCTCCACCCCTACGTTATACTGTCATCCATATGGCTATCTAATAGCCGCTTAAATGCCCCTAATGAGGCTGACTGCACTACCCTGTCCGGCAATGCATTCCACGCCCCGACCACTCTCTGAGTAAAGAACCTACCTCTGACGTCTCCCCTATATCTACCTCCACTCACTTTAAAGCTATGCCCCCTCGTAATAGCTACCTCCACCCTAGGAAAAAGTCTCTGGCTGTCTGCTCTATCTGTACCTCTGATCATCTTGTACACCTCTATCAAGTCACCTCTCATCCTTCGTCATTCTAAAGAGAAAAGCCCTAGCTCTCTCAACCTGTCCTTGTAAGACCTTCCCTCCATTCCAAGCAACATCCTGGTAAATCTCCTCTGCACCGTTTCCAATGCTTCCGCGTCTTTCCCGTAATGAGGCGACCAGAACTGGACACAATACTCCAGATGTGGCCGAACCAGGGTTTTGCATAGCTGGAGCATAACTTCACGGCTCTTGAGTACTCTATCCCTCTATTGATGAAAGCGAACACACCATTCGCCTTCTCAACAACTCTATCCACCTGGGTGGCAGCCTTCAGGGAACTGTGGACATGAACCCCGAGATCCCTCTGCTCCTTCAAAGCCACAAAAGAATGAGTTAACATTTTGCTCATGTGCACAGTATCTGTGTACCACTTGTCAGTAAGGTTACACAGTGACAGTGTCAGAAGTCACACAACACCGGGTTGTAATCCAACAGGTTTATTTGAAATCTCACAAGCTTTCGGAGCGCTGCTGACGTAAAGGCTGTGCTTCGAAAGCTTATGTGATTTTAAATAAACCTGTTGGACTATAACCTGGCGTAGTGTGACTTCTGACTTTGTCCGCCCCAGTCCAACACCGGCATCTCTACAACACAGTGACAGTGTTCCAATTGTTGGGATGGTTACACAGTGACAGTGTACCAATTGTTGGGATGGTTACACAGTGACAGTGT
>NC_063365.1:19589716-19612993 GCF_021869965.1 Rhincodon typus | reverse complement strand
CACAGTGACAGTGTACCAATTGTTGGGATGGTTACACAGTGACAGTGCACCAATTGTTGGGATGGTTACACAGTGACAGTGGTCCAATTGTTGGGATGGTTACACAGTGACAGTGTTCCAATTGTTGGGATGGTTACACAGTGACAGTGTTCCAATTGTTGGGATGGTTACACAGTGACAGTGCACCAATTGTTGGGATGGTTACACAGTGACAATGTACCAATTGTTGGGATGGTTACACAGTGACAGTGCACCAATTGTTGGGATGGTTACACAGTGACAGTGTTCCAATTGTTGGGATGGTTACACAGTGACAGTGTACCAATTGTTGGGATGGTTACACAGTGACAGTGTACCAATTGTTGGGATGGTTACACAGTGACAGTGTACCAATTGTTGGGATGGTTACACAGTGACAGTGTTCCAATTGTTGGGATGGTTACACAGTGACAATGCACCAATTGTTGGGATGGTTACACAGTGACAGTGCACCAGTTGTTTGTAATTTTTCTTTCATTTGTATTCGAACGACATTTTTTTTGTGGAGGGATTGTCTTTATTGAAATGAAGTGTGCACTTAACGTGCATACAGGTTTGGCTGTCCCTGAGGCTGGATTCTATTTAGATCGCATTTTGTCTAGAGTCCACTGTCCTTTCTGCCCACTTGGCTGCTGACCATTTCCTGTGGTAAACTCTGCATGTAGTTTGATTTGAGTACAGTATAGTTACAATCCACTGAGGTTAGCTCACCAGGACTAGACACTGAACACTAGATTCTTTCTTTACCTTCAGACCCTGAGGATTCAGTGTATGAATGCAGCACTAATCATTAATAAAACCTCTATGGAATTGGGTTGGGAGGGAGAATGCATTACAGTGGGGACAAATCTCTGTCAACAGTTGAGTTGTAATTCTGTGGCTGTGATTGAGTTCGTTTGGGACTGTTCACAGACAAATTTATTAGGTTTGTAAAAGGGTGAAAGTTGTGGAATCTGTACATGCCAAAATAAGTTAAACTTAGTAGAGGTGGATTGATGTTATGGAGAAAATGTTTAAATGACAGGTGGTGGGATACCAGGGGAAGGATGGAGGGAATGTAGGGGAGATCCTGGTCAAGATATTGTGTGTTAATTTGCCCCTTGGTGATGTGCATCAACCATACTTTGCCAGGTCGACTACTGGATCGATAAGCCCATGGAGAAATAATGTTTTTCTTTTATTAAAGAACATCACTTAAAAAAATCAAACCCAGGAACTGAACAATACATTTTGTAACTTTGTGTACTCTTGGAGCTCAAATGTGACTCTGGACTTTTGTACAAACATCTGAGTTGAACATTGTAGACATTACAGGATCAGTTGATATGCTCCTTGTATTGAACAGCTGAGTTCAGGTCGATACGCCCCACTCTCAGTTGTGTACACTAAACATTGGGTCACATGTCATTCCAGGAACTGAAATTTTAAAACAGAATCAGCTGCAGCAGGAACTAGTATTTTTGTAGAATATCATAGAATGGTGACAGGGCAGAACTGATAGTTTCACCCACATATTTCAACACTGATTGCCTGTAACCACCTCAGCCACCACTGCTAGCTCTACACTTGTCCAAGGCATTTGGGCTATCAAGAATCAATTTCATTCTTAAAGTTGTTAAAATTAAAACAAAATTAAGATTGTATTTCATCTTTTTTGTTCTCTCTGTGGTAACCTAATTCTGTTGCTTCTGCTGAATCATTCAGTTGTGTTTCAGATCTCCTAAGCAATCACAGTACAGCTGATTATTCACTTGAAGCCTCCTCACCTTCAGATCATTCATGCCAGACCTTGCTTCCTGTGGACATTCTCCCCTATCTCAGAGAGCTCTAGGTTTTAATTTGGTGCTTTACACTGCCCTCTGGAGAGCAATTTGGGAACTTCTGAGAAGCAGCTTTCTAAACATCCAACTTCTCAAAGTGAAAGATGGCTGTGGGCAATCTCAGTGGTCTTCATAAAGTATCAAGCATACAATGCAGTTCTTAAGTTAAAATCTTTGGTTTATTAAGTACGATCTTACCTAACTATTCCACTTATTGTAATAAAAATCTTTTACTAACTGCAACGAAAAGGGCAAATGGGACTTGAACCTGGGGCTCCTGTCCCAGAGGTAAACACACTCCCACAGTGCCACAAGAGGCCATCAAAGTATTCTTTAATTGACCTATTCCAACACATCTCCAGGTCAAGTCAGGTTTGAACCTGGGCCTGTGGCCTAGAAGGTACTCTACCACTGCACCATGTTAAGCTTTAATGAAGAGATGATTAGAATTGGTGTTTTGACCAAATGCAGTAAACTTTCTCCTCCCAAAAATATCACAGCAGTGTGGGTGACCATGTAGCTAGAGAATTGCACCTGAGGGCCCCTCCCAAGCATTGATAATGAGCAGTGCTCTGTCTCTTTAACCTAAATACCTAAAGCAATTTCTACTTGCATTCTCACCCTACTCTGAAATGCTACACTTAAATCTTGCTCTTAGATAAACATCTCTTGGTTTCTTATGGGGAGAAACCATGGAATGGTGAAACTAAGCGCTGCAGTATGTTCCGTCTGAATAGGCCAAATGATCTCTCTCACCAAAGGTTAAAGGATTTTCCTTCTCAGTAATAATTCTTTCATGGGTCAGGATTCCCTGCACTGTATGGCCTGTGAATGTTGTTAAGGTCAGAATGTTATTATTCATCCTTAAGTGCCTTTGAGAGGGTGATAGTGAGCTGTTGTCTTGAATTCCTGCAGTCCACCTCATTTAGGCACAATACTGTTACAGATGGAATTGTGGGGAGGTGATGGCCAAGTGGTATTATTGCTAGACTATTAATCCAGAGACCCTGGTAATTTTCTGGGGACCTGAGTTTGAATCCTGCCAAGGCACATGGTGGAATTTGAATTCAATAAATATCTGGAATTAGGAGTCTAATGATGGCCATGAAACCATTGTTCATTGTCAGGAAAAACACATCTGGTTCACTAATATCTTTAGGGAAGGAAACTGCCTACTGCCTGGTCTGGCCTACATGTGACTCCCAACCTGCAGCAATGTGGTTGACACCTAATGTAATTAGGGGTGGGTAATAAATGCTGGCCTGGCCAGTGAAACCCATATCCCATGAATTAATTAAAAAAAACAGGATTTTGACCCACAGACCCAGTGCAGGAGTGGCAATGTAGTTCCAGGTTGGGATGGTGTGTGATTTGCATGGAGATCTTGGATGTAATGGTGTTCCCATTTACATACTGACCTTGATCTTCTCACTGATAACTGAGTGAGTAAAGCTCAGGAAATACGTGTCTCTTCCCTTCTTTTAAGTGACGAATAGTAATTAAACTTTGTCATCTATGCTTTTATATCTTGTGAATCTCTGTTGCAGTTTTTCCACAATTCCAGCGTACTTTCTGCGGTGTGGTGCAAAAAAATCATATCATGAATGTCTCAGATGCTGGACTGCAATATTTCAGTAGACAGTAATTGAAGGAAGTTCCTTTTTCTAAAGTAACTTTCTAACTGACCAATATATTCCCTTATTTCAGGCTACTACCGTACAGAAAGAGACAAAGGGACCTTGTATGAACTATTCTACAAAAAAGAATTTCTGGATGAATTTCAACATGTCACACTCTTCCGTCCCTTTGGGCCACTCATGAAAGTCAAAAGTGAAACAATCGATGTCTCGCACCAGATCATCAATATAATTGTGCCTCTGTCCGGCCGCACTGAGGCGTTTGCCCAGTTCATGCAGAATTTCAGGTAGAAGCGCTGTGAAAGGGCGCAGTCAAAATCTAACCAACGTTCGTTTTAGCCCCTCTCCTCAGTTGGGGTTTGTGGGTACTGTATGGAGATTAGAAAAGCAGACATTGCTTTGTCTGCTAATTCGAGGGAGGCATCAACTCTTTTATTGTAAACAGGTTAAATCTTCAACTAAAATTGCAAAGTAATTTCATGTAATCAGTTTCCGCAGTAAAACCTTAAAGGCATATGCCTGTGTTCTTGGTGCCATTGTGTTTCTTAAAACTGACACTCTGCCCAGTGTCCAGCTTACCCACATTTAAGCACCCAGGTTTTTACCAAAATACCCATGTTTCCAATTGTTGTTTTACACAGAGATGTGTGCATTCGCCAGGATGGACACGTTTATCTCACGGTCGTCTACTTTGGCCATGAAGGGTTAGGTGAAGTGAAGAAGATCCTGGAAATGACTGCCAGGTGAGCCATAAAAAAGAATAAGTATTTAGGCAGTTCAGGACAGTGGGATAGCACTGCACTGAGTCACGCATACAGGTTTGTATTTGCAGTGCCCTCAGATTGAGTTGGATTGGGTTACTTGTAATCATTTCTTATCCTTGTTTTCAAATTCCTCCTTGGCCTGCCTATCTCTGTGACCTCTTCCAGTCCTGCAACCTTGCAAGACACGTCTGTTTCTCCAATTCCAGCCTCATGTGTATCCCTGATCCTATTTCACAGAATCATAGGACGCCTACAAGTGTGGAAGCAAACCATTTGGCCCATCGAGTCCACACCGACCCTCTCCGAAGAGCATCCCACCCAGACCCAACCCCCACCCCCATCCCTGTAACCCTGCATTTCCCATGGCTATCCCACCTAGCCTACACTATGGGCAATTTAGCATGGCCGATCTACCTAACCTGCACATCTTTGGACTGTGGGAGGAAACTGGACAACCCAGAGGAAACCCACACAGACACAGTGAGAATGTGCAAACTGCACACAGACAATCGCCTGAGGGTGGAATCGAACCCAGGTCCCTACTGCTGTGGAGCAACAGTGCTAACCACTGTGCCACCCACATTTTTTCCATCATCAGTTACCATACCTTCAGCTATGCAGCCCCGACCTCTAGAATTCCTTTGTTAGCCCCTTCCACTTCTCTGTCCTCCTTTAACCCACTCCCTTAAAGCTACCCTTTTACCAAGCATTTGGTCATCTATCCTAATACCTCTTTATGTGGCTTGGTGTGAAATTGTTTTTGGTAACGTATCTGTGAAGTGCATTGTGATTTTTTTTTTACTGCACCAAAGGCACAATGCAAATTGGATTTGTTAATACAGCCTTCATTACATTAAAACTGGAAGTGCTAAATCACTGGAATAAAAGATTTTCTTTCTGTGCAGTGAAACTAATTTTCACAACTACACTCTGGTTCCTTTGGTTGATGAATTTTCTCGTGGACGTGGCCTGGATATGGGAGCCCGGGCCTGGGAGAAGGGCGAGGCGCTGATGTTTTTCTGTGATGTGGATATTTATATATCTCCTGAGTTTCTTAACAGCTGTCGGATAAACACAGAGCCTGGTGAGTTATTGACTGTTTTGAGTTTTAAGAAGGATCATTGTGATGATTATATACGGTGAGGTTGAAGAGAGTATTCTGAATGAATCTCCTTGCATGCCTCTCCTCAACGTAATAAGCCCTTAAAAGAACAGACTAAATGGCTGTATGCCAGTAGGGATATCTTGCTCAGCACAGGATAGTTCCTTAATTTATCTCCTTGTAAACTATGCACGTCAAAGGTGCTATGCAAACGTAAGTCTTTATTTCACATCTAATGCTGAGCTGCTTCAACCACTCATTTCTGTACCTTTTGTGTACCGCAAAGCTCTGTGTTTTTGGTGTGGAATCAATGGGCAGAATTGCTCATTCAGTGCTCTACTGTTTTTATAGCAACAATAATTTGCATTTATGTAAAATTTGTCACTTAAATCATGTATTAAATCATGTATCTCTCTACTAGCCATTTGTCAACATAGCATGCTGTTCAGTTTTGGAAGCTGAGCTGCTGGACCCTTACAGTCTGAGAGTCTTAGTTAGACCACGAGAGATCTGTGTATCTATCTGTATGGGATTGATTTGTGCTGTTTCAACCCAGATTCATTTTATATCTCACCATGCTGTTGTTGTACACCTTTGGAAACTCTGAAAACTGCAGTCTTACAAAAGATAGGTTGCATGTGTAGCTGCACACATGGATCATTACCTGCCATTTTTTATGTTGCATTACTGTGTTTGAAACAGTGCCTCCTGACATAATTTCATTTTTACCTGTCTCTTATCTGCAGCATTTAATAAACTTGTGGTCTTTCCACAGGTAAGAAAGTTTTCTACCCTGTTGTGTTCAGCTTGTACAATCCAGCTATTGTCTATGCCAATCTGGATGGCACCCCATCCATTGAGCAACAGCTGGTGAGTGGTTTTTTTCAGATGATACAGCTTATTAATTATCTTCTTTTAAATCACATGTGTATATGTTTCATTATGTATTAGCACTTTACATCTTCACAATCTCACTTAAGGAACTCATAGTTAGAGAAGTTCAAAGGTTGGCACAGATGTGGACTAGGGGAGGGGCTAGTCTTGTTGCCCTATTGGAGGTGTTGACTTTCAAGTGAGACTGGCTATAAACGTGGTCACATCAACTTTTTCAGATAGTCGTGGTGGATGTTAAAGATCATTTGAAGACAAGGCGGAGGTTGGCCAACATTCCTCCCTCAGCTCAACATCTGTGGAAAAAATGGATGAACTGCTTGCTTATGCCTTTGTTGTTTGTGGTATTGTCATGCACCAAAAAACCAAAACATTTGTCACATAACGCCTGTGTAGCTGCATTTGAAGGCAACTTACTATATTGACATGCCTTGTCGTATTTCCCTTGGATCTGAAAAATGTATAATATAGAGATGTACATTACCCTGTTCTCCCTCCTGCCTTTCCAATATGCTCTCCAAAAAAGAGCTAGAACACAGCTCTGACACCATTGAGAGTTCCGATATAAAAGGACACTTGAACTTCCGAGAAGACATTTTTCTATTGTCGGTAGATTGTTTTTATTTTTAAGATGTGTAGGGGAATAATAGCCACATTTTATCTGTAACAGTATGAACTTAATGTCTCAGTTTGTCTCTGGTCCTCATTAACATTACACCCAGATGGAAATTGATTGGGAGATTGACAGCAGGGTCTTTTTCTGTCTATAAAGTCATTGTCATAGGGATCCACTGCACAGAAAAAGTCCATGATGTCCATACCAGTCAAAAACAACCACCTAAGTATTCTAATCCCATTTACCAGCGCTTGGCCCGTTGCCTTTGTGCACTAGCGATGCCAGGGCATATATCTAAATACTTCTTAAAAGCTATGGGGTTTCTGCTTCAGGCAGTGAGTTCCAGATTCCCACCACCTTCTGAATGTAAAAGTTTTTCTTCACATCTCCTCTAAACCTTCCCATTATTTTAAATCTGTGCCCCTGATCATTAATCCCCCCTATCTAGGGGAAAAGTTTCTTCCTGTTTACTCTGTCTGTTGCCCCTCATAATTTTATACATCTCAATCATGACACCTCTCAATCTCCTCTGCTCTATGGAAAGCAATCCTAGTCCATCCATTCTGTCTTCATGACTGAAGCTCTCCATCGCAGGCAACATCCTGGTAAATCTCCTCTGCACCCTCCCCATTGTTCTCACATCTTTCCTATAATCTGAATTCCAGAAATGCGCACAATACTGTAGCTTTGACCTCACTCAATTTTTATACAGTTCCAACATAACATCTCTGCTGTTAAACTCTATGCCTCGACTATAAAGGCACGTATACCATATGCCTTCTTAACCACTTTATCCATCTGGCCTGATACCTTAAGAGATCAGTGTACATGCACACCAGAGTCCTTCTGATCCTTGGTTCTTCCCAGGGTCCTACCGTTTATCATATATTCCTTGTCTTATTTGTCCTGGCCAAATGTATTACCTCATATTTATCTGGATTGAATTGCATTTGCCACTGATCAGCCCATCTGACCATATTGTCAATATCCTGTTGTAAGGCCATCCTCCCTTTACTTACCATCGCACCAATTTTTTTGTATCGTCTGTGAACGTACTGATCAACCCTCCCACATTCAAGTTTAAATCATTTATATAAACCACAAACAGCAAGGGCCCCAGCTCTGACCTCTGTGGAACCCATGGACGCAGACTTCGAGTTGGAAAAGCCCCCCTCAACTATCACTGTCTGCTTGCTGCCACTCAGCCAGTTGTGGATCCAGTTTGCCAAACTTCCCCTTTACTATCAACTTCCCATATGGGTCCTTATCAAAAGCCTTGCTGAAGGCCAAGTAGACTACAACAAAAGTATTGACCAGTTCAATTCCTTCACTGCATTGATATGATGAATTTTGCAACAAGCAGGGGATTGAGAGATGTATTGTTTATTTGAGGCTGACTGCCTGAACCTACCTCCTGTTCCAGGAAATAATGCCATGGTTTCACAATTCTTGGATCATAATGAGTCATAAGATGTGAAGAAATGAGCTTATTTTCTGCACGGTCTGTTGAAGATAACATAAGTTTTGCTCTGCGAACCTTGGTTAATTTCTTTCTAACCTTGACATAGGTGCACAAGAAAGATTCTGGGTTCTGGCGAGATTTTGGATTTGGGATGACTTGTCAATATCGCTCCGATTTCCTCACTATTGGTAAGTGAGCATAGTTTTTGTGTTGTGGTTCATTCCTTGTTGTGGGAGTTGTTCACCTGTCACTTATATCGGTGACTGTCAGGTAGGGGCGATCCTCACTCCGAGTGAATGGGCAGCACTGTTGGTGCTTGGGAGTGAATTGTTTGAGGTAAGAAGGTGTTCGGCAGCTGAATCAACTTCACTGAGAACTCGATGCTAGTCGATACCATGCTAGTCAGAGGACACTTGAGATGTTAAACTAAAGTCCCACCTGCTAATGAGGACATGAAAGATCATATGACCAGTATTTAAAAGAAAGCAGCGGAACTTTCCCCCTTGTCCTGGCCAAAGCTCAAATCAAACAAAATTATCCGGTCATGATCTCATCATTGTTTTGTTGGACCTTGTGTGGAAATTGGCAGTTGTATTTCCTATGTTACAACTATATAAGTGCACGTCATTCTTTTCTTTTTATCTCCCAGTATGCTTGATATTGTGTCTTTGCACTGTTTTTAGTACAATTACATGCAATCAACTCTTCCCGTGACATCTGACACACAGATGTTAGTCCAAGTGTCAGCTCACAATTAAAGATAGTTCATTGGAAACCTATCCACTAAGACAAAATACACAAGGAATTTGTAATCTTGACTGCACAGCTGGAATGTAGATACTGAATGTAGATTGGTGAGCACAGAAGCATAGCAGGGTGCTGCCATCATATTGAAGCTCAAGTGCAATGTCATGGGACAAGGAGCCATAGACTTGATCACATGTTTATGCCTGGAGATTCCATCCTCTGCTTTGCTGATATTCTGTTCAGTTAGACCTGGTTGGACAGCGGTCTCTGGATCTTTAAATAGGAGGCCACCTGACCCATTGGCCTATGCTGACTCTTTGTACTTCAGCCCACTTTCGTCCTCAATCTCCATTAGCCCGCAAGCTTTGCATCATAATTGTTCATTCGCTTCCCTTTTGTTGCGTTATTGAATTTGTTTCCTCCACCCTTTAAGACTGCATCATCTTGGATTATAGGCAGGGATCAGCAGTAAAATCCACAGTGTTCACTGTCACCTATTCTCCAAGCTTGCCTCAACTGTTCTTAAAGTGAGAACTCTAGTCAAACCTCACTTCAGAACTTGTGTGCACAGCCCATAACCTAGTCTAACAGTCCATTGCAATCTTAATTGGAAAACCACACTATTTCAGTTTAAACCAAGGACGTGATTTGCTGTTCCTCCCAATATCGTGCTTTACCAGTCAAATAAGCGCAAAAGAATACTCCGATATCTTGACCAACAATCCCATCCCGCTCCCACCATTCCCCTGGTGAATGTAATTCACTAATTGTGGGATTTTGTCCTCAAAATACTCCCAGCTTTGTTTTCACAGTGTTTTGAAGTAGCATTTTTGGGTGGAATATGACAAGACATTAGATGAACACAAATTCTTTCTCTTCACAGGCGGCTTTGACCTGGATGTGAAAGGGTGGGGAGGGGAGGATGTCCACCTGTACAGAAAGTATCTCCACAGTGACCTGATCGTGGTGCGGACACCTGTCTCCAGCCTCTTCCACCTGTGGCACGAGAAGCATTGTGCAGACGAGCTGACCCCAGAGCAGTATCGCATGTGCATTCAGTCAAAAGCCATGAATGAGGCCTCCCAGGCTCACCTTGGGATGCTGGTGTTTCGAGATGAGATCGAGGCCCATCTCCGCAAACAAGCCTACAGAACTGACAGCGAAATTCCTGATTGAGTCGGAGGTCTTTGCTGTTTGGCCTGTTCAGACTTTCACATTTGCGGTCTTTGGGTCAGGACCTGTTGTGTTTAATAACGGGACCGCAGATGACAAAATATTGTATTACATTGTGCTGTTGCAGTGCTCAATTAATGGCCCAAAATGCGCTGAGGAGTTTACACATCTCCAAGGAGTTCAGCGTTGTGTTGCCATTTGCTCTCACAATACAAGTGTATGAGAGATCCCAGATACTTAGGAGTTTCTTGAGTGTTGGGGGGAAAGAATTTGCCACTTCAGGTATTTCTATCCTTCATGTGAAGGGTGTTCACCCTTGTGCTTGCCCTGGTCTGTCGCCTCAAGTGATGTTCACACTGTTGTTTGAGTGATGGGATACACTTGGTTCAGGAATTTCCAGGGTTTCGGTGTGAACTGACAGAATAATGACTAGTTATGGAACAGTATTAATCTTCAGTGAATAGGACCACACATGCGCCATTTCTATGCTCACTCTTCATACTGCCACTTTCTTTCTGGCTGCCTGGGGGCCATTATGCAAAGCCTGGCAGGTGAAAGGCCAGTCAAGCCCTGGGAGCATCTCCTATGTGTATGTTGAGGCCAACTGAGCTCATCTGCTTCTATTATCGACTCTGGACCAAAAGACATTGTATTTGACCCCAAGTGAAGCACATCATGCACACTGATACCAAGAGAGTGCTGCAATGCTGGGGGTGCTGTTCTTCATATGAAATGTTCAATCAGTGCTCCGTCCCATGTTATTATTTCCAAGATGAACAAAGGTCTTCTCCCGTTGTCTTGCCCAAAGTGTCTCTCTCTTTTTCTCTCTCAACCAACACTCGTAAACAGATTGACTGATATCAGTATTTCGAACACAGAATCATTGGCATTTTTATCCCACAAGGAGAGAATACTACTGTCTCAGCAGGAGTTATTAAGATCAAGGGAGAAAGAGACCCCACATTATTTTTAACTTCAATAATTGAACTAAAATGTGAATGAAACAGTTAGTCATATGTCTCACCACTTCTAAGCTATTTCATTGTGTGTAACGTGCTTTGAGATGTTTCTGAGACATGATAAGTTGCTTGTTTGTTTTAATGGCTGTGTCTTCTACCCTCTGGAGCCCAGTTTAGCTTAGTTAGCTGGATGTCTGCTTTGCAATGCAGAGTACTGCAAATAGAGTGAGTGCACTAACGGGTTCTCCTCAATCTATTCCCTTGCCTTGAGCATGGTGACCCTCAGGTTAAACCATCACCAGTCGTCTCTCCCTAATGAGAGAGCAGCCCTTAGGTCTGGTAAAACTAATGGCAACTTTACATTTTGTCTTTTACCTTCTGCACATTTTTCTGTCCTCTTTTAAAGATTTGGGAATGTGCTTCTCCCACCCTCCCCCAAACATACGATGAGCATGTATTTCTACAATCCTGCAGAAAAAAAAACATGATTTTGGCACAATAATGGGCAAAACCTAGAGACTTGTGGGATGGAACCACAAGAGGTAGGAGATTTGTGGGATAAAAACAAAGTTGCTGGAAAAGCTCAGCAGGTCTGGCAGCACCTGTGAAGAAAAAGTCAGAGTTAATGTTTCGGTCCGGTGATCCTTCCTCTGGAGGGTCACCAGACCCAAAACGTTAACACTGACTGTTTCTTCACAGATGCTGCCGACTCTGCTGAGCTTTTCCAGGAACTTTGTTTTTGTTCCTGATTTACAGCATCTGCAGTTCTTTCGGTTTTCATTTAGGAGATTTGTGGTATTGGATTCTTAATTCAATTTTCAATTCCTCTATGTGTATTTGGTGTGTGTGAGCGTAGTGGGGAGGAGAGGCGATGGTCTGTGCAACAGAAAATTGTTCCAGCAGCAGAACTATCCAAATCTGCAATCATTTTGTCTAATTTATTTTGATTGATCTTCCATATCTAACCGTAAGGAAAACTGCCAACACGATGGCACTATAGATACTCACCTGTAAGATTCCTCTTCAACATGAAATCTCACCTAAAACAATACAAAAACACTTCTGGCACATACCTAAAATCATGGTTGAGGTGGCAGAGCTTCTAACCAATGTTACTTCTAAGCTCCGCAGCCACTCTAGGATTCTTCTGAGGTTCCACATGTGCCACCCGGTGTGCCAGCACATTGACTTCCTCTCTCAGAAGTCACTGCTACGCACAGACCTTGGAGGTTTGCACACCGAAAAAAAATTATAGGGAGTATTGCTTCTAGCTATCGAAAGTCGCAACTTTACTCAGGCTGTGGAGATGGGATGTATTTGTTTGCAGTTAGGCCAGCATTTATCACCGTCACTGCCTTGAAGATGATGTTTGTGAGCTGCTGCCTCGGGCCTCCACCATCCTTCAGGTGTAAGTACCCGCAGTTAAAAAGGCAGTTCCAGGATTTTGACCAGTGGTAGTGAAGGAACGGCGATATAATTCCAAATCAGGATGGGGCAACTTGGATTGGAACTTGCATGTAATGGTGCTCCCATGAGTCTTCTGCCCTTGTGCCTCTAGATGGTAGGATGTTGCAGGGCTGGGAAGACCTGTCAAAGGAGCATTAGTGACGTATTGCAGTGTACCTTGTCGATGCTATGCCCCATTGCCATTGTACATTGCGGTGATGTGGCGTCTGAATTTGAAGACGTTCGATAGGTACTCCTCTATTGAACTACTTTGTGCTTGATTTTGTTGAGCTTCTTCATTGTTTCGGAGCCACGCTCATCCATAACTTATCACTTAGTGGTTTTTCAGACAGCCTAGGTGCAGAAATGAATGATGCTGATGGTTAGATCATTAAATCATCTTAACTTTCTCCAATTTAAATTGAATTTGAGGTCCCTTTACCAATTTTCCATTTGGAAAGCCACTAGCTATCGATAAATGAACAAACCCTTTCTTGACTGAATGTCAGGGTCAAGACTGGCAATGATTTATTGACTATAAGACCATAGTTTTCATTACTTGAATGATGTTTTGTAATGGGCAAACATTGTGGTATTTATAGATAATTATTTAGCAACTTGAGCAACAAATAGTTGTCCGTTATCTCACAAGATTAATCTCAGAAGTTGTAACGGGAGTTGACTTTATCGATGAACTTCAACATAGCTGAATACTAAATAATTGAGATGCCATTATGTGATTCACTCTGTTGAGTGTATAGCCAAAACTGGATAAATTATAGCTACGAACAGAGTTAACTAGCAGTCATGAATTGAATTGAATTGATCGAAGTTGTAGAAAAAGTTGAATTAGTTGGATCATTGACAATTAAATTATCATTAAGAGCACTGCCTGAGACTTTGCCAGAATTATGAAAGTATTTTAGGAGTAAACCTTTTGAGTTAACAAATTAATAGCATGAGGCAACCAGACTGTCAAACAGATCAGAGTCTTATCTGTGTACGGTTCCAGGAATCATACCACTTCATCCGTCTGAGCAACACAGTTGAGTTGAATACCTTACAACCACCACCTTCCCTTGTGCTGGAAGTGTTAGGTTCTGTAACATCAGGTTGATGAGCCTCTGCTGGACAGAGGTGTTGGCTGCACTCTGATCTCTGTGTCAGTGTCTGCTTTGCGCACAAACAATGACATCTGAGCTGGCTGGTTCAACTCTCAACCTCTGCAATACCTGACAGTTTGGACCGTTATGTGACGCACTGATTACTGCCTGTACCTAAGTAATTTGACCGTACAATCTGACTGTTCTAATTTTTTACGCCCTGCAGATATAATACGCTGTGCTTGTAAAAGCACCTGCCTACCTAGGGCGGCACAGTGGCTCAGTGGTTAGCACTGCTGCCTCACAGCGCCAGGGACCCAGGTTTGATTCCAGCCTCGGGCGACTGTCTGTGTGGAGTTTGCACATTCTCCCCGTGTCTGCGTGGGTTTCCTCCGGGTGCTCCAGTTTCCTCCCACACTCCAAAGATGTGCAGGTTGGGTGGATTGGCCTTGCTAAATTGCCCATAGTGCCCGGGGATGTTCAGCTTAGGTGGGTTATAGGGGTATGGTTCTGGGTTGGATGCTCCAAGGGTCGGTGTGGACTTGTTGGGCTGAAGGGCCTGTTTCCACACTATAGGGAATTCTATGATACCTCTTTTAGGTAAAGGACACTCCACAGTTAAGCGACAAGGAGAATTTTCTAACTAGCAACTGATATCAAAGGCAAAGGTAATCTTTACCAAGTCAGGTTTGCTCTTATACATCTTAAATTCATAGAAAATTCCCTTTCCATTCACCTGAAAGATCTAGGTGATGCATGTAGCAACAGGTTGCATCACATATAGCCCATAATTTTGAACAGGAAAAGTTTCTGAAAGATATCAGTGTTAATGAGGTACAGATGCCTTGGCATCAAACTACTTTTTACTTCCCTAAGTTTCCAATCTTCCTTTAACATTGACCAGAAAATGTGTTTCATTGTCACGTGGTTTTAATTAGATTCCATTTCCTAGTATCTTTTTAACTACTGACGCGATGGGCTGTCCATTTTTACTGAACTTCACTTTAGGAAAGTAGTTCACTTTCCCAACACCATTTAATAATAACGGCTGCAGGGATCAGGCAGAGATGTGGCTGGTAGAGACAGGCTGGTTCGATCCTGATAATCTGTCACTTTTGTTTGATTGGGAGGCAAGTGGTGAAATGAAACACAGATCTCGGGTGCCACCCAACTGTATCCTCCAACAGAGGGCTACATTTCAAGTCTTACACGTGAGTATAAATAACAATTATCCTTTCAATGTGAGCTGACAAGCATTGGGATAGCCCAATCATACTCCTTCCTAACTCCATCCCAAAGTTACTGAGGCTATGACCATTTATTACATTTTGGTATTTCCACAGGAATTGGTTATATAGTCAATGAGATATACAGCACAGAAACTGACCCTTCGGTCCATTTTGTCCATGCAGACCAGATATCCTAAATTAATCTAGTTCCATTTGCCAGCATTTGGCCCATATCCCTCTAAACGTTTCCTATTCATGTACCCATCCAGATGCCTTTTAAATGTTGTAATCGTACCAGGCTCCACCACTTCCTCTGGCAGCTCATTCCATACATGCACTACCCTTTGCATGAAAATGTTGCCCATTAGGCCCTTTTAAATCTTTCCCTTCTCACATTAAACCTGTGCCCTCTACTTTTAGACTCCCCTACCCTGGGGGAAAAAAGACCTTGACTATTGGCCCTATCCATGTCCCTCATGATTTTATAAATTTCTATGAGGTCACTCCTCAGCATCTGACATTCCAGGAAAAATAGCCCAGCCTATTCAACCTCTCCCTATAGCTCAATCCCTCCAACCCTGGCAACATCCTTGTATATCTTTTCTGAACGCCTTCAAGTTTCACAACATCCTTCCTATAGCAGATTGCTCATGTTCATTTTTATGTAAATAATCTAATAATTCAAATGTGTTTTCATTGCACCATTAACAGAAGCAAATGTGTAGGTTCAGTTAAATGGAGGTTTGCCTGAATTACTGAGAGCTCGTTTGCTGTCTCTCAGGTTGGTATTATCTCTGTGCCCTGCTTCCAATGGAATATTTGTTCAGTATTAAAAGCACAGGTGCGGAAATGTTCAGACAGCCCCTAACTAATGACCTTGTTTTGGTCCAGTTTGTCTTGGTTGCTTTTGTACAAATACAACATTACATTTGTGGATTTGTCATAAAGTATGTATGTAATTTCTTGAGCCAATCATGTTCGTGTGGTCAAATCATTAACGGACCAAGCTTTTGAGATTAATATCTCATGGTTTCTTGAAGAGTTAAAGAAAGTATGACTTTTGGGAGAATGAATCATTGAATTCATTCAGTACAGTATTGCACAAGGCTTGATTGTTCTCATGATTCAGGGGGAGGGTAGCAATATTGCCTTTCAGAAGCAACCTGATTTAATCTCCCTCCATTCCCAACTGGTTGGTTTAATGTTTACCACTATGTATTGAGGTTAGAACCATTCACAGGCTCCAGTTACAGGGTGCTGATGCAAAGGCTTGGGGAAAGGGTGGGGAGAGTTTATTCATATGAACGATATCTATAAGGTAGATGAAATTCCCTGGAGACTCACTGTGCTGCTAGAATGAGAATCATGCAAGTGGAAACATCTTCTCCCTGGTACTTTTGCCTTGGGGCCTCCTTCAAAGCTTTATGTAACAACAGTGTCCTGTTTGTACCCACTGTGTCTGAAGATGAATTATGCTCTGAGGTATGGTTACATTCTTTCATATGCCCCTTACAGTCTCACCCACATTAACTAGGGAAAGTAATGTTTAAGAGTGGCTGAGATTGCCTTCTCAATAAATACTGAAGCACTGTGTGCATTGTGTTGTCTTTTACTTGGTCCTGCAAAATACTAAAGTACAGATGGTTTTGGGGTTACTTGAGGGTCATGTAGTACAACCTGCAAAGAGCAATGTGACTGACTGGAGGGTCTGTTCAAAGCACCCAGATTTACCTCCTGAACTTCGGCTGAACACGCATGAAGAATTAACCGTTCAACTTTGTTTAGTACAGATTAGGACCTAGTGCAATGAATTGGAGCTTCCAGTGTATGTTTCTTCCTCATCTGTTGATCCCCTTTCTCTGCCCACTTTCTGTCTCTTTTGGCACAGTGGCTTGGTGGTTAGCACTGCTGCCTCACAGCGCCAGGGACCCAGGTTCAATTCCATCCTCAGGTGATTGTCTGTGTGGAGTTTGCACATTCTCCGGGTGCTCCAGTTTCCTCCCCCAGTGCAAAGAAATGCAGGTCAGGTGGATTAGCCATGCTAAATTGCTCATAGTGTCCAGGGATATGCAGGCGAGATGGATAAGCTGTGGGAAATGCAGGATACAGGGATAGGGTAGGGAGGGTGGGTCTGGATGCGATGGTCTTTGGAGGGTCGGTGTGGACTCAATAGGCCAAATGAGATGTTAAACTGAGTCTCCATTGGTCCTCTCAGTGCTTGTTAGGATCCTGCAGCACTTTTGAATAAGTTTGAGGAGTCCTACTTGATGTCCTTTTTGATTTCTCCTTTAAAGAATATTGAAAAAATGATCTGGTCATCATCGCATTGCTATTTTGGGAGCTTGCTGTGTGCAAACCGGCTGCTGACTTTCCAACTAAAAGTAAGTTGTTGGTTGTAAAGTGCTTTGGGATCTGGGCTTTGGTACACGGGTTACCAGTGAGAAATTTCTCGGCCAAGGGGATTGTAAGGAGTGGGGCCCATAATGGAAAGAGAAACCACTGGGGCTAAATATAAAGGTGGCTGAACCAATGGTCTTTTAAGGGGCAGTGGGAGTTCACCCCAAAAGTAAGACACTCTGAGTGAGTCTACATAGGGAGGCTGGAAGTGACATGTTACTGTACCTGGCTCTGGGCTGCCAAGTCCCTCATGTCCACATATTACCCCACCCTGTCCTTTTAATACTGTTTGGTCAACTGGGCTCTGCAGAGGTGTCAGTGAATTTTCTGGCACCCCTCCTGTGTAAACAGTGAAGACCACTCACAAAGACTCCCAAACAACAATGTTCTATCTGTATCTCTTTGTATAAATAGGATTGTACGATAAAGGCGGACATTTAAAAATAACTTTGCAATCCACGTGTGCAAATTGCACATAATAATTCATAATGATACCTTCACTTTCTAATTTCCTACCTTAGTACAGTGTAGGATAAGTATTAGATATTGTTGGTGTGACTATAACTTACTTATCCATACATTTTTGGGCGAAAAATTGGCTTTAAAGCATTGTGGAATCCAGAGGTTAGCAAAAGCACTGCACAAAAGATCACATAATTATATCTGGAATCCTTCGTCGATATCGTGAGAGTTAAAAGTTGCAAGGGTTCAAGAACTGAACAACCATCCTTAAAACACATCTTTGCATGGAACTGGACAGATGGTTCAGCTGCAAATGATAAGAGTTGCCAGGAGGGGGAGCTGGCATGCTACACTAAAGCATCCCAGTTGAGCCTGTATCAATTCTATTGTGGTGTGTGTAAGGTAATGGTTCTGAAAGTGTCAATGTTCATGTTACATTGAGCTCCACTGCTTGTACTAATGTCACATAGTCTGTGGGTGGAGACAGTGAGTTATACCTAAGCTTTTGGGAGATCGCAGATGTACCTGTCAGTTTCCGACTAATGTTCAGACGAAGGGTCACTGGATTTGAGACATTGACTCGGATTCTGTCTTTATGGATGTTGCCAGACTTGCTGGGCTTCTCAAGCACTTTCTGTTTTTGTTTCAGATTTCCAGCTTTTGCAATTTTTTTGTTTTATTGCCCTAGTAATGGTGTCTGACCAAATATAGTTGTACTTATCACTCTCATGCAATAAACCTTCTTCTTATCTAAGAACTGGGCCTCTTCTGTAAATGTTCAAGGTTGGTATGTTCTCTAACACTAATCACAAGATAGACCCAAGACAAAGCAAAATTGATGGCAGCGAACTTATGTCAAACATCTCTTATCCAGTACCGCACAATGAAAGATATGGCAAATACCAGAAGGTATCAGCAGTGATTAAAGGAGAAATTAACACAGGGACAGATCTTTCCTTTAATTTTTATATGGGATGTGGATGTCACTTGCAAGGCCAAGTCCCACTTGCCTTTTGAGCTGATGAGGGCAGTTAAGAGTCAACCATATTGCCTTGTGTCTGGAGTCACAAATAGGTCAGACTAGTTAAGAATGACAGATTTCCTTCCCTGTAGGCTGTTAGTGAAGCAGATGAGTTTTTATGATGAGTAGCAATGGTCATCATTAGACTTTGTTTTAATCCCAGATTTTATAGAATACAAATTTTACCATCTACCACATTGGGCTTTGATTGCATGTGCACAGAACATTAAGCTGGGGCTCTGCATCAACAGTCCAGTAGTATTTACAGAATGCCATCACCTTCCTCGTGGATATCCTGCATGTTCAGTGAACCCCGAAGCTCATCCTGGATGATCATTTTCTCTTTAATCTTTTTAATCTCTTCCCCTTGTTAACTCCTTTAAAGTAGTTTACCCCTCAGTCTTGACTTGTCCCAGGATCATGTTAGAGGATTGTCACGCTTTGCTGTTCGCAGTGTGGTATCTAATTATTAGCTCTCCCACGCCTATCGATGACAGACTGGGTCCTTAATTAAAGATTATCATCTTAACTTGCATCCAAAGCTGTTCTCTTATCATCCCTGTGTTTTCTGACCTGCTTTAGATCCTAGTCAAGCATTATCTTGGTTTTAAATTTCTTGACTTGTTCTCACCATTCTCCATGAATTTGCCTGTGCCTTATCTCTGTAATCTTTTAGAATCACACAAACCACTGAAGTATCTGCACACCACTAATTCTGTCCCCTTGTAGTAGCTTCACCATTGGTGGCCATGCCTTTAGTTGCCTTAACACCAAGCTCTCCACCTCACTTTCACCTTTTGAAACATTACTTAAAGTCTATTCTTTGAATGTGTGATGGTCATTTGGCCTAATGTCACCTTTTATGTCAGAATGCTCCTGTGAAATATGTTAGGACATTGCAATGAAAGGTGCATCATAAGATCATTGAATCCCTACAGTGTGAAAGCAGACCATTTGGCCCACTGAGCCCACACTGACCCTCTGAAGGACATCCCACCCAGACCCACCCCACTACCATCTCCCTGTAACCCTACATTTAGCATGGCCAATACACCAAATGTGCACAACTTTGGTCTGTGGGAGGAACACAGACACAGGGAGAACATACAAACTTCACATAGACAGTTGCCTAAGGGTGGAATCGAACCCAGGTCCCTGGATCGGTGAGGCAGCAGTGCTAACCACCGTGCCACCCTAGCTGGATATATGTTGTCATGGGAGGAATTAATATCAGCTTGGTTAAAGTGCCTGTTAGTCTGTCAGTGCTGTTCACACATCCCTTTCTTATCTCTCTACACACATACAATAGCCAAGAATGATAATAGCTTCACTCACAACACATCCTTGCAGCCTGATCATCTCACTGCACAGCTTTTCCGCCCAGTATTGGAAAAAGCTGAGGGGTGTAGGCAAGGGAGAGGCTGAAGGAGTCAACACTAGTTATCAAAGTGACATTGCAACAAGATAATACAGCTTAGTAATAAATTTTGACAATCTGGCATAATTTGACATTCTGAGTTTGTATCTCACACAGGAGGGGTTTGAGGACTGATGATATTATTGTAATCAAGGGAAAGGGAGGCTAGAAGTGTCTAATGGGCATATTTGAATTATGAAAATATTTGACAAGTTCAAAATAGAGGATGTATTTCTTCTGGGAAATTCCAAATGAGGTGTCATCTATACAACCCAGTCATTAATAAATCCAATGGGAAATTCTTTACCCAGAGAGTGGTGAGAAGTTGGAATTCACTATCATAGGAAGAGTGGTAGCAGTGAATAGTACAGATACGCTTAAGAGGATGCTGGATAAGGAGAGAGACATTGAGGCATTTGCTAATGCATTTTGCTGATGCTGGACGGCATGATGGCTCAGTGGTTAGCATAGCTGCCTCAGAGTCTAGGGAGAGATAGTAGGAACTGCAGATGCTAGAGAATCTGAGACAACAAGGCATAGAGCTGGATGAACACAGCAGGCCAAGCAGCATCAGAAATGGGGGAGGGGAAGGGGGGGTTCTGAAATAAATAGGGGGGGGGTGGGCGGATAGAAGATGGATAGAGGAGAAGATAGGTGGAGAGGAGACAGACGGGTCAGAGAGGCGGGGATGGAGCCAGTAAAGGTGAGTGTAGGTGGAGAGATAGGGAGGAGATAGGTCAGTCCAGGGAGGTCAAGGGGGTGGGATGAGGTTAGCAGGTAGGAGATGGGGGTGGGGCTTGAGGTGGGAGGAGGGGATAGGTGGGAGGAAGGACAGGTTAGGGAGGCAGGGACGAGCTGGGCTGGTTTTGGGATGCGGTAGGGGGAGGGGAGATTTTGAAGCTTGTGAAATCCACATTGATACCATTGGGCTGCAGGGTTCCCAAGCAGAATATGAGTTGCTGTTCCTGCAACCTTCGGGTGGCATCGTTGTGGCACTGCAGGAGGCCCAGGATGGACATGTCGTCTGAGGAATGGGAGGGGGAGTTGAAATGGTTCGTGACTGGGAGGTGCAGTTGTTTAGTGCGAACCGAGCGTAGGTGTTCTGCAAAACGGTTCTCCAAGCCTCCGCTTGGTTTCCCCAATGTAGAGGAGGCCACAATGGGAACAGGGGATGCAGTACACCACATTAGCAGATGTGCAGGTGAACATCTGCTTGATGTGGAAAGTCTTCTTGGGGCCTGGGATGGGGGTGAGGGGGGAGGTGTACGGGCAGGTGTAACACTTCCTGCAGTTGCAGGGAAAAGTGCCGGGTGTGGTGGGGCTGGAGGGGAGTGTGGAGCGGACAAGGGAGTCACGGAGAGAGTGGTCCCTCCGGAAAGCAGATAAGGGTGGGGAGGGAAAAATGTCTTTGGTGGTGGGGTCGGATTGCAGATGGCAGAAGTGTCGGAGGATGATGCATTGGATCCGGAGGTTGGTGGGGTAGTACGTGAGGACGAGGGGGATTCTTTTTTGGTTGTTATTGCGGGGAGGGAGTGTGAGGGATAAGTTCCGGTTGTTGGGGTGGAAGGTGTTGGTGAAGTGGATGAACTGTTCGAGCTCCTCGTGGGAGCACGAGGTGGCGCCGATACAGTCATCAATGTAACGGAGGAAAAGGTGGGGTTTAGGGCCAGCGTAGGTACGGAAGATGGATTGTTCCATGTAACCTACAAAGAGGCAGGCATAGCTTGGGCCCATGCGGGTACCCATGGCCACCCCCTTTGTCTGTAGGAAGTGAGAGGAATTGAAAGAGAAGTTGTTGAGGGTGAGGACGAGTTCGGCTAAGCGGATGAGGGTGTCAGTGGAGGGGGACTGGACGGGCCTGCGGGACAGGAAGAAGTGGAGGACCTTTAGGCCGTCTGTATGGGGAATGCAGGTGTATAGGGACTGGACGTCCATGGTAAACAACTGCACCTCCCAGTCGCAAACCATTTCAACTCCCCTTCCCATTCCTCAGATGACATGTCCATCCTGGGCCTCCTGCAGTGCCACAACGATGCCACCCGAAGGTTGCAGGAACAGCAACTCATATTCTGCTTGGGAACCCTGCAGCCCAATGGTATCAATGTGGATTTCACAAGCTTCAAAATCTCCCCTCCCCCTACCGCATCCCAAAACCAGCCCAGCTCGTCCCTGCCTCCCTAACCTGTCCTTCCTCCCACCTCAAGCCCCACCCCCATCTCCTACCTACTAACCTCATCCCGCCCCCTTGACCTGTCCGTCCTCCCTGGACTGACCTATCTCCTCCCTACCTCCCCACCTACACTCACCTTTACTGGCTCCATCCCCGCCTCTCTGACCTGTCTGTCTCCTCTCCGTCTATCTTCTCCTCTATCCATCTTCTATCCGCCCACCCCCCCTCCCTATTTATTTCCGAACCCCCTTCCCCTCCCCCATTTCTGAAGAAGGGTCTAGGCCCGAAACGTCAGCCTTCCTACTCCTATGATGCTGCTTGGTCTGCTGTGTTCATCCAGCTCTACGCCTTGTTGTCTCGGAGTCTAGGGACCTGGGTTTGATCCCAGCCATGGGCAACTTTCTATCTGAAGTTTGCACATTCTCCCCATGTCTGTGTGGGTTTGCTCCAGTGCCCTCCCACAGTCCAAAGATGTGCAGGTTAGGTGGGCTAACTATGCTAGATTGCACATAGTGTCCAGGGATGTGCAGGCTGGTTGGGTTAGCCATGGGAAATGTAGGGTTACAGGGGTAGGGGGGATGCTCATTGGAGAGTCAGTATGGGCTCAATGGGCCAAATGGCCTGTTTCCACAGTATAGGGATTCTGTGATCTCAGATGCAGTCCGATGGAAAAAGGTTTTTGTGTGCTATGAACAGTAGGAGTCACCAGTTTCTGTGCTGTATGTTTCCTATAGTAGTTGTAATGAATCTGTCTCCCCGTCTTTTGCGCTGTTGTTCATTTTCTCACTTCATCTGTGTATTTTTCTCTTTCCATTTCTTTCC
>NC_063365.1:19582118-19589706 GCF_021869965.1 Rhincodon typus | reverse complement strand
ATTTCTTTCCTCCTTCTCGTGGTATCATTATTTTCTCACTTCATCTGCCCCCTCTCTCCTTCCTTCTCACTCTCTTACCTTCTTTGCTGTCTTTTTGCCCTTCCTCACTCCCACCCTCCAAATGCCAAAATGATGAGATTGTGTTTGACTTTTTCAGGCCCCAGGTCTCTGTGATTCCATCAGTAATTTGTCATCGAGCAGATTTCAGATCAGGCTGCAGCTCACAGAATTTAATGTCCTTTCATCTTTACCCAGGCAATGCTATCATATCGTCCTTGCTCAAGGGATTGACTCTAACAGCCGTTGAGCTGTTTGATGTGCGGCTTCGTTCCCAAAGCTTTAAGATAAACTCAATTAGGTTGTTAAGCCTCAAGAGTTGTCCTTAATCAAAACTTTCAGTTGACATTCTTGTTCTTTTGAGAGTGAATGCCGACTGTAGCTATGATCAAATTTCAGCAAACGTACAGCTGTAGCCTGAGAAAAAGCAGTCCAGGTCTTACATTTCCTTACGGCAAGTTCAGGAGGTTCATGAGCTTGCCCTGATTCTGAGGACTTCTGAAAGAAAGAAACATAGAAGGTAGGAGTAGGCCATTCAGCCCTTCGAGCCTCCTCCGCTATTCAATATGATCATAGCTGATCATAAAACTCAAGGGACTATTCCCACTTTTCCTACATATCCTTTGATCCCTTTAGAACCAAGTTCTATAACCAACTCCTTCTTAGAATAGAATTAGCTTTATTGTATAAGTGGACACTTACAGTGACATCTTAGGTTCAAAGGTGTGTAGGTGTGGCTTTTTCAGTTACAGTTCTTAGAAAAATAGAGAAGTAACAAGTCCAGCATTGCAGATTTTAGGAATGAATTATGAAATGGAGAGAAAAGAATTCAGAACAACAGTCTTCCAACCCAGTCCATGCTGGGCCTTGATATTGTACAATGTATTGGTCTCAACTGCTTTCTATGGTAGGGAATGCCATAGGAATTCTTGCATTCGCGTAGCATCCTTTACAACTTCAGGCTTCAAGTGTAATCACCATTGCAGTGTGGGAAAGGCATCTGCTAATTTTCACAGAGCAACCCTCCCATAAACAGCAATGATCAGACAATGTGTGTGTGATGTTGGCTAACGCCTATGGTGAAACAGTAATAATAGGGAGAACACAAGGGGTCATGGTTAAGAAGGGGCAGAAACCTTGGACAGTTGTGAGTTTGGAGGAGATCAAAGATCAGGATAGGAGACGCCATGGAGGAATTTGCAGATGAGGATAAACTTTGAAATATAAGGTATGAATAGTGGCCAGGACACCTTAGAACTCACTTGATCTTCCTCAGAACAGTGATGTGGGATATTTTACATCCACCTGAGAGAGCAGATGTGGCCTTTGTTCAATGACTTGTCGAGAAAAACATTTCTAGCAGTGCAGTAGAGCACCAGACCACCATCTTAGAGTTAGTAGGAACTGCCGATGCTGGAGAATCTGAGATAACAAAGTGTAGAGCTGGATGAATACAGCAGGCCAAGCAGCATCAGAGGAGCAGGAAAGCTGACGTTTCGGGTCTGGACCCTTCTTCAGAAATCCCTTCTTCAGAAATTTCTGAAGAAGGGTCCAGACCTGAAACGTCAGCCTTCCTGCTCCTCTGATGCTGCTTGGCCTGCTGTGTTCATCCAGCTCTACACCTTGTTATCTCACCATCTTAGAGATCTGTGTTTGAATCCCCGAATGACCTTTCTACCCACAACTTTCTCAGTCAGAGGGAGAGAGCACGTAACCAGGTGCAAGATGACCAACATATGGGGCAGAACCCCCACGGGAAACCTGCCCAGACCCTGCCATTGACCTACATTTTAACCTATGTTTGAGTTTGGGGAGAGGCTGGACAGGCTGGAACATTTTTCACTGGAGCACAGGGGATTGAGGGTGACCTTACAGAAGTTTATAAAATCATGAAGGGCATAGTTGGGTGAACGGTAGGTGTCTTTTCCCTAGGGTGGGGGAGTTCAAGGCTAGAGGGCATATTTTTAAGGTGAGAGGAGAAAGATTTCAAAAAGGCATGAGAGGCAATATTGTTGCAGCAGGTATTTCCTGTGAGGAATGAACTTCCAGAGGAAGTAGTGGATGCGCGTGCAACTTTAAAACAAATTTAGATAAGTACATGAATAAGAAATATTTGGAGGGATATGGGCCAAGCACAGGTAGGTTGAACTAGTTTAGTTTGGGATTATGGTCAGCATGGACTGATTGGACTGAAGGGTCTATTTCCATGCTGTATAACTCTATGATTCCTGACTGTGCTCTGAGAACAAGGCTCCAGAATCCCGAAATAAAACAAAGAACAGCAAATGCCGAAGATGCTGAACAAGTTCAGAAATTGCTGGAGAAACTCTGTAGGCCCGGCAGCCTCTGTGGAGAGCCAAAGCAGAGTTAACATTTCACATCCAGTAATCCTCCTTCATAGTTGTTCTGAAAAAGGGTCACTGGAATCGAAATATAAATGCTGTTTCTATCTCCACAGATGGTGCCAGACATGCCAAGTTTCTGCAGCTATTACTGAACTTGTTTCAGAATCTTGAATGCTTTCATGTGGACAGCTATCTTCAGGGATGCCAGCCTGGTTTGGCTTGTCCTAGGATTGCCAGAAATTAAATATTTAAGCACTGGGGCAACTTGGGAGGAAAATAGAAATTTGTTTCTTCAGTCTGTTCGAACACTTGTTTTTGGCAAGAACAGAGGAAATAGAAACAGGAGTGGCTGCTCTGGTCCCTTCAACCTGCTTCATCAGCTGGCAGATCTGATTGTTGTCTTAACCATTGTGCCCTCTAAAGTGCTCAGGACCAGAGTTCTGGAAACTGTCGACAGCGGGAAAAAAGAATTAGGGAGAATGCGGGTCTTAACTGTATTTCCCTGCCTCTTTACCATTTCCCCTTGACTCATCTGTTGATCAGTCAAACTCAGCCTGGAATGTATTCAGTGACACAGCCTCCATTGCTTGTTGGCAAGAGAATTCTTAACAGTAGCAACACTTTGAAAGAAGGAATTCCTCCTCACCTCTGTCTTAAATGGAAGACTCATTAATTTTGAAATATTGCCCCTAGTTCTAGATTTTCTAACATGGAGAAACATCCTCGCAGTATCTACCTGTCCAGATCCCTCAGAATGATATCTGTTTCAATAAGATCACCAACTCTAATAGACATAGGCTCAACCTGTTCAACCTTTCCCCAGAAGACAGCCTCTTCATTACAGGAATCAGCTGCGTGACCCTTTTCTGAACTGCTTCCAATCTGATTATAGAGTCATTGAGTCATATAGCATGGAAACAGACCCTTCGGTCCAACTTGTCCACCCCGAACAGCTATCACAATCTGACCTAGTCCCAGTGGCCAGCAGTTGGCTCTTTTCATGTAGCCATCTAGATGCCTTTTAAATGCTATATTTGTACCAGCCTCCACCACTTCCTCTGGCAGTTCCATACACGCACCATCCTCTTTTGTAAAAAAGTTGCCCCTCAGGTCCTTTTTCAATCTTTTCCCTCTCACCTTAAACCTATGCCCTCTAGTTTTAGCTCCCCCACCCTGGGAAAAAGACTTTGGTTATTCACCCTATCGATGCCCCTCATGCTTTTATAAACCTCTACAAGGTCAACCCTCAGCCTCTGATAATCCAGGGTAAAAAGCCCCAGCCTATTCAACCTTTCCCCAACTCAAACCCTCTGCTCCCTGCAACATCCTTGTAAATCTTTTCTGCACCCTCTTAAGTTTAACAGCATTCTTCCTATGGAAGCGCAACCAGAATTGTACATAGTATTCTAAAAGTGGCCTCACCAATGTCCTGTACAGCTGTAACATGACGTCCCAACTCCTATACTCAATGCACTGACCAATGAAGGCAAGCTTGCCAAATGCCTTCTTCACTCCCCTGTCTACCTACAACTCCACTTTCAAGGAACTATGACCCTGCAGTCCCAGGTGTCTTTGTTCAGCAACACACCCCAGGGTCCCACCATTAACGGTATAAGTCCTGCCCTGGTTTACCTTAACAAAATGCAACACCTCGTATATATCTAAATTAAACTCTATCTGCCACTCTCAGCCCGTTGGCCCATCTAATCAAGGTCCTGTTGTACTCTGAGATAATCGTCTTCACTGTCCGCTACACCACAAATTTCGGTGTCATCTGCAAACTTACTAACCATATCTCCTATATTCACATCCAAACTGTTTATATAAATGATGAAAATCTGTGGACCCAGCACCAATCATCGTGGCACACCGTTGGTCACAGGCCTCAAGTCTGAAATGCAACCCTCTACCCGATTAATCCATCCTAAAGTGCAGAGACCAAAACAGTGAAATACAATATAATTAAGCATATTTAATTAAATATAATGGATATAAATATTGGAAATGGGGATGGAATCATCCAATGGGATGATTAAAGTCTGATCGTTGTCGAATCAGTGTGAAAGGGTAGGACATTATGCATTTGAAGGTGCCAGACAACCAACTGCAGGATGGTTTCAAGCTGTGTGATCATTGCATCCAATCAGAGAGCCCAATCCTATTCAGTCTTCGAAGTCATCCCCTGTTTGGATTTCCTATTGTAGCACTACCACTTTTGGTTGTATATAGACTTAGAGCCTTGCTGAGCTTGGGATCCAGTTATATTGAGTCTGCAGCATAGAAACAGGCCATTTGGTCTATTTGTCCTACAAAAGAGAACTTCTACGCCAATCTTCATCTTGATATAGGACCATATCCTTCTCATTCTTGATATATGGCTATATCTCCCTCCTCTTTGCTCTGTTGCCTTAGCCTTCTTCCCCTTTCTTCCTGCTTGTGTTTTCTTTTTGCTATACTCTTCCCCCTCAGCCCTGGTTCCATATTCACACCCCCTTTCTGGGTAAAGATGTGAATCCTGACTTCACTGTGATTGTTTTTATATCTTGAAGTGCTCACACACACAACTAAACATTTCTTTTTCCATCACCGTTTCACCCACAGTGTCCTTTTTTTCTCTATTAACCAACATCAGTAAGTCACTCGTGTTTTTTGATTTAGCTGTGATAACTGGGTCCTGGCAATTAGTTTCATGTCTAAAACTGAAGCTTCACTGTATGCGTGCCAATAGGTAAGACCACAGTGACAGGGGGTTAAATGAGGCATGCAGGGGGCACAGCATCAGAACCAATCTGTGTCACTGCACTTCCTGATCTTCAGAGTTCTGGGCTGGAGTTGATGTTGTGTTAAGACTGTTACATAAGAAAAAGGTGAAGGTAAGTAAAAAATGAACGTAAACTGGGTTTTTGTTATCAAATGTTATTGTTTCAGGTTCAGTTGCGATTTTATTGTGAAAAAATATCCTGGTCTGATTTTGCAAATCATTTATTATGACCTTCAAAGGGAGGTTATTTTTAACTAAAATCACTGGTGGTTGAAATGATGCAGGACGCGCCCAGTGTGAACAGGAGCACTGGAAATCCCCTATTACTCATTCACCATCTCATACTTAAAATACTTAAAACACAAAGGGAAAACAAAATTGTTCTGATGAAGAGTCATCTAGACTTGAAATGTTAGCTTGGTGTCTCTCCACTGATGCTGCCTGACTTGCTGTGACTTCTAGTATTTTTTTTTTGTTTTCAGTACAGATTCCAGCATCTGCAGTAATTTGCTTCAACAAAATTGCATTTCTCTGTCACCTTTTGCAACTACTGCAAGTTCCACAGAGTTTTACAGCCAATTAAATACATTTGAAATGCAACCAGAGTTGCAGTTTGGGAAATAGAGCAGCCAAATTTGCATGCAGCAAGCTCCCACAAACAGAAATAACTTTTTAAACATGAAACACTTATTTGTTTCTTCTTTTATTTGTTCATGACGTCTGTGTGTCAGTGGATAGGCCCATCCACAGTTGCCCAGAGGGCAGTTAAGGGTCAACTACATTGCTGTGGGTCTGAGATCACATTTTGGCCGGACCAGGTAAAGACAGCACATTTCCTTCCTTAAAGTGAGCCAGGTGGGTTTTTGCATAGAACAGGCCATTCGGCCCTTTAGCCCTGTTCTGCCATTCATTATGCCCATGGCTGATCATCCAAATTCAGTTCCCTGTTCCTGCTTTTTCTCCCATACCCTTTGATCATTTTAGCCCCAAGTGCTAGATCCAGCTCCTTGGTGAAGTCATGCAATGTTTTGGTCTCGACTGCTTTCTGCAAAACCAAATTTCACCAGCTTAACTAGTCTTTGGTTGGGGAAACATGACCATTCAACCAACTGTTTCACTCCAGATTTTATTGAATTTACTATCCACCATGATGGGATTTGAACCTGTAGAGTATTGATCTAGGGTTCTGGATTGCTACTCTAATGGCATTACCGCTACACCACTGAGTAGGATGAACATCTTTAATATAGGATGAATCTTGATTTCTAAACTGTGTGGATGAAGTGAGGAGGAATGTGGAGGATGCTGTATTGACAGCTTAGGAACAGTTTAAAGATAGTGTAGAAATTATTGAACTATGCTATAGTGTGCTGGGGTGCAGTTGCTGATCACTGTGCAATGAAACTGGTAATTATTTTAAAACCTCACGGTGTGTAATTGTGGATTGTGTTTTAATCTCAATCTGATGTTTGTTGTCAGCCTCTCCTTGTTCTGATTTAATGTACCAAATGGCCTAGTAAGCCAGTCTGAGAGGTTGGTCAGATTGGAGTTACGTATGAGCCAGGCTGGTTAGAGACGGGTGGTTTTCTGCCCCAGACAGCATTGGCAAGCCAGTTTATTTTTACCACAATCTGACTTGTCTCGTATCAATGTTTTCATTCCAGTATTTGGAAACAAAATTCAATTCTTCAAACTGTCTTGATGGGATTTCAGCCAATTCTTGGTGAGTCATTAATACAACAACAGCATGGAAACACCACAGCACTAGAATCTATATATACTCCTGCAAATGAGGCATCAGACCTCATATTAAATCTCAGTCACTCACAGGCAAACAAATGGGATAGTGTTTGCTTAAAGGCAAAGGCTTGTTGTGGTTCAGAATGTGATGCTGGGTAGACAGGTGATGAGAGAAAGTGGAGCAGTGGGATACAGATACCAGGAATGGGGTGGGAAGAGGAGGAAGGACAGACATAAGGAAGAGACTGGGGACCAGCAAGAAAAGAAGTGGCTAATCCATGTCAATTTAGATGCTGGGTCAAAATCCTGGAATTCCCTCCTTAACAGCATTGTGGGTTTACATGCAGCTCATGGGACTGCAGTGGTTCAAGAATGCAGCTCACCACCACCTTCTCAAGGGGCAATTGGGGATAGGCAGTAAATGCTGGCCCATTTTCCCTTCCAAGGCCCCCCACTTCATCAGTCAAATGGTTGTCCCCAGATCCTGCAGTTTGAAGAAGTGACTGGGAAGGATTTGCACGACAGAATCACAAAGTGTTACATACACACTTCAGTTTAGATGGGGAAGTTTGGGTGCATTTGAGCTTCACTTGAGTTCTGTCTGCATGGTATACTTGACCCAACAGTCCGTTATAGCAGAGACAACAAGGTGCAGGGCTGGATGAACACAGCAGGCCAAGCAGCA
>NC_063365.1:19537961-19582108 GCF_021869965.1 Rhincodon typus | reverse complement strand
GACAACAAGGTGCAGGGCTGGATGAACACAGCAGGCCAAGCAGCATCGCATCTGAGTTATGCTTTCACTAACATGCACCTGGATGTGTTTGCGAGCAGCTGCTTTTGTTAAAGAGGTCTCAGCCCAGGTAAAGTAAATGATTTATTCGTGCCACCATTAAGCTTGTGTATGAACACCTTCTGTGCTAAAACTGTCTTTAAAACAATCGAAGAGACACCCAAGGAGGGGGTGCTGAGGACCAGGAGAAAAGTGGTGTCTAAAAATAACATGATATCATAAACAGATATCCACTCTTCTGTTTCTGAGGGAAAAGGTCATTCTTTTAAAATAAAACTGGTATGTAAAGCGGTAGCTCTTCAACATTAAGGCAATACAACAAACACATTGCAGCTTGCATGGTACCTAATTCATACACTACCACCTGCTAGGAGGCTAGTAAATGGATTAAACCTTCCTCCTCCTCTGCTACCTCTATTTCACATGCTGTTTTAGCAACTGGCTTTCTATACCACTGCGTTGGGTTCAGTCTATTTCTCCCATTGCAATCTTTCTCCACACGCTAATTTCAGACTGCACAGCTTATACCAGGGGCATTGCTGATGTTGCTATGTTGCCTCGCTCATCTTTCTGTTGCTATGCTACTGTCTCCACGACTACGTTGCTACGTTGCAATGTGTTGCTACATTCTTCATAGCAACTGCAGCCAACACGTGGCCAAAAGCAGGTGGAGTATAATGTAGCTGTCTTTAGAATGGGAACCTGTGGGTACTGGTTGGGGTAGCTGTGCAGTGTTTTGTTTGGAGGTAGAGAGCAGGCCCAGTGCCGGGTGTCAGTTGGCAATTTTACTGGTTTTTCCTTTTGGTTCGGAAATAGATATGTTCTTTAATTAACATGTTCAAGGATGTTATAACACAATTCCTGAGCACATGGAGCTTGAACCCAGGCATAGGGACGCTACCAATGCGCCATAAGAGCCCTCTTTGGGTTGGAAATATCAACCCCCGATTAAAGATGGACCATTCCCTGACAATGAGGAGCTGCATTGCACAGCCTGTCCCATGATGAGGGAAGGAGTTGGGGGTGGACCGAGGTGGAGTTTATTTGCCAAAATAGAGATAGTACTTGCTCTTCTCTCTCCTCCCTACCCATGTGAGTTGATTTCATTAATACTGCAGTAAATGTTAGGCAAAAACGCCCATTGATAAAGTTTAACAGGAATATAATTGTTTTTTTTCAAGAAACACAGACTCTAAGTTCCAATGGAAGCCAGTGAGGCCCCTATTCTATCTTCTGGTGTCCCCTTCCATGTCGATCTTCTCCTCTTGGGGGCATTTCCGTTTGGGCTCAGTGCAGAACTTCTGCTGGTAGTTAGAGTACTCATCTCGATAGGTGGCGATAGTCAAGCACTCCCCAAACTGCTTGTCACAGAGGCAGAGGTCACTGGAGCAGGGGTCTGAGCCATCTGGGCACTCTGCCCTGCCCATTTTGCACAGGGAGTAGTTAGGCTTGAAGTAGACGTTGGTGCCTTTAGCACAGGATGCCTGCAGGGCTTCCTCGTAGCAGCAGTCATGATTAAAACAGCAGTTGTCAAAGTCGTCCAGTGGCACCCCATCGCCCCCTTTCCCACAGTAGCACCCGTAGCCATTTACACTGTAAATGGAGAACTGATAGCGGTTCCTGTAGCACCACAGGACAAACGCAATGTCCAGTACACTCCTCCGTGAGATGTGATGACGGCGCAAGCTGACAGCCCCTACAGGCATGTCCTGGCAAAGGGCTAGATACAGCAGAAAGAGCTGGACGATCAACAGCTGCTTCACACAATCCATTGGCTGTTCAAAGTCTCTCTTACCAGGTCTCTGCCGCGGATGGGTGAGCCACCAGCCTGTTTTACCCACCTTCTAGCTCTCTGCACTCCCCAGGGCAGCCCGGCAATTCAGAAACATTCCCTTTTGGCAGTCTCTTGGCACAATTACAAAGGAACGGGAGACATGGGAACATTTCCTAAGAGGTGTTTCTTTGTTCCCCCCCCCCCCCCCCCTCCCAGTTCCTTTCATAATGGGAAAGGTGAAGAGCAGTTGAGCTGGTGTACTTACGAACTGGAAGGGGTTCTAGAACAGAATTGTTGGGGAAAGTGGGAGATCTCGAACTGACAGGCAGAAAGGCAATTGACATTGGGGTGAGAGAGAGAGAGAAACAACAGAAAGAAAGTACTGACAGAGGGGAATGTCAGATAGACTATGACAGATGACAAAAAAGCATTAGAGGAAACAGTTGGACAGGGTATGAGAGATTACACAGACAGTAGTGTTAAAGGGGACAATTAGGGAGCATGTGGGACAGAATGAAAAAAGATTGCCAGAGATTGAAGAGTTGTCTGAGGTGGTGAGAGTGAAGGAAATCAAGCTGTTACATAGAACGGTGAGAGACTGAAAGAGAGCTTTTAGGGAAGAGATGGAACTGTTAGTGTGGAGAGAGAGACAGAGCAGCAAGAAGGCAGTTTGGGAGAAAAGAAAAATACAATGGCTATGAAATGAGTGTGAAAGACAGAAAATTGAAGTGAATTGTCAGAGTATATGTGTGGATGTGTGTGTGTGAGAGAGAGAGAGACAGGAGGAGAATCAGAAGAAAAATTAAAATAGAATGTAGTTTTTATTGACAAAGGACTTGAAGGTACAAGGTTCTTGGGGGCTTGACAAGGTAGATGTAGAGAGGTTGTTTCTCCTTGTAGGAGAGTCTAGTATCAGATCATGTAATCTCAGAGCCAGAGGGTCCCCCAGTTAGGACAGAAAAGAGGAGGAACTTTCTTCTCTGAGGATAGTGAATCTATAGAATTCACAACAGCAGAGGGCTCCACAGGCTGGATCGTTAAGTATATTCGAGGCAGAGATGGGCACATTTTTAATCAGTAAATGAATCAAGGGTTATGGAGAAAAGTCAGGAAAGTAGAATTGCGCATTAAAGGATCAGCCATGATCCTTTGAAACAGACTCAAAGAGCTGAATGGCCTACTTCTGTTTCTATGTCTAACAGTCTAAGGTATTATCATAGAGGACAGGCAGAAAACTGGAGTTAAGGTCACAATCAGATCAGGTGATCTTATTGACCAGAGCAGGGTCAAGGGGCTGAATGGCCTGCTCCTATTTCTTATGTTTTTAATAGAGTTTGTTTGGGGGTAGTGACAATAGCTCTGTAAATTTCAAAGTCATTGTTGAAAAGGATTAGGATAGTGCAAAAGTGAATATCTAAATTGGGGAAGGGTCGATTTCAATATCCTTAGACAGGATCTGGCAAACAAAGATTGGAAGTAGCTACTTGAAGGTAAGTCTACATTTGGGAATTGGGACTTTTTTAAAAATTGTATAGTGAGAGTCCAGTATATTCCTCTAACAGTGAAGGGCTGGGGCAACAAGTCCAGGGAACCCTGGATGGCAAGAGATGTCAAGAGTTTGATAAAGAAAACGAAGGAAACATAACAGAATCAGAATCCCTACAGTGTGGAAACAGGCCATTTGGCCCAATGAGTCTCCACCAACTCTTCAAAGTGTACTCCATTTAGATCACCCACCCCTATCCCTGTAACTCTGCATTTCCTAAGGCTAATCCACCCAACCTACACATCCCTGGACACTATGGGCAATTTACTGTATCCAATCCACCTAACCTGCACATCTTTGGACTGTGGGATGAAACCAGAGCACTCGGAGGAAACCCATGCAGAATGTACAAACTCCACACAGACAGTTGCCTGAGGCTAGAATTGAACCTGGGTCCCTGGTGCTGTGAGGCAGCAGTGCTAACCACTGAACCACCGTGCTGCCCATATGTCAAGTACAGTGTGTTAAAAACAGGGAAGCCCTTCAAAGGCATAGAGTGTGTAGGGGTTGCTTAAAAGGGAAATTAGGAGGGCAAAGAGGGACCATGTAATAGCTAGGAAAGCCCCAAGGCTTTTTCTAAGCATATTAATAGTAAGAGGATTACAGGGAAAGTGTGGTACCCATTAGAAATCAAAGGGGCAGCTGGTGCATGGAGCTAATGGACGTGGGTGGTCTTAAATAAGCACCTCTCATCTGCATTCACAGAGGAAAAAGACATAGTAGCTGGAGAAATCAGTTGGGATGGAGAGGTTCTAGGACATGTCAAGATTAATGAGGAGGATGTATTAGATTTTAGCAGGCATAAAGGTATGTCAATCCTTAGGGCCTGATGAGGTATAACCAAGGGCTGGTGTGGAGGCAAAGGAGGAGATTGCTGGGGTCCAGGCAAATATATTTAATACTTCGCTGGCCATAGGTAAAGTACCAGGTGATTAGAGAATAGCTCTTGTTGGCCTGCACAGACATTGTGGGCCGAAAGGTCTGTTTCTGTGCTGTATGACTCTGAGGCAAAGATTCTTTGGGGAACATTTGGGGAAACAATGTAGAACAATAGTCATGACATAAGGGTGGAGTGGTCTTTACACACTCCTGATTTTCTATCAAAGCACCCTTTGATTTTAAAACAGTGAATGATGGAAATACTCAGCCTGTGCAGTTCTGGCGCAAAGTCATCAGCTTCTGATTTTAGCTCTGTTTCTCTCTTCCCTGCTGAGGCATTTCCAGCATCATTCGTATTTATTTCAGATGTGCAGCATTTAAAACAAAAATCATTCGTAGGATGAGGGCATTTCTGGCTGGGTCATCATTTATTGCCCATCCCTAATTGCCCAGAGGGCAGTTAAGAATCAACCATATTGCTGTTGGTCTGGTGTCACTTGTAGGCCAGACCAGGTAAGGAAGTAGTTAGCTTCCTTAAAGGACATCAGTGAAACAGTTGAGTTTTTCCCAGCAATCGATTCATGATCTTTCTCCCCTCCGCATTTTTAGTTTTTTTTTAATTGATTATCATAGCAGGATTTGAACCCAGGTCCCCAGAACATTCCCTGGGTTTCTCGATTAATAGTCCAGCAATAATACCATTGCCTTTGATCCTTTAATTTAATCCTACCTTCCTGTTGATATTTGCAAGACATTGCACTCGAGAGAACACCAAATCTCAGAATAGCCGGATTACATCCTGTGGCTTAACAGTGGATCAATACTTTGCAAGTTACAGGTCATCACATTTCTGCAGATGTAAAACAGTGTATCCTTCCACACCTGTCGTTAGACTTTCTTATTATAAATGCGTGAAATCCTCATTTCTGTTCCCAATATTATAGCTGTGGGCCTGAGAACCTTTGGGCAGTTCACTGCCACCAATTCTCCTTGCTGTTTTTGTCTAAACTATAGATGTCATGGGGTGGAAGAAAACAGAATGTTTTTGGCAGAAGATCAGCTGTATGAACAGTAAAAAGGCTTTTTACTTTTTGCTGAATAAGCTACTTACATTACCTCTGAGATAATGGAAGATCTATTGTGAGACATCAGCTTCTACTTAGGATAAAGTTCACACTGCTGCCGAAACATTCTCACAACTTTGATAACAAATCGAACACTGGTTCACTCCTCCCAGAAACAATACTCCATACCCTAGGAGGAAATTACTGCAGATGCTGGAATCTGTACTGAAAACAACAAATGCTGGAGATGACAATGGGTCAGATGGCAGCCATGGAGAGAGAGCAAGCTAATGTTTCGAGTCTAGATGACTCTTCATCAGAGCTGAAGTGAAGTGTGAAGGGGGCAGCATTTATGATATAATTGAGGGAGGGGAAGTCAGGTTGGTGGGGTGTAGAGGGCTGGGAAGAAAAGATGTTGATAGTTCAGATTAAGTGATTGGAAAGTGAGGGTGGGTGCAACGAATACAATTGTTTTGCCAATGTGGCCTACTCTGGAGAAACTGAAATGTAGACTGAATGATCACTTTGCAGAACACCTCCGGTCTGTACGCAAGCATGACCCCGACCTTCCCATAGCCGGTCATTTTAACACAGCGTCCTGTTCGCATGCTCATGTGTCTGTCCTTGGCATGCTGCAGTGTTCCAGTGAATCACAGCACAACCTGGAGGAACAACATCTCATCGTCACACTAGGCACTTCACAGCCTTCTGGGCTTCATATTGAGTTAAACACCTTCAAATTGTGAACCAACTCCCATTTCTTCCATTTCTTTTAGCTTTACTTGTTATGTTCTCTGTCACCATGTCCTCTCTACCCTCCCCCCACCTCCAGACTTTCAAGTCTGGCAGTTAAGCCACACCATTGTTCTGCCATTCTCACTTTCCGATCACTTAATCTGAACTATCAACATCCTTTCTCCCCCGGCATTTTACACCCCACCACCAGCACACCAACTTCCATCAACTATAGCACAAATGCTGCCCCTTCCACACTTCACTTCAGCGCTGATGAGTCATCTAGACTCCAAATGTTAGCTTGCTCTCTCTCCATGGATGCTGTCTGACCCATTGTGATCTCCAGCATTTGTTGTTTTCAGTACTTTACATCCTGATTGGCAGAGCCTATCTCGTGCAATGAGATAAGGGTTAAATAATTATGTTATAGTGAAGGTGCCCCCAAATAACAACGACCATAACATGATTGAATTTTACATTCAGATTGAGGGAGAGAGGAGCGGGTCTGAGACAACCTTTCACAATTTAACTAAGGGCAATTATGAGGGCATGAAAACAGAGCTGGCTAAATTGAATTGGCAAATTGAGTTAAAGAAAGGTCAATAGAGATGCAGTGGCAGATATTTAAGAGGATATTTCAGAATACACAGAATAGATATATTCCAATGAGTAACAAAAATTTCAAGGATGGATTCACCATCCATGATTAAATGGCAATCTTAAAAATAATATCAAATGCAAAAAAAACCCTGAAATTGTGCAAAAAACAGTTAGCAAGTTGGAAGATTGAACAGAATGCATAAAACCCACAAAGAATGGCTAAAAAATTGGGAGAAAAATTTAGAGCATGAGAGAAAACCAGCCAGAAATATAGAAGCAGATATTAAGAGTTTCTATAAATGTTTAAAGCAGAAAACAGTTAACCAAGTGACAATGGGATCACAGAAAGTCAAACTGGGGAATTACTAATGGAAAATAAGGAAATAGCAGATCAAGTGAAAAAATATTTTGTACTAGTCATCAATATAAACGGTATAAGCAACATCACAGAAGCAGCAATAAGTTGGAAAATGGAAGGGAGGGAGGAACTCAGGAAAATCACAATTACCGGAGAACTAGTAAATTATTGGAGCTGTGGGCTGACAAGTGCTCAGGTATTGATGGACTTTATCGTAGAGTTTTAAAACAATTGATTAGTGAGATAATGGATGCTTTGGTTTTAATTTTCCAGAGCTCCCTTGGCTCCTGGACATTCCCATTCGATTGTAAACTATTCAATGTAATGCCTGCCTTTCTTTGAAAAGGAAGACAGAAGTAGAAAACTAGAGAGTAGTTAGCTTAACATCTGACATAGGAAAATTGCTAGAAGCTGTTATTAAAGCTGTTAATAAAGAAGTTATAACAGGGCATTTGGATAAGACCAGGGTAATCAGACAGTGTCAACATGGCTGTGTGAAAAGGAAATCCTGTTTAACCAATCTATTGGCATTCTTTGAGAAAGTAACACATGCTGTGGAGAAATGGAAATAGTGGATGGGCTGTACTTAGATTTCCAGAAGGCATTTGATAAAGTGCCACATCAGAAGTTATTGCAGAAAAAAGAAACTCACGGTCAGGATGTATTGTATTGACATGGATAGAAAGTTAGCGAGCTAACAGGAAGCAGAGTGTGGTTTAAATGGGTCTTTTTCAGGTTAGCAAGATATAACAAGCACTCTGTCACAGAGATCGGTGCTGGGACCTTGATGGAATTGGGTGAGTCAGGTATAAAGTAAAGATGCTAAATTTGTGACGTCACAAAGTAGGAAAGTTAATTATGAAGAGGACACAAGAAGTTCCAAAAAATATACAAATGGGTTAAGTAAGTGGGCAAAGATGTGGTAAATTGGATATAATGTGGAAAAATGTGGAACTGTCCATTTTGGGTGGGAGAATTGAAAAAGAATTATCTAAGTGAAGAGAGATTGCAGACCTCTGGGATGCAGAGGGATCTGGTAGTCCTTGTGCCTGAATCACAAAAGGTTAGTAATTAGGAGAGCTAATAGAGTGGTATCATTTATGAGGGAAACTGAATACAAGAGAAGAGAGATTATTCTTCAGTCATACACATTGGTGGTGAGACTACATCTGCAGTACTGTGCATAAATCATCCAAATTGAAGAAGGATGTAGGTTCACTGGAAGCAGTTCACACAAGGTTTACTAGACTAATATCGGGTTTGGGTAGTTGCCTTATGAGGAAAGGGACAGGGAAGGTGAAATAACTCCAGAGGCTGATATCTAATCACTAAGTCATCCTTTATCTACACGTGGAGAGTCCTTGACGCTGATCCAGCTTTCTCAGAGCCAGCTCTGAGGGACCAGAACCTCTGACTCTCCTATTTATACCTGTCAGCCAGGGTTCCCTAATTGGACCAGATTAACAGCCCCAATCAGGGAACTCATATTCTATGAGGCCCACCTGGCTGACCTTGGTTTGTATCCACCGGAGGTTAGAAGAGTATGAGGTGACTTGAAACAAAAAAAGTCTCAAAGTCTTGACAGAGTAGTTATGGAAAAGATGATTCTCTTGTGGGGGGTATCTAAAATATGGGTCAGTGTTTAAAAGCAGAGTGGTACCCATTTAACACTTATAAGGCAAATTTATTTCTCTGAGGGCTGTGAGATTTTGGAACACTTCCTGAAAAGGTGGTGGAAACAGAGTCCTTGAATATTTTTAAGGCAGGAGTAGATGGATCCTTGTTAAGCAAGAGGGTGAAAGGTTAATGGGGCAGATGGAATGTGGATTAGAGGTTACGATTAGATTAGCTATGATCCTATCAAGTATTGGAGTATTTTGGAGGGGTTAATTGACAACTCCTGCCTATATTTTTGTATGTTCTTGATATTATTTGACCCTTCAGGTGCTAACTATCTTATACAATATTGCTTCCCTGTTTTAGCTCCCATTTGGCAATATCTGCATTGTCAAAATTCTCCTCGTACTTTCAATCCACATAAATACTAGATGCTACCTAAATTCAAGTTGTTCCTGTGAGCAAGACCACAGAACAAGAGCTAGTTTTTAATTAATATTTAATCCGTGCAACATTGGTGCTAATTCGTAATGCGCTAGCAAGTGGTTTTCTTCTGATGCCCCGTCTGTGTTAGTGGTGAAACAAACATTATTTTAAAAATCACATCCTTTAGCAGGGGGAGCCCCCTGTCAACATGCAGACCTTTCCAGCCTCACCCTTCCCTTTTCAAGACAAAGGCAAATCCCACTGCCAGACACCAAGCCTTTGTTTTTTGGGAACAAGCCTACACTGAGCAATTTGGAAATTTGCAATTAGGACAATCAAAGTTGAAATAGCCAGTCAGTAAGATTTTCACATAATTTATTTTCCATAGTTGTATCCTTTATAAAAACCAACAACTTAAACATTGAGAGTGGCGTACGACACATTCAGTGCTTCTAAACAGTGAACCCTTCACAGGAGAAGAAAATAAAAGGACTGCTGCTGAGTCTTTTCCTGACTGGGAAGCGATGCTTCCTGTGCAAGAAAATGAAGGGAGGTGTTCATTTTTAAGGGGAAGGGGCAAATTTATACACTTCCTTTTTAAATTGCGTTAAATTGCAGAGCAGATGCCACAGAGACCTGTGAAAGCCACCTCCACACAAAAGAGGCTGAAGTGCTGTGAGATTTGTCTCCCAATCATGATATTTGCAACCCACAGTGCATTTTCACGAAAGACTTTTTCAAATAAAGGATGCTGCCACTTACACAATGTATTAAGCAGCTGCTGTACTTAAGTTAGTGTTACCAAATCCAGTTCAACTTCTTCCAGTTTTTTTTTCCAAGGACACAATATTTCTTTAATGTTTGCATTTCTTTGCCTTAATTCGCAGCTTCAGAAAACGACTTGCGGACTTTGTGAAAACTGTACTTGTTCTCGTCTGCCTGTATTTTTTTGCCAGGGTGCTGTGGGTCAGTAAATCCAGACCAGAGCAGTGTTCTTGCAAAGCAGGAGAAGACTGTGGTTATCTTCAGCTGGGCGTATATATTTTACAAGTAGATACTTGGCGACCTTGCAGGTTGCCATACTGAAATGTGTGCTGCCGATATTGTTCGAGAGATAAAGTAAAATGAATGGTGTTGCTTCTAATGTATAAAGTCAACAACAACAGAATGGATTTTAATCTTAATGGGCTGTGGTGGTTGAGGTGGCGGGAAGGAAGAGAACTTCTGGTGTCAAATGCATAACTAAATCATAATCCTCTTATTTTTCTAAACAATCTTGTTCCTCACAACACCCTACGAATGTTTCCCTCAGGATGCTCCCAATATGACTACTTTAGAGTTGGCAGAACAGGGATCTATTAAATGAAGGTTTCCTTGGTAGCAACTTGCAGTTACAGTTAAACTCATTTTCAGAGCAGATATGCAGGGAAATGGGATTATGCCAATTCGCGCCAGTGTGAAGATGGCACAATCCCAATGGGTTCTGGGTAATGATAATATGGTATCAAGCCTTGGTGTACAGGCCAATAAGGTTTCAAGGACGGAGGTTCTAGAATAACCAGAGCTCCACCTTCTTGCTTTCTGATGACTGAGTCTGCTGTGCTTTGTCATTAAGGGATTTTTCAGGAAACAAAGTTGAGTTTTTTGGTGGCTGATGAACACCAATCACCTTGGTTAGTAACTCTCAGGATGCACTGCAGGTAGATTTGATTAACAAGGGCATCAGTAATTCTTGGGAAGGAACAGGGAGTGGGAATAAGTTAGGAATGAGGATGTTATGGTCATCTGGATGGCAGAACCTATTGGTGGTTGGGGAGGAGGTAGCTGATGGGCCTGCTCCTATTTTCTTATGTCTGTGTGTACATTCGTGGGGCACTTTCTGAATCACCAAGTGTCCAATCCTCTGTGCCTTCGAGCAGACCTTCACAGATTGCTCAGAGTGGATTCTGATCCCTCTCAAGGTTATAGTTAGCCTTAATTGGAGTAACTGCTACAGGGAGCTCACCGTGAAATCCATCCAATTACCAATGGCACAGATAGAAATGTATCCCAGTACCTAAGGCATTGTAAGGTGCTAACATTATCTTGTTAGTGTTATCCCATGTTTGGATAAAATCATCTGTTGTCTGTATAAAGGGACACACATTGATGGATTCGGCAGACTGTAGCCAATTTTACCCAAATCCTTACTACACCATCCAGCTGCAAAGTTCAAGTTGCCAGTTAAGCTCCATGTGAAGTGTTCTTAACACTGTGCCAGAATACATCATTTTGGATTTATTTTTGTCATCTTCATTCCCAGGTTGTTTCTTTGTTTTTTTTCCTTTGTTCATTCATGGAATGAGGGGTGTCACTGGCAAGGCAACATTTATTGCCCATCCCTAATTGCCCAGAGGGTAACGGAGTCAACCACATTGCTGTGGGTCTGGAGTCAAATGTAGGCCAGACCAGGTAAGGATGGCAGTTTCCTTCCTTAAAGGACATTAGTGAGCCAGATGGGGTTTTTCCCCAACGATCAACATTGGATTCACAATCATCATTAGATTCTTAATTCCAGATAGTTATTGGATTATAAATTCCACCATCTGCTATGGCAGGATTTGAACCCAGGTCCCCAGAAAGTTATCTGGGTCTCTGGCTTAATGATCCAGTGATAATACCACTAGGCCATTGCCTCCCCTTTGTAATTGACTAAACCTTATTTATGGAGTCAGTCTCCTTCAGCCTACTCTTGATCGTTGAGGATTAAGCTGGTTGGTCCCTCATACACTTGCATCTTCTCCATCTGAGACACAGACTTCTGTACAATATTCCTGAAGTTATCTATTGACAATCCTACACTGTTCCTTTACTCTGTGAGTGGGGAAAAGGGTGATCTATGATATATTGCAACTAATTTTCTTTTAAAGAAAGTCTCTACCCAGTGATGGATTAGAAAATTTAAACAGTGAGCCGAAACCTTTAAGACTTGCTGTCTTGTAAAAAGTGACATTTCAAATCTGAAACAGTTTTCTTACAAAGTTTAATTAGTTGTTTTAAAAAGTTGTGAGATTGGATTGAGTTGGAACAGCATCAACATGCACACACTGCAGTAAGACAGGGCAATGCTGGCTCCTGCAGCCCTAGGGACCATCCATTCCATTGGGCTACAGACTGGAATGTGAAACAATGACTGCATTGTGTCCTTCATTCAAGTGTATGAGTATCTAAAGTGGAGCCTGTTCCCTGCACAAAAGAAACAGTTCTTCAGTCCTATAGAGCAGCGAAAATGTGAGTTATAAAGCACAACACAAAACAATCTGCACACTTCTTTAGCGCAGAAGACAAGGGCAGCTTCAATCCCGTGCATCACATTGTGGTCATTCTGTAAACCAGTGTAAAACCATCAGTAAACATTCCGTGCTGGATAAAGATCCCTTTTGCCTCATAGCATGGTCTCAAGACCAAGCCTGTCTAAACTCTGCCAATTTGTCCCCTTCCCTTGCCTCCATCAAATGTCCCCTCCCCCCATTCCAACATCACCCAGTCCATAAAACAGTAAAATTATGGTGCAACATATAGTTCCTTCAATTCTGTTTATACCCGTAACTAACTCTCTCTCTCACAGAAGCAGCAAGTTATCACAAAACAAAGAATGAATTGACAGTAGTAGGAATTTCTCACAGGCTGCCATTGTCCTATGTATTTTCTACCGGTATCCATGGAAATAGCAGCCGGGGATTTCCCATGATGCTTTTCTTCAGTTTAGGGTCCTGCCCCATGGCAAAAGTCAATCTCCTGCCTTCTCTTTGTCTTCCATTTATTTTACAAGTCAAAGCACAAAGTCTGCTGTAAAAGGCGTTTAACATACATATCCCAACCAGCAGGACCAAAGCCCCATCAATTGGCCTTTCTCTCTTTCTCTCTGTACAGTCATGACCAGAGTCTGAATCAAGACCAAAATTTACATATTTTAAAGCAACATTGACCGTGCCAAGTCTCTTTTTTTTATCCATCCAACTGGAGCTAAAATCTGTCGCAGTGCAAATGGTTTGAAGTGTCTAATATGTACAACGTGGTTCCTTCATGCCCTGTTCAACAGAGTTGCCCTGCCAAGAAAAAGAGAAAGGGAAAATGAATATGTCAAAACCTAAGGAGTTAATCATTTAACATGACCCTGGAGTGCTGGTCTATTTCTAGCAGTGACAGCAAACTCAACTCCTAAGGTTTAAGCCCCCACTCCAAGATTCAGTGCATAAATTCAACTGAGGTCATGTCTTCCTGTTCAGGTCTGTCTTTAAATATGGCATGGTACTGTTCAAATTAGCACAGGAAATTTTTAGAAATTAGGATCCCTACTGTGTGGAAGCAGGCCATTCAGCCTATCACCAACCCTCTGAAGAGCGACCCATCCCCTATCCACATAACCACTTACCCAACCTATACATTCCTGGACTATCGGCAGTTTCCCATGGCTAATCTACCTAACCCACACATCTCTAGAATGTGGGAGGAAACGGGAGCACCCCCACGCAGACAATGTTCAAACTCCACGCAAACAGGCACCCGAGGGTGGAATCGAACCCAGGTCCCTGGCGCTGTGAGGCAGCAGTGCTAACCACTGAGCCATCATGCTGCCTCAGATTATACATTAATGTTTATTCTCATAGTTTTGAAACTGAGTGATTGGCTTAAAAATGTCTATTCTCTAACTACCCTTGATGATGATGAGGTTCTTCGTCTTTTAACTACTAGCAATATTCAGATTATAAGATGAGGAAAAATCTGCAAACTGTACATATTCAAATAAATGAAGAAACTCGGCAGGCCTGGCAGCATCTGTGGAGAGGAAACAGTTAAAATTTTGAGTCCCTTCTTCAAAAGGGTCATTGGACTCCAAATGTTAACTTTAGTTTTTCTTCACATATGTTGCCAGACCTGCCGAATTTCTTCAACAATTTTGTTTTTGTTTGTCTCCAGCATCTGAAGTTCTTTGATGTCTGCAATTTGGATCTAATCCATATTAAATTGTGTATATAACCTGGTTCTCATGGTTTTGGAACTAAACAATGTTGTAATAAATCCAATGGCTAAAGCTGCTGTGTAAAATGTTGAGCTGAGCACGATAGCTATGGGAGTGAAGGAATGTAGTCTGTCAGGGGCCAGTAAATTTAATCCCTGTTTGGTGCAGTAGAGATGTTCCTGAAGGAGAGAGGTTGGGTGGCTTCCAGTGAATTCTCTTGCTGTTCAACTTGTCATTCATAACTTCCTGCACAGTCACTGCAGTTTGCAATGAGTTGTAGTATTTTTTCCAGGGTGTATTGAGACCTTCAGTGGCTGTACCATTCTTTCTATTTCCCCTCCTCACCTCCTTTAGCAACATCCTCAATATGTGACACTAACAGTGAGTTACTTTGGAGTGCAGCAACTGTTATATTAAGCAAAGTCATGGTTATTTTACAGGAAGGTCCTGATACAACAGAACTGGATGACCAGTTAAGCATTTCTTCCAAAGGAATGGTGCAAAGAGGCAACAGAGACTGCAGAATATCCCAAAGAGTTTTTTTATAAATAATGCTGTACTTTTGGAGGTGTAGACACTGCTGTAGTGGAGGAAATGTGGCAGCCACATTTTGCACAGCAAGCTCCCACTGGCAGCAATGTGGTAATGTTCAAGTCATCTGTTCATTTTTGTGGTACCAATTGAGGATTAAATATTTGCCAAGGAAAACTCTTTGAAGTAGGTGCCATCAGATCTTCTACATCCATCTGGAGAGAGCAGGTAGGGCTTTGGTTTACTGTCTCAACCAAAAGCCTGGTTTTCATTCTTTATTCACCAATGTATGTTTGTTTAAGTCCTGAAGTGGGATGTGAATCCACACCCTTCTACTTCGGAGGCAAGACTAGTACCACAGATGACACAGCCAAAATGGATCTACATGAGATGGTTTATGTTTGGAGCGCTAGTCTTTAAAACTCCTCCGAAAAAAAAGGAACCATTTGACAGAAATTGACGTGTAATACAAGGAAAAAATTACAAGCATGCACACACAAGGTCTTGCCTGAAGCTAAACAAGCAAGAATCAACTAGAATTATGTGGAAATTTGTGCCTCTCATCCTCATAGGCATGGGGGAAGACTATTCGGCCCATGTGAATGCACCCAGGCAGAAACAAAGGTGGCCACTTGTCTAATAATGGAAGTTAAGTGAAAGAGAGTGTGTGGTAAATCTTTTTCTCCTGCTCTATCTTCCTTCGAAGAGGGTCAGAACCCTGGATTACTGAGGAAATGCACTCTCAATATCCAAATCGGACAAAAGCTCCATTTGAGAATCAGTCCGGCTGTTGTTCAAACCTTTACCTGTGTCAATTTATTCTTACAATTGAAAACAGAGTCCCCTTGCCGAAGTTTTGTCAAATTAAATTAATGAATTAAATTGCACTGAATCCTGGAATGGGGCTTAAACCCTTACTGTTCTCTCCCAGGGGTGCGATTGCTACCACTGAGCTAAGAGAACATTTGCGTATTCTTAGATCTTAAAATATGGACCCGTTTGCGCACAATTTGATGCCAATTTAGCCACAGTGTGCTCAAAGGATAGGAAACAGAAGTGAGGGGACTGGTACCTGAGTGACTTCCAACTGTCCTTCTCCATGTGATTCTCTGGCCCCTCGCTCTCAAATGAAGCCAAGTAAAGTGCTGGAAAAGAGAGAAAATTTTAGAGGTAAACCTTTTATACCACATCACTCCAAATCTGAGACAGATGCGTGTTACCTAAAGAACTTCTTGGTTTGATAATTCTGCTGCTTATTATTGCTGGGAATGGACAATCAGTAGTGAATTTTAACCCAACTCATTGGACAGCAGATGCCTAGGAAAGGGCACTCCAATGGATACATTTCTTGAATACAGCACAGTATAAAACCAGTGTTCCACCCCATCCAGTTTTCAAGAGTCATACCAGGCTCAAAACGTTCACTCTGTTTCTCTCCCTCCACCGACCTGCTGAGTTTCTCTAGCATTCTCAGTGTTTATTACAGTTTCATCATAGACAGGTTGGGCTTAAGTCACTCCCATAGTGCCAGCATCAAGCACTTTCAGGCTAGCTAGATCCATAATGATTTCAATTACAGTCTCTCTCAAATGTATCTCAATCCACCTTGTTTAAGACAGATGAGGAGAAATTTCTTCACTCGATGGAATTGGAATTCTCTACTGCACTGGGCTGTGGATGCTCAATTGTTGAGTATATTGATGTCAAAGATCAACAACAGATCAATCTCTGGCAGTTAGCAGGCCCTTTCTGGCTCTGCTGCAGACTCACAGGTTGCACTGCACGACAGCATTAAGCAGGAAGACATACAGGAAAGATGATAAAAAGTGTATACACCACGGTGGTTAGAACTTTCAAGTGGAACGTCTGTGTTAAAGCCTCTCCTGAACAGAAACTTTGTGGTAGATTTTATTTTTAACTTCATCATCACACCTGTCTCCTTTCCCATGTCCATGTTCTTGCTCCCACTCCCTGTTTGCGCGCACACACCCACTCCAGCTCACACGCTCGCTCTCTTTACCCACTTCATCCTTCCACACCTCTTCCTCACAACCCCCTGCCCTCCTTCCTGTCACATGCTCTCTCTCATCCTCTCAGTCTCCGCTCTTCCCTCATGCTCTCTCTACCTCAACTGCCCCTCCACAGCACTGGGATTCTATCCCATCAGCAAGAGCTGGGAGAAACCAACCTGCACCGAACCTGACAGGTCCGAAGAGGTCAAACTGGGACTCAAAATGTTAACCCGGTTTCCCTCTCCACAGATGCTCCAGGACACAGATCTCTAGTATCTTGCTTTTAATGTAGAAGTTGATGTTCACTTTTACTCAAAGCACTGTCTTCTGTTGCTGTGGCCGATTTAAAGGGGGCATCTAACTCAAAAGTGGCACTGCTGGTATCAATCGAAGTCACAATCTAGGTACATCAACCACGACTTCTCATAACCCTCACTAAACTGATATCTGAAGCACCAAAATTACTAGTGTAATGAAGGTGGATCGTGTCACCCTATGATGTTGCATGAGTCTCACAAGCCCAGCTTGTTAACATGAGGCACCTACCTTCTTCCGTGTAAACAGGAGCTGTCAGGAGATAGTTTTTGATCTTCTTGTCCTTCTCAAAGGGACACTCGACCTGTTTCCACATCATAAATTCATTGATCTGCTTGGCAATTTCCCAGAATTTCTGCAGAGAGAGAGGGGGAAAAGTATTATAAAACCAGGTGGTATTATTCGTCTTGATACAGAACCGTGAAATGGCTACCTACTGCAAACCTGTTTAGTGTGAGATGTTGCTGCTAGCCTCCTTACCTTGAAGTTAATTTGCCCATTAGCTAGCCTGTTTGCGTGAATCTTGTTCAGAAAGTAGATATCTTTAATGAAGAGATTGAATACTGGAATGACAATCTACAAAAAGAAACAATTTATCCCCTTGAGTTACTGAATCAGAAATAGCTCTTTTAATTAAAGGAAATTTGAAAAACCAAATGGTAATACTTTATCCGGTCTTATCTCATTCGCACAGTGCCTTATCATGTCTCTCAATCAACACACACAATAACAATGGTTTGAAGTGTATTCATTCAATATTATGTTCGCAAATGCAGATGACACACTGCGTACTGAAAGCTCCCGCGGAAACGAATGAAACATGCAGTCAGATAATCTGTTCTTTCTTGTGCATGGTCTTGATGGAAGGAGGAACACAAGCTGGCTATGGATAATATTCCTGCTTTCTTTCAATAACTATCGCGTGATAAACTAACTAGGGTGAGGCTGTTTCATAAGGAACCCAGAAAGATTGGAAGCTGAGGGGTAGGAGTGGGGCCAAGGTGTTCCTTTCAGCACAAATACGATGTGATGCAGATTTAACATTTTCACTAACAGTTACAGGGGTGGGGGAACGTGAATATTTTTGAAGCTGCTTGCTGCCTGTGAAGGTGCTGGAGGCTTGGATGGTGAATAGTTTGGAAAGGAAATTTCATGGCCTCTTAGGAGAAACAAACATGCAGGACAGAGCTGGGGAAAAGAAAACCAACTGACAGGACTCTCCCCATGTTGCCGTGGGCTTCCTCTGGGTGCTCCAGTTTCCTCCCACAGTCCAGAGATGTGCAGGTTAGGGTGGGTTGGCCATGCTAAATTGCCCATAGTGTCCAGGGATGTGTAGGCTAGGTGGATTAGAATGCAGGGTTACAGGACAGGGTGTCTGGGTGGGATGCTCTTTGAAGGATCAGTGTGGACTTGATGGGCTGAATGGCCTGCTTCCACAGTGTAGGGATTCTATTGTGATTCTTTGATTGCACTGTGGAGAGCAGACAAAGGCTTGATGGGCTAAATGGCTACAATGTCTCCATGCACTGAGGAATGGGTAGGAATGTATATGTAAGAAAAGGATAGTCAGTTATCCTGACAGGGCCAACAGAATTAATGCGGAGGATACTTGAGCACTGCATAAACACAAACATAACCATTTAGACCAAATGGCCTTTCTCAACTGATGCATTTCCACATACATAGAGTGCCATGGGTTCTATAAACCTCCACTGATACCCATAGAAGAGACAAGATTGAACCCTGGCTGGCCTTTCTTCCCTGACAGATAATTAAAATCGAGCAACATCTTGCTATAGTGATGGATTTTTTTACCTTCTCCCGGTTGCTGTGCGCTGTTTGCGATCTCTGCACTGCCCCCTGAAGTGCTGTTCGATAGTGAGAGAAATTGCTGGACGGATCCATGTGATTCTGTTCAACCAAACAAAGAAAACACACAATCTGGCGTTAAGTTGAAAGCTTTCTTGATTATTTTACCAATGGTGTGAGTATGTCAGTGAAAGCACACACCTTCATTCTGACCCCGAGGGAGAAAGGGGTCACCCAGATTTTGGGACTAGCATCCCATTGGAGACTGGTATTAGGTATGGTTTTGCAGGAAGGATAAGCAGAAATGCCAGAAATTTAGATTGGAAAAAGGATTTATCTTTGAAAAATGAAATGGTAGCACATTGTTGTGGTCTAGAGTGCACTGCCTGGAAGGCTGGTGGAAGCAGTTTCTACAATGTTCAAAAGGGAGTTATTGTGAAATGATAGCCTATTGAGTCTGTGCCAGCCCGCTGTAGAAAAGTCCAGTAAGTCCCATTACCTCATTCTATCCCCACACCACTGCAAATTTATTCCCCTCAAGATGTTGTTCCTCTGGATGTTGTTAATATTCTCTGCTTCCACTACCCTGTAAGCAGCATGTACATTACCACTCCCTGTGTAAAAGGTTTATCCTCCTATTTTCTTCACTCCCCCAACCCCGACTGTGTCTGATGCACACAAGAACAGAAGAAAGTACAGGGCTATGGCCAAGAGCCAGGACATGGTACAGTCATCAAATAAAACCCAAAGACTCCACACAGACATGATGGGCTGAATGGCTTACATCCATCCTGTAAATGCCATGAATGATGCTCCCACGTCATGTTCATTCACAGCTATGTTGACATCCGGTATATATTACACAGGATGGAATGTGGAGTAGGGGATGGAATGTTAGAAACAAACAACATTAATGGACTGAATCTCAAAATGGTGCTGTGGCAATATCAGCATATGATTGTGAGTCAAAACCTGCTGAGCTTTTCCGGCAACTTGTGTTTTTGTTCAGCATATGTTTGTGCTGTTTTACAGGAGACACTGACCCATTTAAAGCAAGTCATGGCCTCTGTTAAAACACCAGAGAGGGATTTCATGCACACCTCTTCAAGCCAAAACAATTTCAACCTGAAGTGTTTTCTGTGAGCATCACAGCTGTAGGACAAATAAACTTTACAATGAACATAATGTTTTTGAGGCTGCACTGATCATCTTTTGGAACATTCAGGATACTTTGAAGACCCATGCATTTGTTTAGGCTGGTAATGGGTACCCAGGTCCTGTGGGCAGAGCTCTTGTATCTGATGCTCAGGGAGATCACATTCCCGTACATGACAGTGTGAATATTTGAGTGCAAATCCTAGAACATCCTGCAGATATGGGGCCATTTAGCCAAAGCATTGCCACATGGTGGTGCTGTAATCACAGAGCAATAAACAGGGGCAGGCCAACCATTGATCCAAAATTCAACAAATCGCACACTCTACCCTTTACACCTCAGTCCCCAAGATCAATTCAGCACCAGAATAACTCTCTCACATTCCTGAGCAACTCCCTGGCAACTCTTTCTTTCAAACTACCAATCTAACCCTATCCCGCTCACCATCCCTCTACTGAGAGATTTTTGTTTATTCTCTCCTTGGGTACGCTGACATCTCTTATTCATCTTCACCCAAAGGGTTGTGAATCCGTGGAATTCCCTGTCCAGCAAAGTAGTTGAGGCGACCTTGTTGAATGCTTTCACGGCAAAGATAGATAGATTTTGGAGCAGTAAAGGAATTAGGGATTATGGTGAGCAGGCAGGTAAGTTGGAGCTGAGTCCACGAAAAGATCAGCCATGATCTTACTGAATGATGGTGGGGGGGCGCAGATGCTTCCTGCTTCTATTTCTTTTATTCCAATTGCCCCTTGAGAAGGTGGCATGAGCTTCCGCTTGTGCCTGCTGGGAGTTTATGTTTGAGCCAAGTAACTTGTTGGGACTATAAACAAGAGGCTGGGAAGGATGTAACTGGAAGGATCAGTCTATAGGGTACAAAGGAAAACAATTTTATCAAGTTTGCAGCATGAAGACCCAGAAAAGTAGGGACCTTAGATTTGCGTGGTTCCTCTTTAATCATTTTACAATCATCATTGTGCAATAGGAAACAACGAAAAGATTTCCAGAAACCGTGAGCGCACGTATACACACACACACACACACACACACACACTATACTTACTTCCAAAACTTCAAATTTTGCCTTTTTCACTTTGGACCAGGTTTTTTTCAACCTGGCAACAGGACTCAGATTCATTCCAGCTGTGACAGAAGGAGAGAAGTACTATCAGTGAAGAAACTGTACTTAGTGTGCCTTTATTCTTCAGACAGCAGTGGACAGGAGGGAGAGAGACAGAGAAACAGGAAGACAGAGATTCCACTCTCCTTAATCTGACACAGTGGTTAGCATCGCTGCCTCACGGTGCCAGGGACCTGGGCTTGATTCCAGCCTTGGGTGACTGTCTGTGTGGAGTTTGCATGTTCTCCCTGTGTTCTGTGTGAGTTTCCGCCCACAGTCCAAAGATGTGCAGGTTAGGTGGATTGGCCATGCTAAATTGCCCCATAGTATACAGGGACGTGCAGGCTAGGTTGGTTAACCATGGGAAATGCAGAGTTATAGGGATGGGATACGGGGATGGGTCTGGATGGGTGTGTGGACTCAATGGGCCGAATGGCTTGATTCCACACTGCAGGGATCCTAAGAACTATGACAGCATCAGCTTTATTTACACAGCGCTTTTAACATTGTAAAATATCCAAAGGGGCTTCACAAACAACATCTGACATTAAGCCACGTCAGGGGATATTTGGGAAGTTGAGTAGCAGTTGGGTTCGAAGAGAGCTTTTAAGAAAGGGGGAGCAGGAAATGGTCTGCTGTGTGTGGGGGAGAACAAGTGAAAACAGAGGATTGGCACTAAGTAATAGAACTGACACAGGTAAGATGGGTTGAATGTTATGTCACAGAAGGAAGCCACTCATGTAATTGCGGAAGAAGGGATTTTTTATTTTAATTTGGTGGGGATGGAATTTCAGAGCTCAGGAGCTGAAAAGTCTGGCTTCCAACAGTGGACCAATGAAAAGTGGAGATGTGCAAGGGGTGGGGAGGTGCGGGGTGTGGTGGTGCGGTGGGGGTCAGGAACTGGACAGTTTCTAAGAGAAGATACTCACAGATAATAGCCATTAGGGAATTGAAATTTCCGATGTTAAAACATTCCCGTGCCACATCAATGAAGAATTCCAACATTCGTGTCCTCTGTTTCTTTTTCCCAACCTGCAATTAGATAATGCCTCTGTGAGAAGGGTATACATGCAGGAGGAAGACTTTGGATAGTCAGTTAGGATTCTGCAGACCCCCTCATCTCCTCCCTCCAATCAATCACATATATTTGCCTGCACAACCTGTCACACACAAAGAACACATTTTCATATAAAAGACGAAAAAAACTGCAGAGTTTGAAAACTTGAAACAAACAGACCCGCAGAGTTCTGAAAAACAGTCCTTTCAGACTTGAAACATGAACAGTTTCTCTGAAAACAGATGCTGCCAAACTAGCTGAATTTCTCCAGTGCTCTCTGTGTAGAGCACAGCACGAGAGTGAAGAGTTAACTTTGCAGAACCTTCGTGGAGTGTGGGAATGGATCAAAACACTGAGGTAGCAAAATCAAAAGTGTAGCCCCCCCCCAAAGACACATGCTGGAGATTTGGCGGGGGAGCGATTTAATGCAATCATTTGCTTTCCTGGGTGACTCTCTCCCCATCTCCAAAACGCACAAAGGGCTGAAGCAACTGTACCGCTAATATTACTGACACATACTGCCACACAGCAGCTGAGGTGAGTAATTGCTTGCCAGAAGCAAGGCACTCATTCCTGTGAACTCACTCTGCATATCTCAGTGGCAACTAGAGAGCTGAGCCGATTAAACCAGTTGTCACACGCTTCCAAGTTGCACGTCTTCTTGATGTCACTGCGACAGCTCTTGAAAAGAAGCAGAATTTAAAACAAAAACATAAATGTCGAGACTTTGACCAGCAGCTGAAACATGAAGACTTTGATAAGTGATTTTCTGACACCGCTACCCCTCCCTCCCAAAAACAAAACACTCTGGAGGGTGTTGATGCATGCAGGCAGCTTGTGGTTTAAGATTTCTCTCTGCCTCCTTCCAGCTGTTTGCTGTGTAAATTGGTGGCTCCAGGACGATCACATTCCAGACTCGGAGCCACAATAAAAACCCAGCATCAATCCCGTCAAAACCAGCCCACGCCGGGTCTCGGTCTGGTAGGGAGGGGAGGAGGGGAAGGCAGCGAGCTGGGAGGCGGGAAGGAGCAGGAGGAGGAAGGTGCGGGGAGGAGGAGGAGGAGAAGAGTTGTGAGTGAGGGGTTTGGGGATGGAGGAGGAAGAAGGGAGTGAGGGTTTGGGGAAGGAGTAGGAAGAAGGGAGTGAGGGTTTGGGGAAGGAGGAGGGGAGTGCAGTACTGGGGGAGGGGAAGGAGGGAGTGGAGAGGGAGGAGGACGAACAGAGTTGGGGAGAGGTGGGGAGGAGGAGGAGATGGAGGGTGGGTGTGGGGAGGAGTTGGATGGGTGGGAAGGAGGAGGCAGCAGACGGGAGACCTGAACAACCTGGAACCATTTTAAACCAGTGGCCCACCAGCTGTAAGACGTCAGTGTTGGAACTTGAGGGAGGTGGCTAAGTGAAACGCATGGTCAGCATCAGCATGCTCCATTGAAATATTTTCTTATCTTTAGCTAGAACAGCATTAACTCACTTAGCAGGCTTAGAACTGGAATGAATGGGTTGTCTTATGAGGAAAGGTAGGACAGACTGGGCTTGTTCCTACTGGACAGACAGATAGATTGTTAATCAGAAGGGGAAATCAAGGGTTATGGGGGAAAAAGGACAGGCAAGTGGGTGTGAAGAGCATTGGATCAGCCACCATTCTAATCAATGGCAGAGCAGGCTTGAGGGGCTGAATGGCCGACTCCTGTTTCTCACAGTTTTCAGTTTGAAGACCAAGGTGTGACTCACTTGACTTGTATAAGATCCTGAATAGTTCTTGTCAAAGTGAACGTTGAAAAGACGCCTTCTCTTATAGGTGAGTCTAGGAATCACAGAATCATTGAACCCTATAGCATGGAAGCAGGCCATTCAGCCCATCGAGTGTGCACCAACCCTCCGAAGAGCACCCCACCCAGACCACCCCCCAATCCTATCCCCATAATCCTGCATTTTCCATGGCTAATCCTCCTAGCCTGCACATCCCTTAAGACTATGGAGCAATTCAGCACGGCCGATCCATCTATCCTGCACATCTTTGGACACTGGAGGTATTGTTTTAGATTGAAATTAATGTTTTAAAATTATGGGTAGCCCTTTCAGGACAGGGATGAGGAGACATGATTTTCTCTCATAGGCTTGTACAACTTTGAAAAACTCTGCCTTAGAAGGCAATGAAGTTGAGATCATTGAGTATATTTTAAGACAGAGGGGGATAAATTCTCATTGGGCATGGGAATCAAAGGGGCCACGTGAATGTGGAATTGAAAACACAAACAGGTAAGCCATGATCTTACTGAACGGCAGAGGGCAGTATATGAGGGGCCAAATGGTCTGACTTCTCCTCCTATTGCATCTCGTCATTGTACACTCTGGCCTCCCAACCAACTGAGCTTGAAACATGTAGCCGTGTTACACAATAATTGCACAAACACAAACAGACATTCTTCACAGAACAAACAGCCTGCTACGATTTACTAATGACAGAAAATCGTTGAGGTTCAAAGGCTAAACTCTGGATAAGCAGGGCTGCCAGGAGAAGCTTGAAGGCAGACCATTGCAAAACTTCACATCCCTACCTTGTGATTGTCCATTGAATCCATGTGGTTAAATATATGCACCAGCTCCTCTGGAGTGATGTGTCTTAATCGTTCCTGCAGGAATAGAGGAGATATCAATTTAGACACGGTTACATGAATAACAGCCAGACCAATCACTGTTTAGAAACGCAGTTGTCATGTTTAAAATTGGGCACACATCACAGACAGTATTAGAGTATTCCCACTCTCAGATACAGTGCAGTAAAGTTTGCAGTGTAAAGACATTCGAATAGAGAAAAAAGTCTTTCAGTCACCCCTGCGCCCTCTAGATTATGAAGCCAAATGATGAAAGGTTGCTGTCACTGCTCATTGAGATGGTAAAGGGAGGGCGCTGATTTCAAAAAGAATTAAAGGGATTAGGAAAAAAAAAATCTCTTTACACACAGCAGCTGGGTTATCACGTGAAACCCTCTGCTGCAGACCGGTTTTCAAAAAGGATCCACAAAATTCATTCAAAAGGGGATGAAAATGTATTGTTTTGAAGAAAAAGGTAACACAAGGTGTATGGTGCATTAGGAAGAGCAGGATTTTATGAGGTCTAATGGATTAAAAAAAAAGGCCAGCACAGTCTTGTAGGTTGAAAAATCTGCTTCCGTATTTTAATGAGTCCCTGACCTAAAGTTTGCAATTCCATCCAGCTCCTTACTCCCTGTTTGCTCAAGAGAGACTGTGTGCCAGTACAGCACACTCTGAAAATCAGCCCTCATTTCTCAACTGTGGTGGCAGTAAAAATGGATTGGAGCCAGGTTTGAGGGTGAAAGGGCAGTGTTGTGACAAACAAGCCATCTGTGCGTGTCAAATCATCACTGGTAACTCGGAAACTCTTTTTAAATGCTTCTTTTCTTGACCCCGCACCGTTTCATATCTTTCTGATACGCAGCTTTGTAAAGTCCCCAAAAGCATTCACGTACCATCTCGATATGGGTGAGTTGCTGGGCCAAGACACAGGGGTCATTGCAGACACTCAGTATATCCTTCTGACTGGACTGAGTCTTGGGTTTCAGGATGGTTTGCTTGTCCGTGACCGATGGTTTGATGATTTCCCGTGCCTCCTGGTACTGGCTGTGGCTCGAGAGGTTGCGGATCAGACTTTGGGTCATCTGACTAATGCTTTTCTTCACGCTGGAGTTTTCCTGAGGGAAATGAGCAGAGAGGAAACACTGTCATACAGAGAACAGGTGGAGCCTGCAGGATAGGAGGCAGGCATGTGCATTACACTGGGGAGCCATATCGCATCAGTATTCAAAAATATAATCCAACTCATTTGTACCTACCACTGGTGAAGCAGATATGCATAAGCATAAAGCAGCTAGCTTTATGTCTCTAAATCTCAGGACACATGGGGATAAACAAGAAGATTTGCACTGGTGTGTAACAAAACTAAGGTATTTAATGAACGGCACAGTTTGTGGTATAACAGTGAAACAAGGGAAGGGGGTGGCATATGGTAATGTCATTAGACTAGAAATCCAGAACCCCAAGGTAATGCTCTAGGGACATGGCAGATGGTGAAATTTGAATGCGATAAAAATCTACAATAAAGAAAAAGCTGGCTAAACGATAAACATGCAACCACTGTCAATTGTTATAAAAACCCATCTGGTTCACTTGTGCCCTTTAGGGAAGGAAATCCGCCATCCTTACCTGGTCTGTCCTACTTGTGCCTCCAAACCCACAGCAATGTGGTTGACAACTGTGTACTGCCCTCTGGGCAATTAGGAATGAACAATAAATGCTGGTCTGGCTAGTGATGCCCACATCCAATAAATGAATTAAAGAAAAATTCAGTTATATAACCCAAATCAAGTTTGCTTTGAACGTAAAGGCCAAATCAAGACTGGGTCAGATGTATGAGCTTTGGAAGTTCTGACTGTTCCAGAATTTCAGGCTTGCTTGTATAAAGGAGTCCTGGTCCAGCTTACAACTGAAAGCTATAAGAACATTTTTGTTATATGGCTACCTAGTGGCAGAGTAACTATTACCCTTCAGGTAGCATGCAATGAGAAAGGTATCCTGAAAATGGGCAATGCCAGCGTTGGCCTTGCTGAGCAGCCATTCTCAGTTCATGCTGCACTCCTTATGGGACAAACTCCAACTAGGGGACACTCTCTAAAAATAAACAGTCTGCAATTAAGATGGAGCTGAGGAGATACTTTCTCCCCCCTCTGTCAAAGGTTTATTAGTCTGTGGAACAGAAAGCAGTGGAGGCAGAGTCATTGAATTTTTTTTAAGGCAGCAAGCGAGTGAAAGATTTTGGGAATAAGACAGGAAAGTACAGGCCATAATATCAAATTAGCTTTGATGTTATCAAATGGCAGAACAGGCTCAAGGGGCCGAATAGACTATGTTTGCTCATAATTTGTATATTTGGAGTTGCAGTCCCAATAAGGCTGACATACTAGTAGAAACAAGAGAAAAAAAACAAGAAAGCACCAAATATTTATTCAGGCTTCTGCATTATAACGGAATGTCCCTTAAACTAAAGGCAGCTTTAAGTTGTGAAAGGCCAGCTTGCTAATCAGTGACAACATCAGAAAACTTGCATGGGGTTTCTCCCAATGGTCTACAAGAATTTAAGCTGAAACTCTGGAGAAACCGCGTTGACAACCATTTCTACAGGACGTCTGCTAAGGTCTACCTGGAGAAACCCTCATGCGACTTTCAGGCAAAGTTGTTGTGACCTGCAACGTATAGCCTGAAGGTGGTGGCATCTTTTGATAAAAGAAAATGCGGGGCCACAGATAAAGGAGGGGGACTGATTGGGGGAATTCTCCCAAAGAGCCAGCATAGGGGGTGATAGCTCCTTGTGTGCTGTCAAATTCTACGTTCGGAAAGAAAGCTCCTTCACATCAGGGGCTGATTGGAAAGCCTGACTTCTGAGGGAGTCCTGTGGCCTTGAAATGAAAACATGTGGTGGGTCCGATTTACTCCATCTCAGCCTTTGGTATCTCCTTTCAAGCAGCACTTTTCTCAACAGTTTTGGCCGCACACAGTTCCTTTGATTGTGCCTTGGCTATTGTGGGATTGAAAGAGATGGATTATTTGTGAAGAGTTGGGCAGGGGGGAGGAGTCTCAGCACAAGAATATAGAATGTGCTGGCTTCACTTTGCTAAACATTCCATTAATAGTTGCTGCTTCTCTGTTTCTCTTTGCCTAAACCGGGATGAATATTTCCCAAACAACTTGGAACTGTAGACAAAGAATTAACCCCTCGCTGGCTTTAACCTAAACACTGATGTGTTGAAAACTGTTTGTCACTGTTAACACACTCGGGGTTTTGTGACATGCCCTGAAGAATCTCTTTCATTTCGTTACCATGGAGATCTGTTACTTTTCCTTCGCTACTGTCGTAATGGCTACATCCTGATCTGTACAGGGTGGAGAAAGAGGAAGTGGAATGATGAGAGATGTTGTGCAGAGAAAATGAAAAGATAGAACGTACACTCAGTCACTCCACAACTCCCCTCCCCAAAAAGGCTGAAGACTCTACACTTTGTGCTGGTCCCCAGCTTCAATACTCCCAAGATCAGACAGCCATGAGAATTTGTGGGTGCGGGTCTCTCTTTTCAAACTGCAAAACAGACTCTGTTAGCTCTGCATGAGAAGCTCCTCTGGGTATGTTCTGACCTCAGCGGTTTGATTCTCACTAAGAGAGGGCACTTGCCCAAGACACTCTATTACCCTCAAAAACTACAATGTGCTCAGTGACCCCCAGGATGGTCCTTCACCCCATTTCTCAAACGACTGAGACAAGGAAATTTCAGCATTGGATGACCACACAGACATTAACTCCATATCCAACCTGGTGGCTCTATTCCTATCCCTTAACATTGTCTTTTAAAAGTGTGTATTGAACTCCCTTGTAAATGTTCTGTCTGGTTTCAACATCTTAAAATTTATATAGCACCTTTAATCTTCCTAAGGTGCTTCACTGGGGTAAGAACATAAGAAACGGGAGCCCATCGAGCCTGTTCCACCATTCAATAAGATCTTGGCTGATCTTTTCGTGGACTCAGCTCCACTTAACTGCCCGCTCACCATAACCCTTAATTCCTTTTACTGTTCAAAAATCTATCTTTGCCTTAAAAACATTCAATGAGGTAACTTCAACTGCCTCACTGGGCAGGGAATTCCACAGATTCACAACCTTTTGTGTGAAGAAGTTCCTCCTCAACACAGTCCTAAATCTGTTCCCCCTTATTTTGAGGCTATGCCCCCTTGTTCTAGGCTTTGGGAGAGAAAAGCAGCAACCAGGAGGACTGGGAAACAGGGACAGAGGCAGCGAGCACGAGAGGAGTATAAAGTTCTGAAGAAGGGTCCCGACCTGAAACGTCAGCTTTCCTGCTCCTCTGATGCTGCCTGGCCTGCTGTGTTCCTCCAGCTCCACACTGTGTTATCTCTGACTCCAGCATCGCAAGTTCTTACTATATCTGAGCTTATTTCTTCTGCATTTTTACACTTATCTCATTGTGTTTACAATGACAGTACTTTAACAATGTACAATACTTAAGCTTTCAGTTTATACTGTTTTCTTTAAGATGGGAAGGATACTTCAAAACCTAGCTTTTACATTACTTTTAATAAGAAAAAAAATAATTCACTTAACCCTGTTCCAGTTAATGTTGTACTTTTCAGAAATATAACTAGAACGTTAATTGAGTAATTACTATATTAGGACAAAAGACAAAGTTTGGACTAAATTGTATGTTTTAAGAAGCTTCTTAAAGGTGGTAAGTGTCTCCTAGACATTTACACCTTTTGAAAGTTAGAATTAAATCCACACTTTGAGGCAATGTATACCTGTTCATAAGAACTCACTGATTAAAATAAATATGCCTCATCATCCCATTCGAGTTCTTTTGCCAATTGCTAAAAATCTGTATCCACTGTATACTCACTTTTCTTCCAATGCAAACAGTTTTCAACTAGCTACCAAGGCTCCTCAGTTTTGAACAAGTTGTAATAAATCACCCCACCCCTCCTCCCCTCAGTTTCTTTACTCTAAGGACAGCATGCCCCAGCTTCCCAGAATCTCCACAGAACAGTAATTTTGATATTACGGAGGTTGGGAGTGGGGTCGGGGTGGGAGGTGGTGGAGGTGGTGGTGGTGGTGGAGAGGTTGAGGAAGGAGACTAACACTCAACATGTTGGAGTGAAAACATTAGTGGAAACCTCTTTATCTAAATATTGCAAAACATCCTGCGATACAAGAACATTAAATTCTTTGGAATTCTAAATCCTAATCAAAGAACACGTGCACAAGGGAAAAAAACTACATCAGTTTTTTTAAAGAAATCCTTCCCATCCCCCGCTGAACCCCTCACCTCATCGCACTGTGCTATCTGATGAGTAATGTCCTTCAGTTCCTTCATAGATTTCTCATCCTGAAAATCATGTGGAAATGTTTCTGTCCACTCAGTCAGCAGCTGGATGATTTTTGGGACAAATTCCTTCACTTTTGCCTGTGGGAAAACAAGCCAAGAGTTTAATGATGTGGCAGCAACAACACTTTGCATTTACATAGTGCTTTTTGGTGTAGTAAAACGGCCTGAAGTGTTTCACTGTGACAGATGCTGAGCCAAAGGAGATACAGGGAAATAACCATGACAAAGCGATGGGTCCTAAAGGAAGAGAGAGCGAGATAGAGAGACAGGAGATTTGGGAAGGGAACTCTGGAGAATGTTGGGCCAAGGAGACTGCAAAACATCCTGGAATACAAGGAAGAATGGGATGCACAGTAGGTCTGAATCAGTAAGTTTGAGAGTTTGGGGTTAGGGATTGTAGAGTTGGAAGAGATTGAAGAGATGGAGGAGTGACAAGAGGCCATGGAGGATTAACAAGCAAAGAGACAGTACACATCCAAAGACATTCAATTGGTATATTTGAACATAATGTTTGATTTTAATTAGTTGAAAAGACCTAACAAACTAGCTGAATTGTGTCATCAGTGGCTGACAGATCTGTTCAAGGTTGGGCCTGTAGAGATTATGGAAATATGGTAAAGTTTCTTAAAGGGTAAAAGGGGGAGTTTTAATAACAGAGACCTTCCCAAATACAAGTTGTCCGAGGAAGATTTGCAGCCAATGCTAGATATCCAAACCTGAAAATAAATCCTGGAGCGAACCCAAATGTGAAAATTTCCTTGGGTTTCCTGAGGTTGTGCCATGATTGTGAATATCCTTCTACTTAAACACTTTATGAGATAGATTGAATCTACACACATACATCCTTTCGGAGTGTATGCTTACACAAAACCAGTTTAAAAGCACTGCAGCAACTCCGCACCTAGCATGGTAAATGAGCCACAGTGTGTTCTTTAGCCCCACACCACTAACAGGGACACGGGGGGGACAGTGTAATAGTTACAGAGATATACACGGCCACAGGTGCTAACCCCTGCTGCCTAAAACAAAGTGTTCTCACGGCAAAGATTAGAAAGGACGGGTGTAGCATGTGAAGCTGCCTGATATTTGGAATGTAGCCATGAGCAACATGCGATGGAGCACTGCCTGTTCTCAACTGTTTGACGTCACTGGAGACAACTGTGGAATCTGGCCAAGAGGAGGAATGCTGTCAGATGTTCACCCTCAACCTCTGTCTAGACCCTGTACTAAAGGGATGGATAGGAAAACACTGGGCGTCTGGTGAGTGAGAGAGTGCGAGAGGGTCAGGTGGGATTGGCAGATGAAGGAGAAACACGCAAGAGAACTTTTAACTCCTGGAATGTTTAGCGCCAATTACAGAAAACTTAATTCTTTCACTGGGAAAAAAAAATCAGCAATAGTTAAAAAAAAACAAAATTTGATTTTTATTCGTACGAGAGGGTTAGGATAGAGGACAAATATTTGATCTGGCTGCTCAGCTCAGTGGTTGGTTGGCTGGCTGGTACAAAAAGGTAAGTGAGACATCAGAACCCAGCTATGTTTGCATTATGAAATCAAAGGGCTTCTAATACTGGTGAGCCAGGGACTGGACTAGTAACTTGTGCTAATCGACAGTATGCCTGTCATTCTAACGAGTACTAACCTATTGATGTTTCTAAAACCATGCTCTCATTTGCAATTGCACACCAGCCACTGGGGTGTGAGTGAGTGAAGCTAAAACCACCAGGTGAGAGGGAGTATCCAGGACAAGGGGAACTCCGAGTGACGTACAGAGTGAAGGCAAAGAATGGAGCAAAGGAAGAAGGCAAAAGAAGAAAGAAGGGAAGGCAATTAAACAAAAAGTAAAGACAGAGAAGTAAATACTGAAAGCAAAGGTAAACTAGAGCTGGCATTGAATAAAAGGCAAAATATTGCAGGAAATCTGAAACAAACACAGAGAATACTGGAGTCATACAACATGGAAACAGATCCCTCAGACCAACCAATCCATGCCAACCTTGTTCCCAAACTAAACCAGTCCCACCTCCCTGCACTTGGCCTATATCCCTCCAAACCTTTCCTATTCATATGTTTTTTTCAAATGTCTTTGAAACGTTGTAACTGTACCCACATCCACCACTTCCTCTGGCAGTTCATTCCACATACGAACCACGCTTTGTGTAATAAAAAGTTGCTCCTCATGTTCTTTTTAAATCTTTCTGCTCTCACCTTGAAAAATGTGCCCCCACCCCCGGGTCTTGACGTCCCACACCCTAGGGAAAAGACACCTGCCATTCACCTTGTCTATGCCCTTCATGATTTTATAAACCTCAATAAGGTCACCCCTCAACCGCCTACGCTCCTGGGGAAAAAGTCCCAGCTTTTCCAATCTATTTTTACATCTCAAATCCTCCATTCCCAGCAACATCCTGGTAAATCTTTTCTGAATTCTCACCAGTTTAATATCCTTCCTGTAACAGAGACAGAGTTAACGTTTCAAGTCTGTCTCTCTCTTCACAGACACTGCCAGACCTGCTGAGTTTTTCCAGCATTCTGTGTTTATAATCATTAATCACAGAATCCCTATGGGGTGGAAGCAGGCCATTCGGCCCATCGAGTCACAACTACCATCCAAACAGCATCCCATCCAGACCAACCTCCACTATCCTATTCCCATAACCCCGCATTTCCCATGGCTAATCCCACTCTGCGCATCTTTAGGCTGTGGGAGGAAACTGGGGCACCCAGAGGAAGCCCATGCCGACACAGGTAGAATGTGCAAACTCCACACTGAGTTGTTTCAGAGTTGCCATTATTCTGTATGGCTCTAGTTATGTATAACATCAATGGCCACATGCTCAATGGACTTGATCCCAAGTTCTGAAATTTCCTCCCCAGGCCTCTCTCTTCCATTTTTAAGAGGCTCCTTAGACTCCACCTCATCCATCACAATAGCTCGGTGTCAAAGTTTGCCTGATCTTCATGGAGCACCCTGGAACATTTTTAACTAGGTGTTATCTCAATGCAAGTTGCTGCTTCTGTGTTTTTTTCAGTGCGATGGATAGTTGTCATTGCCAAGCTAACAGACAAACAATTTCCATCAAACGTGACAGAGGACCCTCAGCGAGTGCACTGACCCATGACCTACAGGAAAGAGCCAGCTGGAGAATGGGAGCAGCAATGCACTGCTCTCGGAAAATTCTCATCTTATTTACAACCCCAAGCTGTGTGCAAACAGACAAGAAGAAAATGATGGAATTTGGAAAATTAAACCCTTAAAATGCTGGACCCAATAGATGTGTGACCATTTGTGAAAAGCTGGCTCTCACATGGACACAGTCACTCGCCTGAATGTGGCTTTGACCAAGGATCCTCATTGGAAACGCTGATCTCTCTTTGCCAACAGACGGGACACTAAGAGCCTTGCTGTGCATTTGCACCAGTGACTTCAACTCTTGCCAGGGAATGGAGAGGCTTCTGGAACATGGGGCTCCATGCAAAAATGGAGGGTGGTACTTCCAACAGTGACAACTCAGTGGCTAGCATCTGTACCTCTGAATCCAAAAGGTTATGGGTTCAGAGACTTGAGCACAAAATTCTTGGCTTACGCTCCAGTGCAGCACTGAGGAGGTGCCACACCTCCAATGGGGGAGGTGACAGCCTAGCACTACTATCGCTGGACTGTTAATCCAAAGACCCAGGTAATGTTCTGGGGACCTGGGTTTGATTCCTGCCATAGCAAATGGCGGAATTTAAATTCAGTTTTTGAAAACTAACAACCTGAAGTTTAAGAATTTAATGATGACCATGAATCCATTGCTGATTGTCAGAAAAACCCATCTGGTTCACTAATGGCCTTTAGGGAAGGAAACTGCCATCCTTACCTGGTCTGGCCTACATATGCCTTCAGACCCACAGCAATGTGATTGACTCTTAACTGCCCTCTGGGCAATTAAGGATGACCAATAAATGCTGGTCTCACTACGCAACACCTTCATCCCATGAATGAATTAAAAATAAGCACTGTCTGAGGTGCCATTGTTCAGGTGAAACATTAAATCAAGGGCCTTCTCTGGTGCTGTTTGATGGTATTGCTTTGAAGCAGAGCAGGAGAGTTATCAATATCCATAAATCAGATTATCTGGTCATTATTACATGGTTGTTTGTGGAAGCTTGCTCTCTGCGCAGTTGACAGCTATGTTTCCTGCATTACCACAGCAAGTACACACTTCAAAAATGTCCATGCTGGCTGTAAAACACATTAGGAGGTCCTGAGATGGTGAAGGACACCACAGAAAATGAAAGTTCCTCCATTATATGCTTCCCAGGTACTGCAGACAAAAAAGACAGATGAATCACAGCTATTTGCCACAGGCAGGCACAGATCCGAGCTGAGAACTGTTAAACTTCCCTTCTGCTACCCAGCAGATATTGCCATATTTTGCAGCAACATTGTGTAAAATCACATTTCTGTCTCACAGACCATTCCTGTTGAACAAACGAGTTAGTCAGAGCTGCCAGATTTCACATGATTGGCTGCAGGCATATACACTTTTGAGTTTGTGTCAAAAACACATTTTATAATTTCACAGCCAGCCCCCTTGTCAGTGAGCACATGCTCCAGGCACTGCTCTGTTGTTAAGAGTCTTTCTCCCTTCATCTGCTGTAGTTTAATTCTTCAGTAAGAGAAATAGGAATTCAAGCAAAAGAAAATAAACAAACATGTAGTCCTACAAATGCTTAAGCTGGGACCTGGCTAGGTGTTCCATGGCATTGTTCAGAGGAAAGTTGGATTTTCCCTTAGTTGAGGAGTAGGGGGGCTATGGTATCTCTTGGTGACCTGGGAGGAGTACAGGATTTGCAGTCAATGTTGTGCTTCTGCAATTGTCAATGTCTATATGTTACATGGGCTAACATATCCCACTGCCATCATCATTCATGTTGAGTCAGATATCTGGAAGTTTATTATCTACTATATAAACTAACACAATATGGTAGACTTCCATATCTAGTCTTGTTATATGCTTATTTAGATTGCTACTGTGTTACATGACTAGTTAAGTGGCTGATTAATAGGCCAACAAGCAATCTGACCAACCTACTGCTGACTGAATGAGCAAAGAATTAGATTTTATACTAGAGTATCACACATCATTATGTTAACTACATGTCTTAAAGGTTTAGTGCCTTTCTGACATCTGAGCAATAATACAACACTAGTCTCCAAATGAAATGTCTGAGAGCACTGCAACTCAGGATGGCCACCAGTTACTTTCAGAAATGCATCTTGGCACCCACAACCTTGAACTGCCCACTTCCCAGCCATTCTGCCTGGCGCCCTGGTAGAGAAAATGGATACATGCATTCCACGCAGTATGCAGCATGGTTGAATTTCCACCTCTAGTGCTAGACATGATTAACAAAGCAAACGGATGCTACATCTTGCTCTGTACCTCATCCGCTTCGGTCCCCGTCTCCAGCTGCTTTGTGCAGATCTGCCCAACTTTTGCCAAGAGCTCTTGTGGGTGGATGAAGACACGTGAACTCAGAAGAAAGGTGAAGATATACGTCCGCTAGGGGTAAGAAAAAGAAACAGGTACATTTTCATTTGTCAGAACTGAACAAAGGGCCCTGAAACTACAAGGCAGGAAGTTGAAATCCATACGACCATAAGGTAGAGGAGTAGAATTAAGCCATTAAGCCCATTGAGTCTGCACCACCATTTGATCACGGCTGATGTGTTTCTCAATCCCATTGTCCTGCCATCTCACTGTAATTCTTAATTCCCTTACTAATCAAGAACCTTACTCTCCCTCGACCTCTTTATCTCCACCGGCCTCCTACCCTCCCTCGACCTCTTCATCTCCAACTGCTGTCGCGACATCGATCGCCTCAACCTCTCCACCCCTCTCACCCACTCCAACCTCTCCCCCACAGAACGTGGAAGGGTCTAGGCCCGAAACTTCAGCTTTCCTGCTCCTCTGATGCTGCTTGGCCTGCTGTGTTCATCCAGCTCTACACCTTGTTATCTCAGATTCTCCAGCATCGGCAGTTCCTACTATCTCTGTAACAACCTTTCTATGTCTTGTTTATATACAATCAACGGTTTGACCTCCACAGCCTCCTGCAGCAATCAGTTCCAAAGATTAGCCACCCTCTGGCTGAAGAAATTCCTCCTCATCTCAGTTCTAAAGGGTCGTCCCTTCACTCAGAGGCTGAGTCCTCGAGTCCTAGTCTCTCCCACCAGCGGAAACATCTTCTCCACGTCCACTCTATCCAGGCCTCTCAGTATTCTGTAAGTTTCAATGAAACTTCCCTCATCCTTCTGAACTCCATCGAGTACAGACCCAGAGTCCTCAACCACTCCTCAGATGACAAAGCCCTTCATCCGTGGGAGCATTCTTGTAAACCTTCTCTGGACCCCCTCCAAATCTAGCAAATCTTTCCATAAGTACAGGTCCCAGAACTGCTCACAATATTCCAAATACAGTCTGACCAGAGCCTTATACAGCCTCAGCAGTACATCCCTGCTCTTGTATTCTAGCTCTCTCAAAATTAATGCTAACATTGTATTTACCTTCCTAACTGCCAACTGAACCTGAATGTAAACCTTAAGAGAATCCTGAATTAGGACTCCCAAGTCCCTTTGTAATTCAGATTTCCGAAGCCTTTCTCCATTTAGAAAATAGTCTATGCCTCTATTCTTCCCACCAAAAGTGCATAGCTTTATACTTTACCACATGGTATTCCATCTGCCATTCTTTGCCTACTCTACGAGCCTGTCCAAGTGCTTCTGGAGCCTCCCGCTTCCTCAACACTACCCGTCCCTCTTTGTGTTGTCTGCAAACTTAGCAACAATGCCTTCAGTTTCTTCATCCCATCCTAAATCCACAGGCTAAACAGCAGGGAGATCAATTCCTAACCGAGAAGTCTCCCTCTATCAGTCCCTGTGTCTTTGCACCCATGCACTTCAAGGGCTAAGTTACAAAGGCAGGTTAACAAACCAGGGTTGAAGTCCCTCAAATTTAGAAAGCTATGGGTGATTTGATCAATGTGTTCAAGATAATAAAAGGGAACAGAAAGGGTAGATGTGGCAAAACCATTTCAACTGGTTGGACAGTCTAAGACTAGGGAGCAGAGTCTAAAAATTAGAACCAGATTCACTAAGGCTCAAAATGGGATATATATCATCTTGCAAAGGGCAGTGGAAGTTAGGAACCCTCTGCTGTACATAGCAATGAAATCTAAAATCAATTGTTTATTTCAGAACTGAAATTGATGGATTGTCGGTCAATGATTTTTTAATTCATTCATGGGATGAAGGCATCGCTGGCTAGGCCAGCATTTATTGTCCATCCCTAATTGCCCAGATGGCAGTTTAAGAGTCAAACACATCACTGTGGGGCTGGAGTCACAAGTAAGCCAAACCAGGTAAGGTTGGCAATTTCCTTTTCCAACCAGATGGGTTTTTCCTGACAATCAGCAATGGGTTTATGGTTATCATTAGACTCTTAATTCCAGGTTTTCGTTGAACTCAAATTCCACCATCTGCTGTGGCAGGATTCAAGCCTGAGTCTCCAGGGCATTACCTAGGTCTCAGATTAACAGTATAGCGACAGTACCACTAGGCCATTGCCTTCCTATTATCCCTTAAGGTCAGGTTGCATAATCTCAATGGCCACCAGTAAAAGACCCAAGAGGCTCAATGGCTGATTCCTGTAACTATAACATGGAGGGAAACCACCCAAAGAGGAACAGCATCTCAAGGATGAAGGGGAAAGGGAATAAAGCATTGCAGAATACTCACATCGGGGTAATAGTCAACAGTGGGCACCAAGTGTTCAATGAGCACCTCAAGGGACCCTGAAACTAAACTGCCATCCTGGTACACTGGATCCACACACTTCTCCTCCAAATCTGGCTGGACATGACCACTACAACTGGTGCCAAGCATGCTGGGAAAAATTGATGTCTGGGGCATAGTTTCCTAGAAAGAAAGAGAGCAGAAAAAGTTATTCATGTTGGGAGCATTCTCACGCTGTAATGCAACAAGTAGCTTCCTTTTCCTTCCATGAAGTAAAGGGGAAAAAAATTGCATTTAAATGATGCCTTTTATGTCCTCGGCATCTCTCAACCTGCCTCACAGCCAATGAGTTATTTTTCTTGAAGGGTAGTCGTTGTTGCAGTGTAGGGAATGAAGCAACTAGATTGCATGCAGCAAGACCCATGAACAGATTATCCATCATACCTTTCATATGCTCCCCTGGGATGAATACAATTGCCTCTATCACTGCTGTTCATACAAACTATTATAGCGAGGTCAGGTGATTCCAGCTTTTTATCCACCTTATCTCACTTATGGCACACTGGAACCATTCAAGAACAGATTTTAATTGTTTTATTTTATAAATGCATGGATTATATGAGGACCAGATACAAAAGCAATTCAGGGCATTTGGAGAGATGTGCAGACTCAGTCTAAAGTCCTTTCTGTGTCTAAAAGGGTGAGGTGGGGTTAACAGCACAGAGCACAGGTAGTATCTGAACTCTACAGGTACCTGCCTGAGAAGTCCTCAAATGTAATCAAGGATGATGGATTGCAAAGATTGGAGAAGTCAATGTTGAGAGAAAAGGGGATTATAGATGGGAGCTCAAACCATACTGAAAGCAAGGCAGAAACAGAACATCCCAGAGATTCGCACTGTCACCATCAGTATCTATTCAGAGAATAGGCAGGTTCAGGTTTCAGGAGTCAATAATCCAGGTCTCAATAATCCTTGGTGCACACATGGAATGTTAGCCAGAATCTGGCACACCACCTGAATACTTCTTGAATTGTTAGTTTCAATTTCAGTTTTCTAGCACTTGTTAAAAATCTGACCATTTATCACATTTCTGTTTGTAGGATCTTGCTCAGTGCAGACATCATTTTCCTGTATTATATCTGAATTAGACCTGGAAAAAGTACTTTGCTGACCGTAAAGTACATCTGAATGTCTTGAGTCTGTAACAGGCACTATGTAAATGCAAGTTCTTAACTCTCAAAACTGAAAAATACACAATGCATAAACAGCCATTAGAAGCTGGCTCTGGAGAATGGGCCCTGTTTGGATAACACAATGCCCACAAGTGCTTACTATGTCATTCCCTGACCCTGTTCATCAACCAGGATTAACCTCTGCATTGTGCGCTCCTGCCCTGCACAACAGGAAACTTGCCCACTACCAAAAACAAGCCAGTGCTCGAGACCAAGATGTGAGGCAGGTTAATGAAAGCAATCTCCAGCTACACAAGCAGGAACCCTGAACTCATCAGCTGCACTTCCTGCTCCCAGGTCCAATGCTGAGAGAAAGGAAAAAAGGCACACACACATAGCAAAGGACTGGAAAGTTTTAAAGACACAGGCCATCTCCTGATTTCAAAACAAAGCATAAAATAATACAGCACAGAAAAAAGCTGTTCGGCCCATCGTATGGGTTCAGCATGAGTTCAAGGAGATGTGAGGACATGGCCTGAAGTCCTCTCAGTGTCCAAACGGTTAGGTGGGGCTGATTGCACAGATCAAAAGGTTGGCATCTGAGGTGTTCAGATACCTGCCTGTAAAATCAACTGTAATGCAGGGTGATAGGTTGCAAAGATTGGAGAAGGTGCAGTTTAGGGAAACATAAACCCATTCCTCTGTCACAGGGCAATTCAGTTAGGCCCATTCCTCATCCTTCCCACCAGTCCTTGAAACCTTTTCCTTTAAGTATATATCCCATTCCTTTTCAAAGGAAATCTGTATCCAGTTCCCTATTGGACAGTGCATCTCTTATCCTAATCACCTACTGCATCAAAAATGTTCTCCTCACGAACCTCAGAGATAGTAAGAACTGCCGATGCTGGAGTCAGAGATAACACAGTGTGGAGCTGGAGGAACACAGCAGGCCAGGCAGCATCAGAGGAGCAGGAAAGCTGACGTTTCGGATCGGGACCCTTCTTCAGATACTGCCTGGCCTGCTGTATTCCTCCAGCTCCAAACTGTTATCTCCTCATGAGCCTTCTGTCAGTCCTGTCAAATCTCTGTCCTCTGGCTTATTGATTTGTCTCTGACAGTAATGGTTTCTCCTGACCTATCCCATTGAAGCATGCCCTGATCTTAAACACCTCTATCAAATCTCCTGTACTTAAAGAGGGTGAATTCCTGAACTGTGAAGCCACTCCAACACAAAGGTTATGTTAATGCCTGCATGGAGGGACTCCCTCTTGTGGTTGAAAGAACTTGGGCGCTCATGGAGAGGCTTCCTCAGCCAGTCATGGTCCTAGCACCTTCCCCAAAATATAAACATTAGACACCTACTTGGTCTTGGAACTGGGTAAGGGAAAACTGGTTGCAGGGGGTTGTGGGCAGGGAGCAGGGGAATGGGACTAATTGCATGGCTCTTACACAGAGAGAGCCAGTGCATGCATGACTGGCTACGTGTCCTCCTGCAATTCCAAAGTTCTATGAGAGATTGGTGTTACCAGCTATGCAATGAAGTAGCATCCCATTGCAAGGCTTCACAATGCAAAAATGCAGGTGGGAAGATTAATACCAGAGGATGAACCACCTTTCACAATCTTGCACCTTCTTAACACACTGATGCAGGTTTGTGCAGAGCAAATTGGCTACTAAACACTAAAATGTTCTGATTAGTGTAACAATTGGATCTCCTGGGCTTGGGGTTAGACTGTGAGGGCCATGGGTAGAATGCAGAAAGATCTGAGTGAATCCATTATAAAAGGAGGATTCTAGGAAACAACACCATATAATGTTATTGTACAGGCATGGTAATGGGAGCACGATCATTTGCAAGTTTCTCTTCAAGTTACAAACCACCCTGACTTTGAAATCTGTTGTGTATTGTCGCTAGGTCAAAATCCTAGAACTCCTTCCCAAATAGAGCTGTAGGAATAGCCTTCATCAGACAAACTACAGCAATTCAAGAACAATGCATGCCACCTCTTCAAGGGCCAACTAAGGACAGCAAGAACACCCACAGTACAAGGAGTTGTGCAATTCTTTCTAAAAAAAATACTCTATCAAACTAGACATAAAGTCAAGGATGGGAAAAATAGAGGCCACTCATCCAGTTAAAGATGGGACTCAGAGAACATGCAGCATGTGACATACTGCATAGGAACGATGATGTGAGTGAAGGACAAGGGCAACTTGCAAACAAAATAAACAACACTTTATCAAGTATCCAGTGTCAAGCACCAGAAGAAACTCCAGCACATTTACAATCCCATGTGTTGCTCACAGCTCATCAACAGCCTTGCGAAAGCAGCAAGTTAAAAATACACCAACTTTCTCACCTCTTCGTCTTGACAAGTCAGAAGGCTTCTGTCAAAAACTGACATACGTGTGCACACAATGTACACAGCCTGTTCCCGACTGGTGTAGCGTGCCATGCAGATAGCATCTGTGCGCTGGAACTCCTTAATTATGTCAACATCTGGCAAAGTACTTGTAAAATGTCACAACAGTCCTGCTCTCTCGTTAGAGAGAGAGAGAGATGACTGGTGGGACTCAGCAGGACCTTCATGATAACTTCAGCCAGCGCAGGAATTGGACCTGTGCTGTTATAGAATTTTAGAGATGTACATCACGGAAACAGACCCTTCGGTCCAACTCTTCCATGCCGACCAGATATCCTAAATCAATGCAGTCCCGTTTGGGAGCATTTGGCCCATCTTCCCCTTCCCATTCATGTACCCAACCAGATGACTTTTAAATGTTATAATTGTACCAGTCTCCACCACATCCTCTGGCTCTGCATGAAAAAGGTGCCTCTTGGGTCGGTTTTAAATCTTTTCCCTCTCACCTTAAACCTATGCCCTCTAGTCGTGGTCTCCCCTGCCCTGTTGTCATCACTCTGCTTCATAAACCAGCCAACCGAGCTCACCATTAGGTGCAAGCAGCCAGAGGGATAGGAGGACATACAGTAAGGGTATGAAAGGCTTTGGGTCAATAGGCAGGCTCTTCTGCCTCTGAGTGGGACAGTTGAAGGTTCAAGTCCCACTCTAGGTACCAGAGTGGGAATTTCCAGATTGGCACTCCACAGCAATAATCAGAGAGTGCTCCCACCTCAGACATAATCAGAAAGATCCCAGGGCACTAAGAGCTGTCACTGCTGTCCTAAGCCAATATTTATCCGGCAAGCAGCAACGATACAAAGGGTCGTGTTGCCGTTTTGTGTGGGTCCTTGCTACATGTAAATTGGCTGCGCACTTCATACATAACAACATTGCAAAAGTGGCTGAAAAGCATTGGCTGTAAAGTACTTGGGACATCCGGAGATCACGAGAAGAACTATATAAGTGACATTTCTTTACTTAGGTGATAGCACAGTGGTTTTTTTTCACTACAGCCGAATCAGCTAAAACAGATAACTGAGTCTCGCAGCAGTCACCAAACCGCGGACGAGCTAATCCCTCTACACAGACAGCAGCAAAGTCCGGTTAACAGTACTGAGCAAGTGGTCAGTTACATGGTGGTTGAGGAAAACTAGCAGCAACTCACAGCGCGCTATGCGAGCGAAGAAAAGCCGAAACTCAACCACGGAGCAGCTCCCAGGGCCCACTCCGATTTGCACCGTGCGTAGCGCAGTCACTGGGGAATAGCACAGGAAGATCCCACAAACACTAAAGCGAATTACTTTCCTTTTTTTAGTGGGGGGGAAGGGGAGTGGTAAGGGTTGTGTGTACGGATAAGTGCCGAATGGAAACTTTGGGCAATGCAGTAAGTTTTTTTTTGGATATGTTGGTGACATTCCTCTGGGGCAGGTGGGTCTTGGGAGCCCGGGGAAGGACACACTGTCTGTGCTCCACAAAAGCCCTTCCTGGGGGTATATCCCAGATGCTTTGGCTTGAGATTGCTTCTGGAAGACCGTGCAACACTCCCTCAGTCCTATACTGTGGGCCGTAGACTGGCCTCATTTCTCTTGGCGGTGGTCGCCCAGATAGATGCAGGGTGAACGTATAGTCGGGAGGAGCTGGGCTTTAAACAGTCCTTGTTTTTTTCCCTCCCCCCCCCCCCCCCCCCCACCCCCCAATCAGTTTATCTCCAGGGTTCAGGCAGGAGCTAGGACAATCCACTGTCACTGTGTACACTAGAATGAGAGTCCCCTCAAACTGTGCACCAGGTTAATACACCTGTTTCACATTCCTGATCCCTGCTCCTTATCCATCAGGGAAGGGCTCTTGTGGTAGTGTCCCCACCTCTGGACCAGGTTAAAGTCGCATCAGCCCCAACAGCATTTCTGAGCAGGTTGATAGGACATTAGGGGTCCACAGAGAGTTCAGTCTGACATAAGGAAACTCAGAGACTCGGGGCGATTTGTTCAGTGTTTACACACAGCTCTACACCACCATGGAATCTCTCAAACAGGAAAAACAAAAAAGAAATAAATTCAATTCCTTACCCTCATCGTCCAGCGATACGCACACACACACACTGTCTCTCTCTCTGACACAGTGTAGGCACTAGGCAGTTATAGCTCTTGGGGCTGTAGATGAAGGAAACAAACTTCCCCAAAAACGAACGCAGAAATTCCCAGTGTAGTTTCCCTGCTCTCTCTATCTCGTGCACCAACTCTTGTCTGTGTGCGTGCTCAGCCTGGGACTCCTTGTAAACAAGAATCAAGTCCTTCCCCTTTCCTGATCCTGCCCCCCCAGTTTCCCTTACAAAGCAACCGACCCGACAGGTTTCAGACTCCGTATTGAGAAAGCTGATATGTTATAGCACCTCCCCAACACCCGGCAGTGGCCAATCTAACAGCTGAACACCCACGTTAGGGACAGTCTTAAAACTCCCCTTCATTACAAAAAGCGTGCGGAAGTTGTTCGCCACTTTCTCATTCACTACCCTGAAGCTCCGTCTTTTGTAACACTGGCCTTATGACTGACTGATTCCAGAATCATTTACCCTAACCCTGATCAGCTCAACAAGGCTGGAATTCCCTCCAAAACTCTCTTTGGCAATTCTCTTCAAAAACCTAGCTCTTTGACTGAAGAGTTTAGACAGATGTCATAATATCTGTTCATTTAAAAACCAAAAGAACTGCGGATGCTGTAAATCAGGAACAAAAACAAAGTTGCTGGAAAAGCTCAGCAGGTCTGGCAGCATCTCC
>NC_063365.1:19525574-19537561 GCF_021869965.1 Rhincodon typus | reverse complement strand
CTGCCAGACCTGCTGAGCTTTTCCAGCAACTTTGTTTTTGTATTTGTTTATTTAGTTTGATTTGATTTATTATTATCACATGTACCGAGATACAGTGAAAAGTATTAGATATAACACAGTGTGAGCTGGATGAACACAGCAGGCCATGCAGCATCAGAGGAGCAGGAAAACTGACCATTTCGGGTCGGGACACTTCTTCAGAAATGAGCTTCAGAAAAGTGAAAAGTATTGCTTTGCATGCTAACCAGACAAATCATACTTTACATAAGTACACAAGGGTAATAGAACAGAATGCATAATAGTGTTACAGCTACAGAGGAGGTGCAGAGAAAGATCAACTTTAATATATGAGAGGTCTGTTCATAAGTCTGATAACAGCGGGGGAAAAGCTGTTCTTAAATCTCTGAGATAGCAAGAACTGCAGATGCTGCAGTCAGAGATAACACAGCGTGGAGCTGGAGGAATACAGCAGGCCAGGCAGCATCAGAGGAGCAGGAAAGTTGACGTTTTGGGTTTGGACCCTTCTTCAGAAATTTCGGAAGGGTCCCGACCTGAAACGTGAACTTTCCTGCTCCTCTGATGCTGCCTGGCCAGCTGTGTTCCTCCAGCTCCACACCTTGTTATCTCTATTCTTAAATCTGGTGTTTGGTGTTATTTTTATTAGGGTTGGTTAGCTTGGTTTGCAAAGCAGAGTGATGCCAACAGCATGAGTTCAATTTCTGCTGAGGTTACTCTCCTTCTCAACCTCTCCCTTCACCTGAAGTGCAGTGACTTTCAGGTTAAATCATGGCCAGTCTCCCTATAGTGAGAGGGCAGCCCTATGGTCCATCAGGACTATGACGACTTTACATTTTTACTACTTTTTGCCATTTACACTCCAGTGAGGGACTTTGGAATGTATTACTTGTTTAAAGGCACTAATTGTTGTCTGATCACCCCATCCCTGTTTTCAAATTATCACTCCCTTCACCCCATTCACCCAACTCTAAGTAACATGTATGAAAATGCCAGCCCAAGCCAAGCTGTCAGAGATCAGTAATTCATTACAGATACATTATAGGACCATGACCCATGTTCAAGTCCAGTACGTGGTGTCCTGGCACATGGGGTAATCTAAACACTCAATCAGCCCATGCAACAGAATAGTGAGACTGGGGACAAACTCGGTGATTACTTGACACCATGAATATCAGATTAGTTTCCACCTATTATGCTGCTGAGAGAATGCAGCACTGTCAGGCATGCTGTTTATTTCAGAATGGAATACACTCTGAGGCCCTATCTGTACATTCAGGTGAATGTAAAAGGCAATGTAGGAGAAGAAAGACCCTGGTCAAAACTGTGCCATTGCCATCCTCTCCCCACTGCCCTGCTGTCCACCCTCCCCCAATAAAGCTCTTTCAAAGAGTCAACACTAGAGTTCAATGGACTGAATGGCCTCATTCTACAGTGTACCATTGGCTGGATGGCTGGTTTAACAATGCAGAGTGATGTGAGCAGCATGCTTCTAATCTCCACATCAGCTGCATTTGCCATTAAGGACTCTCCTTCTCAACCTCACCCCTTGTCTGAGGCATGGTGACCCTCAGGTTAAACTACCACCAGTCATCTCTCTCTGCAATGAGAGAGCAGCCCTATGGTTTGGTAGGACTATAGCATCTTTGCCTTTAACTTCTAACAAACATTAGCAAAACGCTCCAGATTACTTATCCCTTTTGCTGTTTGTGGGCTCTTGCTGTGCAAACAATTACCCAACCAGTTACTAGATTTGGAAGTAATTCACAGTCAGTGAAGTATTTGGAGATGCCCATGGATTAATTGATTGGTCTATCAAAGAGATACAATCGACTGAATGGCCTCCTTCTGTGCTGGTATTATTCTGCAATTTTCTTAAGTCTGGCTGGCACACAGGTCAGTACCTCTGGCAAGGAAGCTAACTCTTGGTACCGCACTGTGATATCAACTGGTTTCCTAGGTGTGGCTCTTAAAAGTAGGCCAAACTGCATCAAACTAACAGACCATAATGAAACTTGGAGGGTATAGTAATTCATTTATCAGGGATAACAAAGCTATGAACTCCTCTTCATTAGTTACCGTTTGCATACACAAATTAGGTTAATTCGCCCATCTTACAGGAAGTAACCTTACTGAACTTGGACAAATATTATTATTATCCTAATTAGGCATGACGTGTTATTGGATTAGGCCAATTAATCTTAAATTATGTAAATTCAATAATGAAAAGTAGACTCTTCCCTCATGGTCGCAGCCTATAAATGTTACCCTTGCCAAATGTTCAACCAACATTGACCTGCAAAGAGGGATGAACAACTGAGAAGCAAAAAAACAATTCATTTCCTGACTTTCTCCACTTTGCCCCTGAAGCCATGAACAAAATTCAGCAGGTCCCTCCAAAAAGGGATGAATTCTCATAAAAGTAAGGGAGCACTAATAATGGAACAGCAAATAGTGTCTTTGTGAATAAAACACGTTCCAACAGATTTAAGAGAAGTTCCTTCCCTGTTGCTATCAGACTTATGAACAGACCTCTCATTTATTAGAGTTAATCTTTCTGTGCACCTTCTCTGTAGCTGTAAAACTACATCCTGCATTCTGTTCTATTACCCTGGTGTACTTATGTAAAGTATGATTTGCCCGGTTAGCACGCAAAACAATACTATTCACTGTATCTTGGGACAATAATAATTCAAATCAAGTTGAAATCTCCCAAGTGGTACTTCACAGAACATGAAGAAACAAAATCTGATACATGAGCCACAAAAGAGGATATTAGGTCAAACAACCAAAAGCCTGGTCAAAAAGATAGGTTTTAGGAGAATCCTAAAAAGTATCAATGAGAGGTAGAGAACCAAAAACCAGCAAGGAGGGTATTTCCAGACCCTAGATCCTTGGCAGTTGTGGTTCCTGTGGCCATTGGTGGAACAACTAAAATCGGGAGGTGTTCAAGAGACCAGCAGGTTCGGAGTGTAGAGGGTTATGACATTGGAGGAGATAGAGTGGTGGGACGAGGCCAGGGGGAGATTGAAAATGAGGATGAGAATTTTAAAATCAAAGCATCACTTGACCAGGAGCCAATGTAGGTCTGAGAGCACAGGGGTGACAGATGAACAGGTCTTGTTGCACATGTTAACTCATATTATCGACATAATATCATGCTTAGGAACCACTGACAGAGTAGCAATGGCAGAACACTCAAAAAACACCTTTCACTGGCTTCTTTAAGAAGAAAATGCATTTTATGAATCCTATAAGTGCCATGGTTAGATTTAAATTTATGCTGAATAAATCTTCCACTGTACTGACCTGTTATAATATGCTGGGTCTCTCATAGCACACTGACTTTTAGTGTTAAAGACTGTTGTATAATGTTAATAACATTTCTGTTCTATTGAGCAACACCCAGAGTTTGACATAATTGTTTTTTGGAACAGTCTTCACACAAATTACATTCATTCAGTACACACACCCATCTGATCTTGAAAACAGTCTTAAATGCTCCTGTACTTTTCCCCCACTTTCAGTAACTCATTCTTAACTTAAAAGAGGTAAATTTTCATCTCTAATGCAGAGTTGTGAACACAGCCAAGCCTGTCAAGCAGACCAGCCTTCCATCCATTGACTCTGTCTACACTTCTCACTGTTTCAATGACGCCTCCTGCTCCAGTTGTGATCTCTTCCAGTCTCTTCTGTCGGGCAGAAGATGCACAGGCTTGAACACACGTGCCAGCTGATTCAGGAACAGCTTCTTCCCTGCTGTTATTAAACTTCTGAATGGATCTCTCAAATTTCACATTTAATGTTGACCTCGCTCTTTGTGCAGCTTCTCTGCAGCCGTAACATTGTATTCCTCGCTCTGTTCTATTACCCTGATACACTTTGTATGGTATGATCTGCCTGCACTGCACACAAAACTAAACTTTTCACTGTACCCAGGTATGTGGGGCAATAATAAATCAAATTAAATCAAAATCAAACCAGGTAGATAAGTTGGAAGTGTGTGTTTCAGAGATTCTCAGAGGGAACTGACTGATGGGTTTTGACCAATGTTATCCTTCAGCTAACCAGTGAAAGACTTGAGAAATAACTACAGAAAGTGCTGGAGAAACTCAGCAGATCTGGCAGCATCTACTGTGAGAAAACAGAGTTAACACTTGCGTACGATACTCTTCTTCAGAACTGAAGAGGAGTCAAGATCATACTCCAAAAGATGGTGCCAGACCTGCTGAGTTTCTTCAGTGTTTTCTGCTTTTGTATCAGATTTCCAGCCTCTTCATTATTTGCTTTTGTTAAAGGCTTAAGAGTTTACCACTCCCCAACAATCCTTGCAATCTGGGCTGCCCTTGTTTCCTTTGACCTCTGAGAAATTGAGGTGAGATGCAGAGCCCCATGCTCTAAGACTATGGTACAGCCCAGGCAGTTGTCATTGGTCCAGCTAGGAGCTAAGGAGCAACATGAAGTCATACCTTTTCAGAGAGCCTCACTGGTTCAATACTGAAATGAAAATCGCAGCATACGATGATGGGTCTCTTCTTGTTTTGTTACACATGAAGAATGTGCAGGTCTATTTGGACTAGGCTCAAGTGTCAAATCATTTTCTAAGCCTGGCTTAAATTGTCCTGAATTCAATTCTTGATCCTTTCAGATTTTCGATGCTTCTAATCGTAATTGCTCTGTGATTGACGGATGTGCCTTTTGTTGCGTGAATTGTCCCAATGTCCGGAATTCCTCCCCAATTACCTCTCTACCTCACTTTCCTTCTTTTTCAGACACTTCTTAAAAACTGATATTTTGGTCACCTGATATCTAATATTACCTTACCTGCCTCGGCATTATGTTTTGCTTTATGGGACATTGCATGACGTGAAAGTGACCACATAAATATAAAGTTGTTGTTATTCTGCTCGCAAAGTGCCTCAGGTGGGAATTTCCTTTTATGTTCACAACTATGTAGGTTGTTGCTGTCAGCAGCTTTTGGGAGGTGCCAATAGTTTTGAGATGATCCCTTAGGCATGCATGCTATTAGCGCAAGATTAGCTTCTCATGCACACAGAGGCATAAAACCAATCTATCGGGGCTCTTGTGGAGCAGTGGTAGTGTCCCTACTTCTGGACCATGAGTTCTGGGTTCAAGTCCCATCTGTTCCAAAGGTGTGTAATCATATCTCTGATACAGGTCAATTAGAAAATATCTATAAAACCAAGCTTCACATGCATCTTAAAGTTGAGTTCTATTCCCAGCATTTGGTGTTGACGTCACACTTATTTAGCTCTTTATTAATTCTGTGTTCCACTCACATGTGTGAACAATAGCATCATGAAAATAGAACTTTATCCCTTAAGTAGGCACCTGGTATTGTGCCTTCAGCATTTCACTGTTGTCTTTGAATTTGCAAACCACAGCATTGTGGTATAAAGTGATGTGAAAATGTAATAGTAATATTTTTCTGGTCACTGCCTCGTGGCATTTCACCAATCTCAGTGCAAAGGCACAGAATCAAATGTAGTTGCATGTTGAAAGAAGGACTTACATTTATATAGCCTCTTTCATATCTTCAAGGTAGCCCAAAGTGTCCTTCCAGCCAGTGGTTTTTGAAATGCAGTCACTGTGGTAATGCAGGAAATGCCGATATGTGAACAGCAACATTCTGCAAATAGCAATGTGGTAATGACCAGATAATTTTCATTTTTTTATGACTAATGCTGATTGATGGCTAAATATTGACCAGGAAACCCAGTAGCAACACAACTGCTCTTCTCTAAATAGTGCCACGGCATCTTTTACTGGAGAGGGCAACGGGACCTCTGTTTAATTTCTCATCTGAGAGGCGGCACCTTTGACCATGCAGCACTCCCTTGGAACTGCACTGCAGCGTCTGTCTACATTTTGTGCTGAGTTCCTGACAGCAGGGCCTGAACCGACGGCCTTTTGACGCTAAGGAGAGGACACTGCCTGTGCAGAAGGGAAAGGTGCAACAGGTGAACTGATGTTGGGCTCCAGGCCTCTTTTTGGGGAGGTGCAGGGTAGGCCTGGGAGAGGGTGGTCTCTTGGTGCAAGTATACTGAATGGGACAGAAGGGTTGGATTAATGCAAGGCCAGTGTCTGGCCTCTGCTCCTATATATGGCTTTGTTGAGGGTTGATTGTTGACTGGAATGCTTCTGACAGCCTTTATTGTTCTCTCCGCTAACACCCGCAAATCTACAGATGAGTGGACCCCAGGATTCCACCCTTGCAGTAGCTAGGCACTGAGGAAGATGAGGATCCCTTGGTTTTTGCCTGTCCAAATACTTTTTTTTGTCCTGTGGCTCGAGAAGACAGATGGCCGGTTGGGAGTTTCCCTCCACTGTCACAGCTCAGATTAGTAACCAAGTGCCGAAGAGCGACAGTGGGGAAAACCCAGATCTCGGTGACACTCTGGCAACTTTTAAGTGTTGCTGTCTCAAAGTGTTGCAGACTCAATATGGGAACGCTCATGATTCAAGTAATCACGGAAACTACAAACAGCCTTGGTGTTTTTGTAAAGAACAGGGGGTTGATGATGTGAGTCAAGGTCAGAACACACAAGATAAAAGGAACAGTGAAAGAAATGATTTGCCTTTAGGTAGAGTCTTTTGCAGCCTCTGGACATCACAAAGCATCCAACGGCTAATAAAGCAAACACGTGTTGAAATGTAGGTACTGTTTCAGTAGGAGCAAATTACTGCAGATGCTGGAGTCTGTACTGAAAACAAAAAGTGCTGGAAATCACAGTGGGCTTCCATGGATGTTGCCTGACCCACTGTGATTTCCAGCATTTTTGTATCTGTCACTGTTCCAGTGTTAGCCATACATCCATTTTGAGCAGAGAGAGCTCCCAATACACAGCACTGACAGAAACGCCAGATCATTTGGTTTAGTGATATTGATTGAGACAGAAATGTTGATCTGATCACCAGGGAGCCTATTTGTCAAATGTGGTGGCATCGGATCTTTTCCCATGGCAACTGACAAGATAAGCATTTAACTGCACAGCATTGAGTGTGTGCTGCAGTGTCCACACAGAAAATCTACTGGAGTTACTAGAGGGGGCACTAGAAGCTACAGCCACCTATCACAGAGAACAGAACACTGCCCTGTGAGCCAGAACTAAAAGCACTGAATAAGAGCTGGAATTCCCTCCTTAATGGCATTGTGGGTCAAACCACAGCAGGTGGACTGCAGCAGTTCAAGGAGGCAGCTCATCACCACTTTCTCAAGGGCAACTAGGGATGGGCAATAAATGCTGGCCCAGCCTGCAACGCCCACATCCCACAGATGAATTTTAAAAATGTCAGGAAGCAAGCGTAAGGGATTGGCATGTGGTGGCATGGAGGTAAAACTGTGAGAAACATCACAGGGAAACAGTACAGGTTCATGATACAGAGAGAGAGAAAGGGAGAGAGAGTGAGAGACAAACAGATGATGGGCTGGGAATAGTAGATTAGTTTGAAAAAGAAACTACATTTTTATACTGCCTTATGGCAGAACTTTGCAGTCAATGAATTTTCCAGAAACGCAATCACTTATTTTGCAGGCCAAAGTGAATTTCGATAAAAGGTAATGGTATAGAGAAGGTAAAATGGGATAAGTATTGTGGTAAAGATAAAAATGGAATGTGAAACTTTATACATTCTGAGAAAGTGGTGGACAAAGGAAGTAGAGATAGTGGCAACTGCAGATGCTGGAGAATCTGAGATAAGAAGGGTCTAGGCCCGAAATGTCAGCCTTCCTGCTCCTCTGATGCTGCTTAGCCTGCTGTGTTCATCCAGCTCTACACCTTGTTATCTCTGACAAAGGAAGTAGTCCAGTTTTTGGGAGATTTGAGAGCTGTGGTGATAACATATGACTGGGGAATGCTCTGAATGTGTCCCTTGTGACATGGATTATGAGTCATTCTGAGAAGCATCTTTCCCACAAAAGATTAGAGTATAGAATAGAGGAAGAAGAGCCAATCAATCCTGAAATTGGTCACAGAGAAATGAGAGAGAAAGGGGACTAAGGTCATTGAGAGAGTCAGAAGTCACACGACGCCAGGTTATAGTCCAACAGGTTTATTTGAAATCACAAGCTTTCAGAGCGCTGCTCCTTCATCAGGTGACTTCACTTGATGAAGGAGTAGCTCTCTGAAAACTTGTGATTTCAAATAAACCTGTTGGACTATAACCTGGCGTCATGTGACTTCAGATTTTGTCCACCCCAGTCCAACACTGGCACCTCCACATAATGACTATCATTGAGAGAATCAGCAAGGCACCATGCACTGCTGCCCTTCCCAACAGGACCAGTCGCGAACAAAATAAGTTACATTTCTGACAATGTCTTCTGGGATAAATCCTTCAACTAACATAAGGACATATTGAAACATTAACTCTGTTCCTCTGTCTCCACAGATGCAGCCAGGCCTGCAGAGAATTTCCAGGATCTTCAGTTTTCATTTCAGATTTTCAGCATCTGCACAATTTTATACATGTGCTGTTTGGAAAGAGGTGATAAAAGTATCAATTTCTAAATGTAGACAGAGGAAATAACCCAGAAACTAAGGGTTAAAAATTCTTTGTAGGAATACACAAAGAGGAGTAGGCCGTTCAGCCCGTCGAGGCTGATCGACCTTTCAATTGGATCATGGCGGCTCAGTGGTTAGCACTGCTACCTCACAGCGCCAGGGACCCATGTTCAAATCCACCCTCAAGCAACTGTCGGTGTGGAGTTTGCACATTCTCCCTGTGCCAGTCTGAAAATGTGCAGGTTAGGTGGATTGGCTGTGCTAAATTGCTCATAGCGTCCAAGGATGTGTAAGTTAGGTGGATTAGCTATGGGAAATGTAGGGTTACAGGGAAAGGGTAGGGGGGTGGGATGCTCTTTGGAAAGGTGGTGTGGACTTGTTGGGCCGAATGGCCTGTTTCCACACTGTAGAGATTCTATGATCTACATTGATGCTACTTTCTCACATATTTCCTGCATTTCTTGATGTCATTAGTCTCCAGAAATCTATTGATCTCCATCTTAAACCTGATTGTGCTTTCACAACCCACTGGAGTAGAGAATTTCAAAGATTTACAACCCTCTGAGTGAAGAAATCCCTTCTCATCTTAATCCTAAAAGACCTGCTCCTCATTCTTATCAGTGTGCCTGGTACAAGTTCAAACCTGGGGACCACATATTGTTGACCTGTGTTTCTACTTTATTCGAAAATCCAAAGAACTGCGGATGCTGGAAATCAGAAACAAAAAAAAGGAATTGCTGAAAAATCTCAGCAGGTCTGGCAGCATCTGTGGAGAGAACAGTGTTCTGAGGAAAAATCACTGGACCCAAATCATTAACTCTGCTTTCTCTTCACCAATGCTGCCAGACCTGCTGAGTTTTACCAACAATTTCTGTTTCTGATTCTATTATATTCACTGGCTCTCCCACCCCCTGATTATTTTAAACATTTTGGAGCCGTCTGGTTACACAATACACTTGGAGAGGCAATGGCCAGGTATTATCACTGGACTGGTAATCCAGAGACTCAGATAACATTCCGGCGACCTGGCTTCGAATCCCGCCAGGGCAGATGGTGGAATTTGAATTTAATAAAATATCTGGAATTAAGAATCTAATGATGACCATGAACCCGTTGTTGATTGTTGGAAAAAAGCCAACTGGTTCACTAATGTCCGTTAGGGAGGGAAACTGCCATCCTTATCTGGTCTGGCCTACATGTGACTCTAACAATGTGGCTGACTCTAAACCCTGCTCTGGGCGATTAGGGATGGGCAATAAATGCTGCCTGGTCAGCGACAACCTCATCCTGTAAATGAATAAAGGAAAAAAGAACATGCTTTTGGCTTGCAATAATGGAACAAATCTGGGACGTGAAACCATTAGATAATTGGGATTGGATACATTAACACTAAATGTCCTGGAGGAAAGGAGGTGCAAAGCATCAGGAAACACAGAAGTCACTATGAACGCTGCTGTGCAACTGGTAGCATCTACTCAACAAATCTCAATGAATCCCTTTAGTGGTTGTCATGCAAAGCAGGGGGAGGGGTAGACAGTGGGGTTTAGTCTATTTAAAGTTTAGTAAAGGCCTTTGGCTTGGTGCCACACTGGAGATTACAAGATCAAAGGGCACAGTGTAGAAAAAGCTCTTAATTGCATGACTAACTGGCTGAGTCATAAAGTTCTGTGGAAGTTAATTAGTTGGTGAATGTCAAATCAAAAAGAGTGGTGGTCCCTCACCGAGGGGGCAGAAATGTTGCTGCTGTACAGTGTATGGAAGAAGGATTGTAAGGATGTTGATCTGAGTACACCAATAACGGCAAATTAGGAGGGTTCAGAAAACATTGGGTATTCGTGGAGCAGGTACATAGGGGTGTGGACAACTTAGGAAATAGAGCTGAAGATTGGGTTAATGCTACTTAGCGTGCAGAAGTGCAAAGTCATGAAGCTGGGAAAATGAGACAAACAGTGGGCGTACAAAGTGAAATGAAATATTCCATACGATACAACACGAGAGCTGCAGTAACTCCTTACTTAATGATGCCCCATTTAAAGTTGGTTTGCTTTAACATCACGACATGGCTTGATGGGCACCATTTTGGCCTTGCCGCTCCTGCTTCTGACTCTCTGACCTGAGGCTGCTCCCTGATCCCAGCTTCCTCCCATCTGGTGCCAGACTTCCCGCTTTGTTGCCTCTCCCTGTGCTTGATCCTCCAAGGGTGGATCCTGAGGCTCTGCTGTTCGAGGTCTGCACTGGGGAGTTTCACATATCAGGCTCCAGATCTCCTGCTTCTTCCTGACTACATTGCATATGCTCCTTGGTAGCCGCTTTCTGAGAGGCCACGGCAGCTATTCCTGCTGGTTACCTCCAGGATATTCCTGGGCTTCATCGTGATTAGTACCCTGTTGGCCAAGAGGAAGACCGAGGCCCCACAGTCAGCCAAAAAATGACCATCTCCCACAACAGACAATCTAACCACCATCCCTTGGCATTCAATGGTGTTACCGTCACTGAATCCGCCCCCCCTTCTCACTATCACTATCAATAACCTAGGGGGGGTTACTATTGTCCAGAAACTCAACGGGGTTAGCCTTCTCAATACAGTGACTCCCAGAGTAGGTCAGAAGCTAGAAATCCTGCAGTGAGTAACTCACCCCTGAATCCCCAAAGCGTGTCCACCATCCACAAGGCACCATTTAGAAATGTGATGGAACACCCCTCCATTTACCTGGATGGGTGCAGTTCCAATAACACTGAATAAGCTTGACACCATCCAGGACAAAGCAGCCCATTTGATTGGCACCACATTCACAAACATTCACTCCCTCCACCACCGACGCTCAGTAGCAGCAGTGTGTACCATCTACAAGATGCACTGCAGAAATTCACCAAAGATCCTCAGACAGCACCTTCCAAACCCACGACCACTTCCATCAAGAACAAGGGCAGCAGATACATGGGAACCACCACCACCTTCAAGTTCCCCTCCAAGCCACTTCCCATTCTGAGTTGGAAATATATCACTGCTCCTTTTGACCGCTGGGTCAAAATCCTGGAAATTCCCCCACACCCCGCTCTGAATGGTATTATCGGTCTACCTACAGAACATGGACTGCAGCGTTTCAAGAAGGCAGCTCAGCACCATTTTCTCAATAACAACTAGGGGACGTGCAATAAATGCTGTTCCAGCCAGTGACACTCACACCCTTGTGAATAAATTGTTAAAAAGCAGCAAGCTTCACCATGGAGTCAGGGAGAAGGGAGCCATGGCCCCTCTCGAATAGATACTGTCAGGGCAGCAGCCACAACATTACCAACAACAAGCAACAGCTCAGGCCGAAGGTCTGCAGCCTGATGAGCAAAGGGCACCTGATGCAGACCCTGGGCAGGGGGGTCCTCTGGCTCCAGTCTTGATGGGGGAGGTGTGAGGTGGGGGGGGGGGGGGGGGGGGGGGGGGGGGGGGGG
>NC_063365.1:19521378-19525474 GCF_021869965.1 Rhincodon typus | reverse complement strand
GCTGGAAATCACTGTGGATCAGGTTGTCAGAGTGTTCGGGAGGAGAAGAATCTGCAGCAACCAGGAGGATCAAGGAACAGGATGCCAGGTTTGGTGTACTGCAAACAGAAATTTACACTTTTTTCACATATTTTACAGTTATTTCATTCACAAAATAGAAATTCAGTAACATAAAATATTCCAACTTGCAGGGTACCATGTTTATTTTCAGGTAAGGAAGGCCTCACAGAACCTAACTCTTGTTTTAACGTGGGTTCCCAGAGGAACCAATGTTTCACTTTTTTTAAAATTCATTTGTGGGGAGGATGTGGGCGTTGCAGGCTGGCCAGCATTTATTGCCCATCCCTAGTTGCCCCTGAGAAGGTGGTGGTGAACTGACTTCTTGAACCTTCGCAGTCCTCCTGCTGTGGATTGACCCTCAATGCCATGAGGGAGAGAATTTCAGGATTTTGACCCAGTGACAGTGAAGGAATGGTGATACATTTCCGAGTCAGGATAGTGATTGGCTTGGAGGCGAACTTGGCAGTGGTGGTTTTCCCATGTATCTGCTGTTAAACAATTAAAGTTGTTCCATTGCAAGTTGTGACTTGCACAAATACAACAGCGACGTAAAAGTGGAAATGCACATAAGATGTGGTTCAAAGTCATTTTTTTAGAAGCATGTTCAAGAGAATACAAGTATAAAAGCACGAGTACCATGAAGAGATTATTAGTTTGTGCAGGATATCAGACATTCACTCCTTGACTATTGTCATAGAGTCATAGAATTGTATAGAATGGAAACAGATCCTGCGGTCCAACTCGTCAGTGCCGAACTGATATCCCAATTTGACCTAGTCCCATTTGCCAGCATTTGGCCCATATCCCTCTAAACCTTTCCTGTTCATGTACCCATCCAGATGCCTTGTAAATGTTGTAATTGTACCAGCCTCCACCACTTCCTCTGGCAGCTCATTCCATACATGCACCACCCTCTGCATGAAAATGTTGCCCCTTAGGTACCTTTTAAATCTTTCCCCTCTCTCACCTTAAACCTATACCCTCTAGTTTTGGACTCCCCTACTCTGGGAAAAATATCTTGTCTATTTACCCTATCCATGCCCCTCATGATTTTATAAACCGTTATAAGGTCACCCCACAGCCTCCGACGCTCCAGAGAAAAAGCCCCAACCTATCCATCCTCTCCCTATAATCAATCCCAGCAACGTCTCTGTGGGTGTTGTGGGCATTTCTGGAGGAAGGGGAGGTATTTATAGTCTTGGGGCAAATAGAAAGGAGGGCAATTAAACTGGTTACAGGGAAAAGACAGGCAAGTGGAGTTGGGGATTATCAGATCAACCACAATCTCTTTTTTCAAAATTCATTCAAGGGATGAGGGAGTTGCTAGCTAAGGCTAACATTTATTACCCATACCAGAGGGTAGTTAAGAGTCAACTACATTATTGTGGGTGTGGAGTTACATGTATTACGGACCAGGAAAGGATGGTAGTTTCCGTCCCCAAAGGGCATTAGTGAACTGCATGGGCTTTCCTGACAATTGACAATGGATTCATGGTCATCAGTAGATTCTTAATTCCAGAATTTCACTGAATTCAAATTCCACCATCTGCTTTGGCAGGATTCAAACCCAGGTCCCCAGAACATCCCCTGGGTCTCTGGATTAACAGTCCAGCAATAATACCACGCACTAGGTCATTGCCTCTCCTATAAATCTCAATGAATGACTGAACAATGTCTGCAGATCGAGTGGCCTACTTCAGCTCATATGTTTTGTGGTCTTATGATACAATGTGTATTTTAAACATTTGTTTGTTTAGCCACCGCTGTCTCGGCCATCATTTATTGGTTGTACCTAACTGCCCAGAGAGTAGTTAAGAGTCAACGTCATTACTGTGGAGGAGAAAACCCAAAGATCAACACCATTACTGTGTGACATGGTGCTATATGTAAACCAGACTGCATAAAGGCGGCATGTTTCATTCCCTAAAGGACATTTGTGAACCTGATGTTATTTTCTAACAACAATTGTCATTAGACCTGCTTTTTTATTCCATTCAATATACATCAACTTGCCATGGTGGGGTCTGAACCCAATTCCCCAGGACATTAGCCTGGGGCTCTGGATTACCAACCTAGTTACATTATCACAATGTTACTGGCTCTCCTACAACAACAAGAGTCACAGTTATTCAAAATGCTTTGGGATATTTGTGAGATACGATAGAGGTGTGAGCTAAACAACACAATGGTTTATTAGATAGGCACTGTTGTAATTCATATCAGATTCATATTATTCCATTCTTCATTGTCCTATAAGCAAATTTCTCCTGCAAATACTTTCAAGCTTTGATGGTGTTGGTGTTTTGTTTTTGATAAAGTCAGCATCATGAAACACACTTGTGTGAGAGCGACAGGGAAGTTGTTCAGGCTGGCTTGGAGCGTGTAACCACACATACACACAGCAAGCTACAACAACAAGAACTCAGTGATCCTTCACACGGCAACCAGCAAAGTAAAGAAGTGGAGATTAAGTGCAAGCTCACATCACCTGGTGGGGGTGGCATGGTGGCTCAGTGGTTAGCGCTGCTCCCTCACAGTGCCAAGGACCTGGGTTCGACTCCACCCTCGGGCAACTGTGTGCAGTTTGCACATTCTCCCTGTGTCTGCATGGGTTTGTTCCGTGTGCTCTGGTTTCCTCCTACAGTCCAAAGATGTGCAGGCTAGGTGGATTGGCCATGCTAAATTGACCAAATTGTCTAGGGATGGATTAAGCATTGGAAATGCAGGGTTACAGGGACAGGATGGGTCTTGATGCAATGCTGTTTGGAGGGTTGGTGTGGACTTGACAGGCCAAATGGCCTGCTTCTACACCATCGGGATTCGATGATCACAAATTCTGCTATGTGCGTTATTCCCAGGTGCAACCAACTGAACTCTCCATATCTTCCTGTTTGTATCTTGGTTATTGAGCAGTTAAAGGCTGATGATGCACTGCTCACACACACACATTCACAAAAACTCCAACCAAAAAAAGGATCACTTGCAGAGGTTAACTTCAAAGCCATAATCTCTACCTCCCTCAGTAAAGACACTGATATGTTGACTCACTGTGAGTGGCTCAGAGCAGCTACGAATGAGCTTTTTTTAAAACCATTAAGATGCCATGCTGCGCAGCTAATCCAGTAATTTACTGCACTAATGTCTGGCAAACATCAGTCAGACCCACAGGATGTCAATGTCACATGCCACTTTCTCCACGCGGTGCTGTGGGTTGGATCCAAAATGCCAAGCAGAGAGTCTTGACCCAATGCCAGCATCCTGGTACACCATTCAATCAGCAACACGTTGGTAAAATGCCTGTCAAAAGAGTTTATGTTGATGGACCAATGATAAATGAAGAACTGTCAACAAGCTGACAAGATGAAGAAAACAGATCTGTACTTGGGGATTTCCTTTGGATCAAGAATAGTTTGGCAGCACTGAAAGCAGGTTGGGTATGATTCTTATTAATATCATTAACCCGCTCCAACTAGTACCGAACTCTACAGCAGCAATGGCACAGCTAGGCAGCTCTTCGTCCACCTACTTACTCTTTCATGGCTTGGGGAGCATCCAAACTAGGCAAGGTAAATGCAGGAAGGATGTTCCTGATGACTGGGGGAGTCCAGAGCGTGCATCACACAGGCTTTAGGTAGGGGGTAGACCATTTAGGACTGAGATGACCCATAGAGTGGGGAGCCTGTGGAATTCTCTACCAGAGAAAGCCGTTGACGCCAAAACATTCAATGTTTTCCAGAAGATGTTAGGCATAGTTAATTGGGGGAAAGAGGTCAAAGGGTATGGGGAGAAAGAGGGAACAGGGTACAGAGTTGGATGATCACCCATGATCATTAATGAATGGTGGAGCAGGCTGAATGGCCTCCTGTCCTTACTCTCTATGTTCCTATGAAGAGACAAAGTCAGAAGTCACATGACACCAGGTTATAGTCCAACAGGTTAATTTGAAATCACAAGCTTTCGGAGCGCTGCCCCTTCACCAGACAAAGAAGCAGAGCTCCGAAAGCTTGTGATTTCAAATAAATCTGTTGGACTATAA
>NC_063365.1:19502218-19520978 GCF_021869965.1 Rhincodon typus | reverse complement strand
ATGTGACCAGTGACCATTCTGAAGAAGTCATATCACATCCAAAATATTAATTCTGTTTCTCTCTCCACAGATGCTGCCGGATCTGCTGAGTTTCTCCAGCATTCTCTGTGTTTGCTTCACATTCCCAGCATTTGTGGTACTTAGATTTTCTCCGAGTGAGCAGAGTAGTTTCGTTTTGGTGACATGTGTTGGAGGTCACTCTTCTTCTCCGAATGGTGCCTGGAATTTTTTTAAAGCATCCCTCCTCTGGAAGAGGGAATCACGGTTTTAACATCTCATCCATAAGCGAACACTTCAGACAGTGCAGCACACCCTCAGTCACTGAACCAGGGTTCCTGCTGCATGTCTGGCCCACTATCGTCCCATTTCAGAAGGTGAAATATTGACTTAAAACATTTCTGGAGTTATGCAAAGGAACATAGTAAACAGTCCAGAGGTTACGATGCTATGGTTGAGTGTTTGGCTATCTGTTGCCTTTCGTGAGAGTGTTTAACAAGTGGGATGGTGCTCTTCTGACACTTTGTGCTTCCAAGTAAAATAGCTCACAACAATAGCACAATGACATAAAACTTCAAAATGCCACTAACAATTATCACAGGTAAAACTGGAGGAACTGGCTGGGAACAGGTCAATCTGCTCCATTCTAAAACAAAACAACCAAAAATAGTTTGTGTTTCAAATCTGCAGATGAACATGTTGTTTTTGTTCTCCATTGTACTGACGCCCACCCCCCTCTCCCTGTCTGAGGTACGATCATTGAGAGATGGAGAGGGTGAGGGAGCTGGTGTCCAATAGGGGTTTAGCTTCACCTTAAAAACTATAGATAAATTCATTCATCAGCTGTGTACTTGTCCAACTTGCCTCCACCAGGATATTAACACCACTGATAGAATCTTAGAGTGATAGCAGAACATGAGGGAGGCCTTTTGGTCCACTCTATTTTTGCTGGCTATTCAGTATTCAACCAATTGGTTTCACTTCCCTTCCCCTTTCCAGTAAATTCTCTCCCTTCACATATTTTGAGTTGCCTGCCTCCTGAATGTGTGGAATTACCCTCTGATGTACTTTCCAGTCAATCCTTCACCATGGGGTTGCAGCACTACCATTCTCCAGATGATTAGATACTGCTGACCCTACTTCCACTTCAGGTCATGATTGTGCTTCAAAGGAATGGATGTCATGGTGGCTCAAGTGGTTAGCGCTGCTGCCTCACAGCGCCAGGGACCCGGATTTGATTCCAGCCTCGGGTAACTGTCTGTGTGGAGTTTACATATTCTCCCCGTGTCTGCATGGATTCCCTCTGGGTGCTCTGGTTTCCTCCCACAGTCCAAAGATGTGCAGATTAGGGTGGACTGACCATGGGAAATTGCCCATAGTGACCAGGGATGTGCAGGCTAGGTGGATTACCCATGGAAAATGCAGGGTGGCAGGGATAGGGTAGGGGGTTGGATCTGGGTGGGATGTTCTTCAGAGGGCCAGTGTGGACTCAATGGGCTGAATGGCCTGCTTCCACACTGTAGGGATTCTATGAATCACTCTCATCTCAGTCCAACCTTTCCTTTTTGCGCAGAAAGGGCAGTGTGGATAGCAAGGGGGGGACTGATGGTTCTTACCCATCCAGGGCTGGCACTTTTGCCCCGTAAGAGACCATCACCCCCTCCCTCCCAACAAGTTCTAGGTCAAATGATCAGGAACGTGGCATGAAATGAGTTGTGAACGAGGTAAAATAAATTCACGAGGGGTCCAGACACCAAGGTGAGGGAAAAACAGTTCTCCCCAGTGGAAGGGGAACGCATAGATTTAGGATAATTGGCTAAAGAAGCAAAGATGATGTGAGGAAAAGAAAAACCTTTTCACACAGCAAGTAGAACTAGAATTGCTCCCGACAGCATGACAGAGGCAGGTTCAGTTGAGCCTTTCAAGAGGGAATTGGATCATTATCTGAAAAAGTAGAAAGTGCAAATTTATGGGGGAGAGGACCAGGGAGGGGCAAGAGATAAATTGCTAATTCAGAGAGAGGGCACAGACATGACAGGCCGTTCTGTGTTGTGACAACTCAGTGATCGCATTTAGAGAAAAGGTTAGGGATGGAAACCTGTAACATAACACAGTTAACCTGCAGCCAAGTGTCTCAGTTGGTGCTGGCTCTGATCTGTGCAACATACCCTAATTACACCAAAATCTTGGATACCCTGGAGTTTGTACGAGGCAGTAATCCCACTGCAGTAGCTGCTGTTAAGACCTAAATGATAAAAAGTGCAGCCTGAAGAACTTATAGCTGTTGTGTGAAGCTGCTGGTTCAAAACAATTTCTGCAACGCCCTGTATTTTTATAACATTACAAACACTTAAGCAGGCAGTTTCAACCCTCAAATGATTGTTTTCCTGAAGGTGGCAGGTGGTTGTCATGACAAATATCAGCGCTTCACATGGTGTTAAAATCTTTATCCTCATTTCCAAATCTTTTCCTGGCATTGGTCACACTTTCCCACCTCCGCATCATTTCCAGTGCCATCTTGTTCTTCTAGGATGAGGGCATCTCTGGCCAGACCAGCATTTATTACCCAGAGGGCAGTTAAGAGTCAAGCACATTGCTGTGGGTGTGGAGTCACATGTAGGCCAGACCAGGTAAGGATGTCAGTGTCTTTCCCTAAAGCGCATTAGTGAACCAGATGGATTTTTCCCCAACAATCAACAATGAATTCATGGTCATCATTAGGCTCTTAATTCCAGATATTTATTGAATTCAAATTCCACCATCAGCCGTGGTGGGATTTGAACCTGAGTCCCCAGAACATTACCTGGGTCTCTGGATTAACAGTCCAGCAATAATACAACTAGGCCATTACCTCACCCTGCTCTTCCAACTTGCATACAAGAATAGGAAAATCTTACTCAAACTGTAGGCCACAGCTAGAATACTGTGAACAGTTTTGGCCCCCTTATCTAAGGAAAGATGGACTGGCATTGGAGACAGTCCAGAGAAGGTTCACTGGGTTGTTGTTGGGTTTGATGGGACTGCTATAAGAGAAGAGTTGGTTTGTTTGGGCCTGTTCATGCTGGAATTTACAAGTAAGAGATATTGAATATTTTTCAAGAAGGAGTGAGGTACAATTCATAGGGCTGAAGGGATCAAAGGGTATGGTGAGAAAGTAGGATCGGAGGGACTGAGTTGAATGATCAGGCCATGATCATATTGAATGGCAGGGTAGGCTCGGAGGACCAAATGACCTACTCCTGCTCCTATTTTCTAAGTTTCTATTTTTAAACATATTGAAACATACAAATTTCTTAAGGGGCTTGACAGGGATGTAAACAGGTTGTTTTCCCTTGTGGGAAAGTATTAGATCAGAAGGTATAATCTCCGAATAAAGGACCACCATGATAAGACAGCGACAGGAATTTCTTCACCCAGAGTGAATCTGTGGAATTCTTTACCATGCAAGGCTGTATATGTCGGTTTGTTAAGTATTTGTTGATTTGTTAAGTTTGTTAAGACTCACCCTGAGAGTGAAAGGGAGTCATCCTCGCCTGTGAGGAACTACCAATAATGATGATGTTAGGTATGTTCGAGGCAGAGATAAGGAGGTTTTTAATCTATAAGGGAATAAAGGGTTGTAGGGAAAACGCAGGAAAATAAAGTTGAGGATCATCAGATCAGCCATGATCTCAGTGAATGGCAGAGCGGATTTGATGGGCTGATTAGCCTACTTCTACTCCTAAATATCCTAAATGTCTTATCATCTTAGCTGTCTGGTCCCTGCCTCTTCTCTATGCTGGGTAGCATAGTTTTCAGCTACTGTAAAACAAGTGTCCAGAACTCACTCTACTCTCCCATAAGGCTCCTTTGACAATAATTTCCTCTATCTCTCCTAATGTTAACCTTACTTCCTACTCTGGTCTGTCTTTCTCACTAAAAGGTTCGGCTCTACAGAAAGTGTGATAAGCTGTGGTTGCCTTTCACGTCAATGTTGCAGTTTTAAATTCACTGGATAACAAGTATCCAGCTTATTATCTCTGCAACAATACTGTCAGTATAGAGAACAAATGCGAGGTTTGGATCAAGAGGATTTTGACACAACCTTCCAAACCCATGATCTGGAGCAACTCAGAAGGTCAATGGCAGCAAAAGCACAAGAACACCAGCACATGGGAGATCCCCACCAAACCACTCACTATCCCGGTTCGGGACTATATCCCTCACGGCAGCCCTCTTTTCCAGAAGTGCATGCAAGTAGGCCTTATCGAGGTTGGTCATCTTGGTAATGCAAAACAGAACCATCTTCAAAACTGGGACAGTGTCTATTTAACCACAAAGTGAAAAACTGAAACAGGGTCTTCAGGGTCTTTGGGTCAAAACCCTGGAACTTTACAGCAGCTCTGTGGATGTATCTGCACCAATTGGACTGCAGAGATCCAAGAAGATGGCTCACCACCAGCTTCTCCAGGGCAACTAGGAATGGGCAGTAAATGTCAATTCAGTTGGTGGTACATACAGTCAATTTGGAGTGGATGAAGCCCTCACTCCAGGAGTAACTGAGATTTTGGTGAGAGACTGCGCTGTTCAAAGAAGACATAACGCTGACTTTCTATCCTTCCCCGTGGTTTGGCTGGACACCTGGGCAGTCGGAGATAAAAAGAAAGAGGAACTTTTCCTGATTGCCCTGGCCAATATTCCTTCTTCAACAAACGCTGCCACCATCAAAAAGAAAGCATTGGTTTGTGGAATCCTGCTGTGTACAAATGCTTTGTAGGAACACTCAATGTACTTCAGACTGACCTAGCATGGATGAACCACTTTGAGATTCGAAAACTGTTTCAGTTTTTCACTTTGTGGTTAAATAGACACTGTCCCAGTTTTGAAGATGGTTCTGTTTTGCATTACCTAGATGACCAACCTCGATAAGGCCGACTTGCATGCACTTCTGGAACAGAGGGCTGCCGTGAGGGATATCTCATATTGCTTGTTGATTATTTCTTTTATTTTGTTTGTTCATAGGGATGCGGGCATCCCTGGCAAGGCCAGCATTTTATTGCCTGCCCTTAATTGTCCAGAGGGCAGTTAAGAGTCAACCACATTTCTGTGGGTCTGGAGTAACAGGTAGGCCAGACCAGGTAAGGACGGCAATATCCTTTCCATAAGGGCATCAGTGAACCAGATGGGTTTGACAACAATAAACAGTGGTTACATGGTCACCATTATAATAGATTCCACCATTTACCATGGTGGCATTTGAAGCTATGTCTCTAGGACATTCGCCTGGATATCTGCATTACTAGCCCAGTTACATACCACCAAGACACTGCCTTCCGCTGGGCCAGTCAGTGCTACATGAAGATTGTCACAGAAGACATGATGGTGTCACAACTAATAGATGGAGAGAGACCACATCAAACAAACAGTCTATCTCTTACTGTGCGGGGTCGTCAGGACTTCTGTTGTAAACAGCAAAGATTGCTCCTACACACCACACTATATGTAGTAACTATCCTACCTTCAGTGGTTGTGAATTGGCTTTACAATGAATGCCAATGGGGTTAAATTTGAGAAAATATTAACTGAGTCAAGGTAAAAGAACCCATTCATTGTCCCTCAGGAATCAACCCAGTTCCAAGACTCCATGCCATAATATTTTATCCTTATCGCCAGTTTCAGCTGCAGGTACACTGAATATGTAATCCCTCCCAAATCTGCACCACACCCCCACACTCAGCAGACTGTTCAACTGTAAATGCCAACACACCAGCCATTTATTGCTTTTCTTCCTTAACTTGTCTTGTAGAACTTTTGTGCAGGATAACACAAGGAATGTGTGTCTGCAGAACGCTCAAACACAACCTCGTTAAACGGGCAGCAATGTTCCCTGTGGGTCAACAATACAACCCACAGACAGGTTTCCAATGCCCTTTGGAGATCCCACTGTTATCCCGACCATGGTCAGCAACTGGTGTTAAACTGTCCAAAGTCACCTCATGCAGGAAGCTTCTAGATAGCTAACAGATGGAGGCTCATTCCTTCGCACTGGGCAAACTTCAAACTTAAAGAGATGACAGAAAAGAAAGATCTACCTTTACCTCAGAGAGACCTGTTTCTTATCGTGTCTCTCAAAATATCTAAAAAATGCATCCCCTTGGCAACCAATTACAATGGCTGTTATTACATAGACATAAGCTGCAACTGAGACACACCAACATCTCAACAAAGAAAACAAGCAACCAGTTAACATATTGTTGTAGATATTGGGGGAGGAGTGTCAGCCAAAGGGCTGTGAGAACATTCAGTCCTTTAAGTATAGAGATATGGGATTTTTTACATAGAATATACTGGAAGTGGGCCATTCAGCCCTTTGGGCCTGCTGCACCATTCAATATGATCATAGCTGATCATCCAACTTAGTCCCCTGTTCCCACTTTCTCCCAAAACCCTTTAGCCTTAAAAATTGCAGTTAACTCCTTCTTGAAAACATTCAATGTTTTGGCCTCAACTACTTTTCGTGGCAGACATTTCCCCAGGCTCGCCTGTTGAAGAGATTTCTCCTCATGTCTGTTCTAAGTGACCTATCCTGAATCCTGAGAACATCAACCAGTCCAATTAGGTAGGGCCACAGTCGAATGCCCCAAAGTAAACTTTCTCTGACTGCAACATCTAGTCCTCTGACTTGGGGCTGTAGGCCAGATTGTGTGCTTATGGTTTGCAGTGGTATTCAAATCCATAATCTTCTGTCCCTGAGCTGAGTATTGTGAAGTCTCCACTTCATACACGGAATGGCAGAGATGCCTACATCCAATCAAAAAAAGTTTTGAAAAATAATAATTTAAGGAACATTATGCAATTTAAAGTTTTGGCAAAGATCTGTAGCTCGGGTTGTGGGTGAGGTTGTTGACTTGCTCGCTCAATGAAGCGATGTTATTCTACTCTGCTTGGAATTTATGTTGTACTATATTTGTACTCACCATAACAGACCGGACAGTATAAATTCCAAGCCGAGTAGAACAACACCGCTTCATTGGAGGCTCCACTGATGATGTCACCTAGCATGGTGACGAAATGTCTGAACGAGAACAAGCCAGCTCGGCGAGCAAGTCAACAACCTCCACATTATGCAATGAGTATACTGATTCCAAAGTTCACACCTTCCCAGAACCCATTCCAAGTGCTGATTGCTACCTTAGAAAAGAACATCAAATCCTGATGATTTTCCCAATGCCCTCTAAACTCAACCCATTCTCTCCCATTGCTGCTGAAGGTGCTAGAGTGTCGTTCCATTTCTGCTCATTGCTCCTCACTGTCTGAGAGAATCTCTCAGGCTGTGGTAGCAAATGGCACCAGACTGCTCAATGACAAGAGGCATCATAATTGAGTTCAATTCTGCCCTAGTTTGAGAAGGCAGATGTGCCCAAAATAGGTGACCAGATGGATACAAGACTAATTTTCTTTTTGAACTCAGGCGCTGAGGTCAACTCAAACACAGTTAACTGCTACCTCCTGGCAGCACATGTTCCCACAATCTGACCTGAGCCAATCTATCCAAACTATCTCCTGTTGGGATAGTGTGACACCTACATCATCAATCACAACAACTTTTCTCAATGAGGGCTCAATGATGAATTCAGGGTAACTTTGAGCTGGGAATCCTCAAGTTCTTCCTGACCAAATGGCTACACTCAGACTTTGGTTAGTCTACACTTGGAGTATCACATTCAATTCTGTTTGTCACATTACAGGAAGGACATGGAGGATTTGGAGACGGTGCAGAAGAAGTTTACCAAGGTATTTCCCAGATTAGAGGACATGAGCTGTAAGGGAAGGTTGGGGAAACTTGGTTTGTTTTTGTCTGGAGTGACAGAGGCTGAGGGGAGACTTGATAGAAGTATATAAAATTATGAGATGCATAGTTGGGTTGATGGCCAGAATTTTTTTCCCAGAGTTGAAATGTCTAATACTAGGGAAGATGCATTTACGTGAGAGGGGGTTAGTTCAAAGGAGACGTGAGGGGCAAATTTTTTTACACAGAGAGTGGTAGGAGTCTGGAATGCACTGTCAGGGCTGGTGGTGGAGGCAGATATGATAGGGGCATTTAAGGGACTTTTACATATGCACATGAATATGCAAGGAATGGAGGGATATAGACCAAGGGCAGACAGAAGGGATTAGTTTAATTTGGCATTACGTTCGGCACAACATCGTGGGCTGAAGGGCCCATTCCTGTGCTATCCTGTTCTATGTTCTATAGAGAAAGGCTGAGTAGGCTGGGGCTATTTTCCCTGGAGTATCAGAGGCTGAGACGTTATAGACTTTTATAAAATCATGAGGGGCATGGATTGGGTGAATAACCAAGGTCTTTTTCCCAGGGGTGAGGGGGTGCAAAACTAGAAGGCATAGGTTTAAGTGAGAGGGGAAATATGTTAAAAGGACCTGAGTGGCAACATTTTCACTCAGAGGCTAGTGTGTGTATGGAACAGCCAGAGGATGTGCTGGAGGTTGATACAATTACAACATTTAAAAGGATTCATGAATAGGATGGGTGTAGAGGGATATGGGCCAAATGCTGACAAATGGGACGAGATTAATTTAGGATATCTAGTCAGCATGGACGAGTTGGATCGAAGAGTCTATTTCCGTGCTATACATCTCTATGACTCTATGATCATCAAGCAGAGTATTTTCCGAGCTGGATCCAACTTGGGTTCATGGTGAGGGGTTTCATTATCCAGCCAGTCTCGTTTATTACTAACAGTTTATTGTAATCAAATACAGTACACCCCATTATCCCCACACCCACCAAATGTTCGACTTTTACTGCAATGACTTTTAAAAAATCTTTTTCACAGGATTTGCACATCCTTAATTGCTCTTGAAGCGAGTGCATCACTAAGGCCATTATAGAAGGCAGTTGAGAGTCAACTACATTATTGCTGCATGTCTGGAGTCACATGTTTGCCTCTAGGAATTCTTATTTGAATTGAATTAGCTTTATTGTCATATGTACTCAAATGAATACAGTGAAAATTTTACATGTCGCCACTTATAGTGCCATCTTAGGTATAAAGGTACCGAGGTACAGCTTCTTCAGTTACAAGATCTTAGAAAACAGAGAAATAAAATGTCCAGCATTGCAAAAATAAAAAGTTCAGAACAATGATCTTCCAAACCAGACCATTTGCGAAATAAGTAAATAAATAAACATGGCAAAACATCCCAAAACACTTCCAATGAGGATTTATTAGGCAAAAACTTGAGCTACATGAGGCGACATAATAACTAAGAAATTTGAATTACACCAGGAGATCTTAGCACTGGTTAGCAAAACTTTAGTCCAGGAGGAAGCTTTAAGAGAGCCTTTTTAAAGGAGGATAGAGAAAAGCTGAAAGCAAAGCCATTAATGGTGAAGAAATTAAAAACTGTAAATCTCAAAAGGGTGGAAATAAAGGAGCACAGAGATGTTGGAAGACGCAGGAGGAGGTTACAGAGATATGGCGAAGTGAGACCAAGGAGGGATTTGTAAATGAATTAAAGCTCGTCACCTCTCTTAATGCTCCTGCAATCTCTTACTGAGTGCCCTATAGCTCTACCGAACCCCTGCTAGCCTCCCTGTGTTACTGAGTCAGCCAAACAAGCGCGGGTTGCTATTTAGAGATCGTAGGAACTGCCGATGCTGGAGAATCTGAGATAACAAGGTGTGGAGCTGGATGAACACAGCAGGCCAAGCAGCATCAGAGGAGCAGGAAAGCTGACGTTTTGGGTCTGGACCCTTCTTCAGAAAATGAAAGACTTTGTTGTGTGTGTGGGACCCACTCTGTACCTCATTGATGAAGTCTTGATCTCCTCTGAGTTCAGTCTCGAGTCCCCATCTTCTGTTGGAGTGAGCTAGGGTGCTCTCAAGCCAGGCAAGTGAAACTGCCAGCATTGAGCAATAACAAAAACAGAAGTTGCTGGAAAAGCTCAGCATGTCTGGCAGCGGCTGTGAAGAAAAGTCAGAGTTAATGTTTCGGATTCTCAGAACTGGACCCGAAACATTAACTCTGATTTTTCTCCACAGATGCTGCCCGACCTGCTGAGCTTTTCCAGCAACTTCTGTTTTTTTTTTGTTTCTGATTTACAGCATCTGCAGTTCTTTCGGTTTTTATTTGGCATTGAGAAATTAGCGGAATAAGGAGGGACCTCTGAGCACAATCTGGATATCAACAGGCCACCTTGTGCACCAGAAGGAACTGGGTGAGACCAGTGTACATTATAATCTAGTGTGGACTGTGCCTGAAGTAAATGGCAAACAGTACAAATATACAGAAGGGTCCCGACCCAAAACGTCAGCTTTCCTGCTCCTCTGATGCTGCTTGGCCTGCTGTGTTCAACCAGCTCTATACCTTGTTATCTCAGACTCCAGCATCTGCAGTTCCTACTATCTCCAAACGTCACAAAGTCTTTCATCGCTGCAGCTATGTATATACATTTTCAATGGTAATCCTGTAACTCCGCCACTATAGATGTACTGCTTATTGATTCTTATTTAGAAACACTGTTCTAACCGTAACCACACCACTCTAATGAGTGGTGAATCTGTTTATTTATACCCTGTTCATCCCGCATGTGTAATGTTGCATCGATACCAGATATGGGAAGCGTTGCGCTAGTGATAACGTCAATGACCTAAGCAATCTAGAGCCTGAAACATTAACTCTGATTTCTGTTCACAGGTGCTGCCGGACCTGCTGAGATTTTCCAGCAACTTCTGTTTTTGTTCCTGATTTATAGCATCCACAGTTCTTTCGGTTTTTATCTCACATTGATCAATTACCTGAGATTAGAGGAGAAGAATTAACACTTGGTTGGGGAACCGCTTGTGGAATCAAATCTCATTTTAAGCCAGACCTTTTTCAGAAGGGGATATTAAAGAGGACGGGAAGTTGACAGGGTGGGGGGAGCGGAATAAGGAGGTGGAATTTGAACTCAATAAAATTCTAGAATTAAAAGTCAGCATGATGGCAACCATATAACTCCTGTCAAATATTGTTTAAAAATTCATCTGATTCCCCCCTTGGGACATGAAATCTGGTGTCTTTATCTGGTCTAGCCTACATGTGACTCCAGTCGCACAATGTGGTTTACTCTTAACTCTTAAATAGCCTAGAAAGCTACTGGGAGTAATTAGAATGAGCAACTATTGCTGGCCCGGGGCAGTGATTCTCACATCCCATGAAGAAGTAATAGAGAAAAAAATAGATTTTTATCCCTTTTTATCTTCCGTGATAAATCGGGGACCGACAGGGAAGTGGAGTCAAGATCAGAATCACAGCAGTCGTCAATTTATTAAATAATAGAGCAGGCCCCAGGGACCAAATGGCCTACTCCGGCTCCTAATTCTTCTACTTCGACTCTTGAAAGGAAAAGTTCAAACAGATTCCAGACTGAAATGTCCCAAAGTGAGAAAGAGACAGCTATACAACATGACAACTTGCATTTATACAGTGCCTTTAACATCGTAAAACTCTCCACAGGAACATTGTCCAACACAAACTTGGGAGGAAGCCAAATGATGATGGATGACTGAATGCTTGGCCAGACAGGTAGATTTTATACAGTGTCTCAATGGAGGAGAGGTAAGTGGAAGGCCATAGAGGTGTAAGATAGGGATTCCCAAGTTTACAGCCCAGGTGGGTGACTGCAAAACAGGAGGCCGGCCATTCTCTGATATGCCAACAAACAAGACTGGACTAAGTTGACTCCGTGTCTGTAAATATTGAAAGCGCCAAAGCGAAGAAAATAATCGGTAATATTGTCTTGCAGCTCAATTAATGGTTAGAGTTACAGTGCAGTTCTCGTTGCCATCTGAGAGAAAAATAATGAAGACATTAATTTTGCGCTTGTGCTCTGCATCTGAATCACCTGGCTAGGTTATTTTTCCAAAGAGTAGTACGTCATTGATGATACTTTAATGACGCCTACTTTCAATATTCTGAGGATCTCACTTTTAACAACAACATGCATCATTAATGCCAGAGATGATTGAGTTTATATAACCTGCGTACTACATTCCTTCTCTCGGTATTTTTAAAGGCCAGTGTTAAGCTTAGTGACATGTCTCATGAAGACACTTCTATCACTGTTATGCACAGATGCTGTAGCTGAATTACCAGTCGTAGCCCTGGCTTGTGATTTCTAAATCTTTGTCAGAAATAAAGTTTAACAGCTTGGGTACAGTCTGCCCACTATGGTATCTGCAGCGATGAGGCTTTCCGTTTGAAAAGAAAGATGTGCATTTATGTAGTGCCTTGTCACGTCTGTCGGAAACCTCACAACATCCTCCAAATACAACAGGTTTTAAGAGGCCAGGTGGTGAAGTGGGTAGTGTCCCTGGCTCTGGCCCTGAAGCTCCACGTTGGATACCAACCTTGAGCTTGACGGCCACAGATGTATATCACAACCAATGGTCAAAATTACATGGCATGGTGGGTCTTGGAGGAATTTGTCAGTCCTCTTCAAAATGGCCCAGGAAATGGCCCAATCCCATGGGTGACCCATCAGTGAAAGGTTTACCCCACCAAACACCTGGAACAGAGTGGACCTCTAAGGAGCTGTCTATCCAGAGGCTGGTTCCTTCGTGGGCAGAGGTGGGACTGAGAAGTGAGAGGGGGATAGGTGGCAGTGAGCAAGATTACCAAGGGCACAGCAAGTGACCATCACACAGGTGGGAAGTGAGGGTGGGGCCAGGGGAATAAAGGGGTGTCTTTAAGGTGGGGAAAGGAGCTGTAAAGGTAAGAAGACCTTATAGAGGTTTATAAAATCATGAGGGGCATGGATAGGGTGAATAGCAAAGGTCTTTTGCCCAGGGTAGGGGAGTCCTAAACCAGAGGGCATAGGTTTAAGGTGAGAGGGAAAAGATTTAAAAAGGACCTTAGGGGCAATTTTTTTCACACAGAGGGTGGTGCATGTATGAAACGAGTTGCCAGTGGAAGTGGTGGAGGCTGGTACAATTATAACATTTAGAAGGCATCTGGATGGGTACATGAATAGGAAGGGTTTAGAGGGCCAAACACTGGCAAATGGGACTAGATTAATTTAGGATACCTGGTCAGCATGGACGAGTTGGACTGAAGGGTCTGTTTCCATGCTGCATTACTCTATGACTCTAATTACTTCAAGTGCAGTGATCATGTCAGTGACAACTGTCTAACGGTTTAGTTGTGATCTCTCCAGTCGGTAAAAAGCATGTTTATCTTGTATCCATTTTTAAAAAAGATCAGAATTTGTTGCTAACTTTTGCTAACATTTCCAGCAAGACAGCAGCAAAGTAGGCCACTCCACATGGAGATCCTAAGCACCACCTTTTCTTTTTCCTTCTTTTCTCTTTCTCTCTCTTTCCAGCAGAACTGGTGCAGTGCGACAGGAAGTGAGTCCCAGTGCAGCGCAAGGGGGAGCGAGTCCTGGTGCAGCGCGAGGGGGAGCGAGTCCCAGGGCAGCGCGAGGGGAAGGGAGTCCCAATGCAGCATGAGGGGAAGTGAGTCCCGCTGCAGCGCAAGTTGAAGGGAATCCCGGTGCAGCGCGAGGGGAAGGGAGTCCCGGTGCAGCGCGAGGGGGAGCGAGTCCTGGGGCAGCGCGAGGGGGAGCGAGTCCCGGTACAGCGCGAGGGGAAGGGAGTCCCGGTGCAGTGCAAGGGGGAGCGAGTCCCGGTGCAGTGCAAGGGGGAGTGAGTCCTGGGGCAGCGTGAGGGGGAGCGTGTCCTTGGGCAGCGCGACGGGGAGTGAGTCCCGGGGCAGCGCGAGGGGGAGTGAGTCCTGGGGCAGCGAGTCCCGGTGCAGCGCGAGGAGAAGGGAGTCCCGGTGAAGCGCGAGGGGGAGTGAGTCCTGGGGCAGCGAGTCCCAGTGCAGCGCGAGGGGAAGGGAGTCCCGGTGCAGCGCGAGGGACAGCGCGTCCTGGGGCAGCACGGGAGGAAGTGAGTCCCGGTGCAGCGTGAGGGGAGGCGAGACCCATAGCTGTGTCAAAAATCTGTATGGCACAAATGGGCTGAATGGCCTCCTGCTGTCGGTACAATCAATTTAAGAGCAAGGCTGAAGTTTGAAAGCAAAAGTGGCCAGCAGTTGGTGGCTTTACAGCAAAGAGGCAAGTCAAATAATTCCATCAATTCATGGATAGTTTTGTGAACCTGGCCTTAGTTGAAATGAAACCAGAAAACTTCACCGAAAGTCTGCATTTATATACCACCATTAACATTCAGAGTGAAACATTTTGTGGCAGTTGGTAGGAGTGATTAATTATCAGCTCAAACTTGAATCCAAGCCACACAAAGGCAATATTAGAACAGGTGACCACGCATTTGATAAAAGATATAGGTTGTTAGACTTATCCTAAAGGACAAGTGGGAGGTAGAGGGGCTCAGTATTTTAGGGATTGCAATTCTAGAGCTTAGCAACTGAAGACATGATTGCCCGCAGTGTAGTGATGAGAACAGGGGATGTGTGAGAGGGCAGAATTTAAGCTGCAATGTAATCAGAGGATTGTAGGGCTGATGAAGATTAGAGAGAGATGGAAGAACAAATAAACACTGACACGGACCCAGCGTGAATTACTTGCCCCAGCAGACATTGGCTGGGTTTTCACTTCAAAAGCAGCCTACCTACACCTTCAATGTGAGGCTATTACAACGACATAAAGATTTCTATAAGCCTCCTCCAGCCCCATTCTTCCCTGAGATATCTGTACGCCTCTAATTCTAGCCTCTTGTGCATTCCCGTTATCCTATACACTCCAGTTCTAAGAACTGTGCCCACCCCCTAGGCCTCAACCTCTGGGATTTCCTCCCTAGACCTCTTGGGTTGTCTATCTCTCTCTGTCTCCTACCTACAAGAAGAAGGTGACACAAAATAATCAGAATGAAATTGGATGGGGCAGGAAAGTAAAAGCAAACTTGGAATAAACTGATCCCCATAAGGTCACATCTTTGCACATGACTCCTGTAATTGACAAGGAAATTCTCTCTCTTGGGTTAAGACTTTGGAGGAGGAAGGTTGAACCTAAATCGAAGGGCGTTTCAGTGGGGTGTGGGTAGCGGGGGGAGAGAGAGAGAGAAGAGGGTGTATAGCTTTAGCCATTGTATTCTCTCTCACGGGAAGGGATCTGCCCAAATGCATCCTAACAGTATAACGTCAAGCCACTATTCCTCTTGTGGTCTTGTATCTAGTCCCTTCGATAGAACCAAGCTTAAAAGCAGCAAAAATGACTCCAGCCCTATTTTCCTAATAAAAGCAAAACAGTGCAGATGCTAGAAATCTGAAGAAAAGTCATATTGGATTTGGATCTGCCTCCACAAACGCTGTTTGACCTGCTGAGTTTCTCCAGCACTTTCTGTTTTTCTGTGAGTACGCACCAGCTGAGTCACATGGAGACTGCACATGGTTAACACATTATGGAGGAAGAGAAGCTATCTCACACACACACACACACACACACACACACAGACACAAAGTCACAGCAGCCAGATCCTCGCAGACTAGAATGATTAAATGGGGAGAGAATCTTATCTTCATGTTCGGCTGCCCGAAGAGCACACGTCTGTGTGTGGGAGAAATGCTCAAAAAAAACAACTGCGTTGCTTTTTGAAAAAAGGCAGGTCAGAACAGAAGAAATTCAGGCTGGATCTGCATGGAAATTAGGCACTGCAGAGAGAGAGATAACTGGCTCCTGAGCTGGGAACTCTTGATTGTTAATCCAAACTGGTTGCTGGGTATACAAGAATTTTGTTTTTTAATGCTTGCAAGCCAGGAATTACTAATAAACAATCGTCCTCATCTACACAAAGCCATGGCATCACCTCAAAGGCAAATCAATCAGAAAGGGCATTCACACTGTAGTGACAGCAAACTCATCCAAAACTCTGCTGCCCATATCCTGACTCACCCATCACACTTGTGTCTGCTCCTGGGTCCTACTCTGGCAATGCCCCATTCTTAAATCCATCCTGTAGCCTCAATCCTACCTGATTTCTTGACCTCTTCCAGCCCTACAATCTACATGGGGATTGTTAACTCAGTTGGACAGCTGGCTTGCCATGCAGAATGACACCAGCAGTGCAAGATCAATTCCGATACCAGCTTAGGACACCACCTTCTAAACCTCTCCCCTTGCCTGAGGAAGGGTGACCCACAGATTAAACCAACCCCCATCATCTCTCTATAATGAGAGACCTATGGGATTATAGTGACTTTACAATCGTTCAAGACCTCTGGTATATTTCCGGCTCTTTCACATTCCCAATCTCCATCGCCCCATTGTTAGTGGCGCTATCCTCGGCTGCACAGTCTCTCAGCTCTAAAATGTCCTCTCTCAACATCACTGCCTCTCTCTCCTCCTTTAGTACACTCCTTAAAACTGATCTCTTTGAAGAAACTTTTAGCTGCCTGACTTAATGTCCCTTTACATTGCCCAATGTTCAGTTTAGCTGGTAAATGCTACTGTGACGTATTTTGGGAATTTTTGAACTGCAAGGAGACAGAGACAGAAGTAGAGACAGAGACAGAGAGAAAAGAGAGAGACAGAGACAGAGACAGACAGAGAGGCAGGGAGAGATAGAGACAGAGAGGGAGACAGATAGAAACAGAGGCAAAGATAGAGAGAGACAGATACAGAGAGAGAGAGACAAACAGACAGAGAGAGACAGAGAGAGAGAGCAAGACAGACAGATAGACAGAGAGAGAGAAAGAGAGACAGATAGAGAGAGAGACAGACAGAGAGACAGACAGACAGGCAGAGAGACAGACAGACAGAGAGAGAGAGACAGAAACAGAAAGGTTTTGCAGGAATTTCTAAAGCTGCAATAACTGAAGGCATGACTGCTGATGGTGGAATGGTTAAAAGCAAAGTTGCACTTGCGACCAGAATTGGAGGAGCATACAGTTCTTGGAAGTTTGTAGGGCTGAAGGAAATCACAGAGCAATCACAGCAAAACCACACAGCCTGAAATTACACAGTAATACAATTCATGCATAAACGACTCCTGACACTGGCTTAAATGGGCAGGATCAATTTACAAAGCCCCATTAGATCAGTGCCTGCAAGCACCTCCACAACACCTGTCATTAACTCTTCATCCTCACTTAGGGCTAAGTGCTGTTAGTTGTCCTAGAATGGACTTCTTTGAAGTGAAGAAAACACTGGCCACCTGCCTCTAAGCAGCACTTAGTCAGATACTGCTGGGATTTTGTTTTAAAATATAAGAGGTAAAACAGTAGAATGTCATGATGTGCAACATCCCTTTTTGAAGTTGTCTCACTTGGGTCAAAAACAATGTTGTTTCCCTCGTGTGCAATCAGCAGATCTCAGATTCCTCCAGCTCTCTGCAGGATTCAGTGAGCTGGTAGGATTAGTACAGATAAAGGACAAGGGAGGGTGGGCTATAGATATTTTCTAAGCAACCTGTTCAGAGAGGTTATAGCGCACCTCTGGAGCAGGAGGGTCATGAATCTGAGCCTCCTGGTCCAGAGGTAGAGAGACACCACTACTACAGAACAAGAACCCCTCCTGGGTATACAGTACAGGGGGAGGTTTGGAGGGCACACAGAAATGCAGCCTGCGATCAGGTAGTATTGAATACACAGCACAGCAAGATTCTGAGGCCATTCAGCCACCCAGTTCATATTGGCTTTTATGCTCCATATAAGCCTCCATTCCACCTTCTCCCCAATATCAGCACCAGCTCGCATTTTCCCAACACAGTTTCTCCTTCAATGCATCTACACTACTGTTTGTGGGAGCAAACGTCACAGTCTCTCAAATTTTCTCCTGAATTCTTGACATATTATAACAAAACAAAAAACAAAATCACGTTGAGGTACAGATAGTTCTTATGCTGGCAACCATAAGAGACAATTCATGCAGAAGAAGATCCCACAGTAAGTTGAATAGCTGGCATCTTTATTGAATGGGGATTCCCTAACCTGCACACACCTGCAACAGGTATGAAGACCGCTGTCTCTCACCTGCACCATGTGAATCACTTTCCCTAAACTCAAATCAAGGGGCTTCTCATGGTACAAATGGTAACATCCCTATCTCTGAGCCAGGAGACCCAGCTTCAAGTCCCACCTGCTCCAGCAGTGTGTAATAACATCTCTGAACGTGTTGATTGCTGGAAAAAATAAAACCTGAGTTCGACAAGCCATTCTGAAAGGCTGTACACACCTTCTGTAGCATCCCAGGCTCCAAACCCCTAGCTTTTGCCCAGGTACATCTGTCTTACAGCCTACAAACACCGGAGGAAATTTAGCCTGGCAACTGGGCAGGGACACCTGTGCACCAGACCGCAAGGTAAATTCAGAGATAGTAGGAACTGCCGATGCTGGAGTCTGAGATTACACAGCGTGGAGCTGGAAGAACACAGCAGGCCAGTCAGCATCAGAGGAGCTGGAAAGCTGGCATTTCGGGTCTGGACTCTTCTTCAGAAAAGGTAAATTCATGTGTTTTGCCTCATTATCCAGGGGAGTGCTGCACACTCCCCGCTTTTTAAACAGACCACCAGCATAGTAGATGCTGCTCACTGTGAACCATTTGAGACACACTTGTCCTCATCTCTCAGCAAAGGGTTGCAAATTCTCTCCCTCCTCACCCCCACCCTCCCCATCTCAATACCCAGTCTTACAGATGCTGTACACTGTTAAAAGTGCCAAGTTGAGACCCTCCCCTCCCAATCTCAAACTCTGGTGTTACAGGTGCTCCACAGTGTTTAAAAATGTCCAGTAAAAACTGGAAAAAACCGCACATGCTGTAAATC
>NC_063365.1:19368687-19492218 GCF_021869965.1 Rhincodon typus | reverse complement strand
GCTCTACGCCTTGTTATCTCTATTCGAGTTTGATGGGTTCTGAGATGGCTGATAAGTCCCATGTTCGATCTGCAGACTGTGCCATGTGGTATGGCTGGTGTTGAGGGTGGAACAGATGGATTGCTTGAAGGTTGGTGCATTCTCTCTATTGCCTCAGCTTCACTCCCACACGCTCCAGGTGGAATTTCACAATTTGCTTAGTGCCTTCCTGAATAAACTTTCTCCATTTTGTTTAGGCAGAGTCTCCCATGAGTTGGCACGGCTGTTTCACAGAAATCCCTAAAGTAATGCTGTCAACCCTCCAGGGACTTTCCTGCAACCAAGCTCAGGTAAATCGCAATGTGACTTTATATAGCACCTTGCACAACCTCAAAGCACCTCACAGATTAATTCCAACTGCTAGAAAAATAGTGGACATCTGGAAGAAACTTGTTCACAAGGATTCCTACCACACAGTTCAGAGCCCAAGACAAACAGTTAAGAAATTTTGAAGTGCAGTCAATTTTGTAATGTAGGATAGCTCTACAGCCAATTTGCACCCAGCAAGCTCCTACAAAACAGCAATGAAGCAAATGATCTTGTGGATGTTTTAATGAAGTTGGTTGAGAGAAACTGTTTGGCCTGAGCATTGGCAAGCAATTCCCCCTGCTGAAACTTCCTAATCGAGCTGTTAGTCATTGCTTCAGCTTTTATCTGAGACCAGAGATAGGGCCTTAGCATATTGTCTCATCTGAAAGACCTTTCATAGTACAGCCAGTAACCCAAGGGCAGTATTAGTCTGGTTTCTACATCCATCTCTCTAGTGAGGGCTAATAGATGATTCCACTTAGATGTTGCAATCGTCTGCCTGATGCTGAATTTTCTATTCACTGGATCACTCTCATTAGTGTGTGCCTGTTATTGGCCACACATCTTTCCTGTACCTCATTAAGAACAACAACGTTTGCATATCTGTCTATTTATACATTTTGCAATTGGTGAGAGTTTTTTTTCGGTAGGAGCAAAGCATGAACACAGTTAGGGACTATCAGGAGCCATAGGTCAGGGACTGGGGCCATCAATCTGGCAACAATACTTTCCTCCCAATGGACTGTGATAAAGTTGGGGGAAGGTCCTGAGGGGATAGCTCATTCCTTAACAGCAGGCAAGTTTCATTCATTCATTCATATCGGCTGTGGAGTGGAGAAGGGCCCTGGGACCAGTTGTTATCCCTACAGCGGTCGGATAACAGATAACACGTTTAAGTGACAAACCAGCTCTTGCTTTCAAGCAATTATTGCTGTTTGCTTTAATTTCTTTGTTCGTAGACTACTCTCTGCTCAGATTGATTGTTTTAACTACTCATCCATAATGAATGAACTGCCGATGAAAATAAATGGACGACCCTTGCCCCAACCTCGCGCCAACACTAACTCTCATGCCATTACACTTCTCCAACTTACTTTAGTGGGTTGGAGTATCTTAGAAATCATAAAGCATAGAAGTGTATAAATAAAAGCATAGAATTATAAATAAAGCATAGAATTATCAAAAGATACAGCACAGAATTATAGACAGATACAACACAGAATCATAGACAGATACAGCACAGAATTATAGACAGATACAGCACAGAATTAAAGACAGATACAGCACAGAATCACGGACAGATACAGCACAGAATTATAGACAGATACAGCACAGAATTAAAGACAGATACAGCACAGAATCACAGACAGATACAGCACAGAATTATAGACAGATACAGCACAGAATCATAGACAGATACAGCACAGAATTATAAATAAAGCATAGAGTGATACAGCATGGTGGAATGATATTTAGCTCCTCATGTCATTGCTGGTTCATTGAAGGAGCTATTACAGTAGTCCCATTCCACCTCCTCAGTTCTCCATAGCTTTCTAAGATTTTTGCCTTTAAGTATTCAAGCCCATTTGAAAATACCATTGAATCCGCTTCCGCCATCCTTTCAGCCCCTGCATTCCAGATTGTAACAATTTACTGTGGAGTATTTGTTCCTCATTTTGTTTCTCATTATTGTGTCAATTAACCTGAGCTAATCGCTCCCTGAAATTCCCATTTGAATTCCTCCAATTAGATTTCCAAATGCTTACACAACACCAAATGACTCGAATCATATCCTTGGTGATCGTGCTTGATGTGAATTATTCTGTGTTGACCTCTCTATAGCCTTTGACTGGATTGCTCATCATCTCTGTTCTACAGCATGAACTAAGTCTGCTTGCCATTGGCTTCATTCTCCTCCCCACAAACTCTTTCAGCCTGAACTGGGCTGTTTGTAAGATAACAAGGTGTAGAGCTGGATGAACACAGCAGGCCAAGCAGCATCAGAGGAGCAGGAAGGCTGACGTTTCGGGCCTAGACCCTTCTTCAGCTGTTTGTAACTTTGGTTTCCAGTTAGCACTGAGCCTCCAACTATCACAATGATCACCTACCTCAAACTCCACAATGTTTGCCACCTCCTGACTTCTGGACTCCTTTATTATCTTACTGGATCATCAGCCTCATTTTTTTTGCTCAGAATAGAAACAAGTTTCTGAAGCTTGTCGTTTTGGTCTCACCAGCACAAATGCAAGAATGCCAAATATCACATAATCACAACAATTTATGTTTCAGGAAAAGAAAAGGTGCTGATTGATTGGCCAGTGGACTCTAATTGCCTGGGGCATTCCCATGGTGTAAGTCATAGGCTCCACAAGTTCTAAGATAATTCAAAATTTGCAATTCCTGAACATGTTCCTTTTGTTTGCAGATACCTGCTGTGATGATTTGAAATTTGGCATTCTTGTCGTCATGAATATTAGACGAAAAGCTTTAGCAACATGTTTCTCTTTTCAGCAATACTCATGTTCTGTACTTCTGAGATGGTTTATGAGTTTTTAATTGCTAACTCACAGCGATGGGCATCACTGACAAGATCATTTTCCACTGCTGATGTTCTTTGAGAAGCTAATGTTAAGCCAACTTCATGAATATAAGTTCACTGGGCCACTTCAGAAGGCAGTTAAGAATCAACCACTGCTGTGCATCTGGAGTCACATGTAGGTCAGACTAAGTAAGGATGGCAGATTTGCTTTTCGAAGGAAGTATTAGTGAATCACATGCGTTTTGGCAAAAATCTGGTAGTAACCCAAAGTAAAAACACCAACCTACAGACTAATACTGACTCAAAAGCAACACTGCTTCCAGTTGAACCAAACTAACAGTATTTAACACAAAAGAATATTACAAATTGACATAGAATATAACAGCACAGAATACGTCATTCCACTTAACAGAGCTGTTCTGGTGTTTATATTCCATATTAGATTTCTACCTTCCTTCATATCCTCCTTTCAGTAAACTTTCTATTCCTCTGCCTCATGTCAGCATCTACCTTTCCATTAACTGAAGTTTATACCAGAGACTTCAAATGCATTGGGACTGCTCTATTCTATTGGTGTTCTGAAGGTCTAATGTATAGGGCTGTGCCCAAACAGCACAACAGCTAACTAAATATAATAGTGTAATCCAACTTCTTTGTTAGCTGATTCTTGATTTGGCATCTTATTACATATTATCAGCTGCAATTTTCCATACTTCTGAAAAGAGAACTGAAATCCTTTGATAAGCGAAGATCAGAAATGGATTATTACTCTGGTTTATTCAACAATAAATGGTCAGAGCAAATGCACAGAATCACAAAATTGTTACAGTGCAGAAACAGGCCATTCAACCCACTGTGTCTCATTCTCGACACTTTCCTGAACAAAGCAGTCCTCTAGATCAGCACACCATCTGCCACTTTAAGCATGCACTCTCTGCACCATGAAAGCACACTATGGACCATCTATAAGATGCACTGCAGCGATTCACCAAGGCTGCTTATCGACAACACCTTCCAAACCCGCTGCTTCTACCACCTAGAAGGGCATGCTAAATGTTTGGGAGCACCATGACCTGCAAGTTCCTCTCCAAGATAGACACCATCCTAACTTAGAGCTCTAGCATTGTTTCTTCACTACCACTGGGTCATAATCCCGGAACTCGCTTTCTAACAGTATTACGGGTAGACCTACATTCCAAGCACTGCAGTGGTTCATAAAGACAGTTCACTGCTACTTTCTCAACATCAATTAGGAATGGGCAATGAAGGATCATCTTACTAGTGATGCTAACATCCCATGAATGATTTTTAAAACAAGACTGGCCAGCACACTAAGGATTGCTTTTATCTATCAAATGTTTCCTCAAAGTAGTGCCTCAGGTCAACTTTTTATCTGGAATACTGTACCACTGGCAGTGCAGCACTCCCTCAATACTGGGCCTGGAACACCAGAGACAACAAGGTGCAGGGCTGGATGAACACAGCAGGCCAAGCAGCATCATAGGAGCAGAGAGACTGACGTTTCAGGCCTAGACCCTTCATCAGAAAAGGGGGAGGGGAAGGGGGTTTTGAAATAAATAGGGAGAGAGTGGGAGGCGGATAGAAGAGGGATAGAGGAGAGGATAGGTGGAGAGGAAACAAACAGGTCGAAGAGGCGGGGATGAAGCCAGTAAAGGTGAGTGTAGGTAGGGAGTTAGGAAGGGGATAGGTCAGTCCAGGGAGGACGGACAGGTCAAGGGGGCGGGATGAGGTTGGTTGGTAGGAGATGGAGGTGCGGCTTGAGGTGGGAGGAGGGGATAGGTGGGAGGAAGAACAGGTTAGGGAGGCAGGGACGAGCTGGACTGGTTTTGGGATGCGGTAGGGGTAGGGGAGATTTTGAAACGTGTGAAATCCACATTGATACCATTGGGCTGCAGGGTTCCCAAGCGGAATATGAGTTGCTGTTCCTGCAACCTTCGGGTGGCATCGTTGTGGCACTGCAGGAGGCCCAGGATGGACATGTCGTCTGAGGAATGGGACACCAGCCTGGATTATGTGCTCAGGTCAGCACTGAGGCAGTGTCTGAAGGCAGAAAACATATGTATTGGAGATGATCACACTTCAATAAAGTTATTCAAACACCACACCACTGGTTGTGCAGTCACTAACCTCACCTCACTAATCATACAGTGGCTGTTGGGGTGGAGAGGGAGGACATGGAATGCATAGAAACAGAAACGTGGAAGATAGGAGCAGGAGTAGGCCATTCAACCCTTCGAGCATTCTCTCCCATTCAATATGATCATCGATCTCAATCCCCTCATCCCACCTTCACCCCCGTCCCCATATCCCTTAAATGCCTTTAGCTACAAGAGCTAAATCTACCAAGTTTTTGAAAATGTAGTTTATCTGCACTAACCCAGGGGGTAGGTCATGGAACACAGAACATTTTCAGCAAGGTTAGTGTCTGAGGTTCAGTGGAGAGGCAAAACATTTCCAGCATTAACCTCATATCAATCTTGTAATAATATTTCACTGTAAAATGTACAGAAGCAAGGAGTCATTATTAATTCACAGCAATATTTAAATAAACCAAGAAATATTGCAGTTTTGTTGCTTCAATGCCTCTGTACCCATCCGAAGAGAAAAGGTGTGATGTTCAGAAAACACCTCTATTTAAAGACTGTACGTTCAAACACTCCAGAATCATAATTTTGCAGGGACTGTGACTGAACTGCAGCCACTACCCTCTCTGAATCAGTCATAAACAGCGATGGTCCAGAAGCAATGTATTCTACAAACAATTCAACATCAACACTAACCCTTTAAGGTAACCATATAGCGTCTTCAGCTGTTTGGTTGATAAAATTTTAATTAACATTATACAACAGTATTAAAGTGAGAATGGTGATTAAAAATCAATACGCACCCTCAGTGCAAATTAAAAAGTACAAGGAACATCTTAAAATGCCAACTCAATTGTTGTTAATTCAATCCAGTTACTGATCCATAAATCCAAACCAAGTGGAGTACAAGTCAGAAGAAATTATTCAAATTGTATCTTGACTGCACTAGGATCAACGACAAGGTGAAGCAGCTAAGTTGAGATAAATGATCTTTGCACATACCTACCATGTGATTGTCAACATTAACAGTATCAACATCATTACAGACAGTAACCTTCTAATTTTCCATCACTAGCACAATAATTTAGTAACATTAAGCATATGTCAAAATGGTTTGGTTGCCAATTGGTTTTGAAAAGGCTTAATATCCTTGATATAATGATCCAGAGTCAATACCAGCTCATTATGGTAACGCTTGAAAGTTGATCACTCTGATAGATTCAAGTTACCCAATTACTGATTAAAATATTGAAGACATTTCCATCACTGATTGACACTATTTAGTTGCAGGAAAGTGTTATAATCTGGTATCTCCCTGCATGATAAACAGTTGTAGGCATAATGCTAAGTGGCGTCTGTATTACTGAACAAACTAAAGTGATGTAGGATCTTAGCACAACGCAGCTTAGAAAAAGACCATTCAGCCCATTGTTTGTGCTGGCTCTTTGAAAGAATTATCCAATTAATTCCACACCCTACTCCTTTGCCATAGCCCAGCAAACATCTCCCCTTAAACTATGTATGCAATTACCTTTCAAAAGTTGTATTTGAAACTAAGTCCAGTGCCCACTTTAGACAATGTCTTCCAGATTATCATAACTCACCGTGAATTACTTTGTAAACGCTCATGCCACCTTTGTTTCTTTTGCTAATCATCTGAAATCTGTCAGAGAGGCAGCTGGGGCTTTTCTAGCACTTCTTGTCTTTATTGCAGATTTACAGCATATGCAGTATTTTGCCTTCACCTTAAATCTGTGCTCCCTCTGGCTACCTGCTGCTGTTGTTTATTCTATCAAAACGGTTCATGGTTTTGATTTGTTAAATTTCCTTCTATTAAATTGCCCTTTGACCTTCTCCTGCTGAAAAGGGGACCTCCTGTTTTTTTCAGTGTCCGCACAGAACTGAAGTTTTTCACCCCAGTACCAAACCTCTTCACGCAGATTTAATTTCTGAGCCCCTGCCACACTCTGAAAGTGCAGTTCTTAATTTTGGCTACTACAGCTTGGAGCGATTATTTTAATGTTTAGTTGTGATGAAGGGATCCTCATTTTTAAATTGCACTAAAGGAGATAAAGGGTTAATCTCTATATCTGTTTTTGGGGGGGACACAGTGGCTTAATGACAACTAGACCCAGGCAGCTGGTGGAGTATAAATTCAATTAATATGGAATTGAAATCTAGCCTCAGTAACGACACTGACCATGAAACTACCATCAATTGGCACGTAAATCCATCAGACTTAATAATCAATGTCCTTACTTTTTAATAAAAAAATTCTTCCATGGGATTTGGACTTTGCTAGAAAAGCCAGCATTTTGCCATATTCCTAACTTCCCAGGAAATGAATGGCTTGCTAGGGCCACTTCAGAGGGAAGTTAACAGTCAACCACATTGCTGTGGGTCTGAAGTCACATATAGGCCAGATCAAGTAAGGATGGCAGATTTCCCTCCCTTAAAGGACAATTGCAAAGCAGGTGGGTTTTCAAAACAACTGACAATGCTTATGGGGTCATCATGAGGCTAGATTTTGATTCCTGGTTTTTATTGGATTTAAATTACATCATATGATGTGGTGGGATTTGAACCTGTGGGGTCTGGGGTATTAGCTCAGTGACAATACCCCTACACCAATGCATAACCCCTCCCACTTCAGCCTACAGGTGACTCCAGATCCACAGTAATGTGGTTGGCGCTTAACTGCATTCTGCAAGGGTCTAGCAAGCCACTCAGTTCATTAGGAATATGTAGCAAATGTCAATGGTTCTGACATCCAATGAAAGAATAAGCTAAAAGCTAAACTCTATGAAGAGATCCAGGTCACTAATGGTGGGTGAAATGGTTATTCTCACTTCTGGGAACAAGGACATATCCAGCATGTTAGTGTACTCAGGGTGAAACTTATTAATCTCTCATGGGAAGTGGGGGTTCACCACCTGGGCCAGCATTTATTACCCATCCCTAATTGCCCTGAAGTTAGTTAAGAGTCAACCACATTGGTATGGGTCTGGAGTCACAGGTAGGCTAGGCTAGGTATGGATGACAGATTTCCCTCCCTAAAGGACATCAGTGGACTGGATGTTTTTTTTTCTGACAATTCACACGGGTCACATGGCCACTTTTAGATGACTTTTTAAATCAAATTTCATCATCCGTCACTGTGGGATTCAAACTCATATGCCCAGAATGTTAGCCCAGCGTTGTAGATTTCTAGTGATATTGCCATTGCAGCAGCAGTTTACATGACAATGTCTGAGAGAGGAACAAACATTTGCAACCTGCTTATTCATTCTTACCATTTAAAGACAGGTGCTTCTTGAAGCATAGTCAACATTAGTTCATGGATTATACACACACATATGCCCTTGGCTTTCAAATACTTCCTCAAGTAAGATAAAAAGCAGGTGATTATAGCAACTGGGATCAGAAAGATTAAATTACAGAGTAAGAAGGGCAAAGAAAGAAAGAGGTCATCGAATTGGGTTTGAGCTGATGAGTTGCAGTGAGACCTCCCACGATGCCTGCCACTCATTTCACGACTACAATGCTCTAAGATTTCACTGGGAACACACCAGGTTTGACAGCAAACTAACACAACTTGAAGGATATATTCCAGTCAGGAATGTCACCAGAAAACTGAACGTACATCAATCTACTGTGGCAGCTCATGTGTAGATGGACCCCTGAGGCATCTCAGAATGGTTTAAGATTTCTAGTTAACCCTTACACCTGTTTGTGTCCACTGTGCTCGACAAAGATTGGTCCCACCAGAAGCTATTAACCAACCTTGCTGCTTCTTTCCATGTAAGCACTGAATGGCTTGGTTCAAGTGGATGGAACTAATCTTCTTTAATTGAATTCTTGATAGTGCTACTGAATAGCCAGCAAGGAAGATAGATTAATACTTTTTGTTCCTCTTTTCATATCAAGGTATTGCATCTTGACACACTTACACTTCATACTGAATCCTGAAGATTTTTACCTTTCCTGCTCATTAAACTTAAAACTGCTCTACAAAAATTAAAGTGGAGTCTATCTCAGATGTGGTGCTAAGGTTCAGCAAAACTGTCGGAGGAACATTATTGTGGATCTGGAGTCACCTGTAGCCTGAGGTGGGAGGGATTGTGCATTGGTGTACAAGTATTGTCACTAGTTTAATATCCCAGACACCGCAGGTTCAAATGAGATGTAAAGCTATAAAACCATAAGACATAGGAGAAGAAGTAGTCTGCTCTGCCATTCAATGAGATCATGGCTGATCTGGTAATCCTCAACTCGACTTTCCTGCCTTTTCCTCATAACCCTCGATTCTCTTCCTGATTAAAAATCCATCTATCTCAGCTCAGATATACTTAACTACCCAGTGTCCGCAGCCCCCTGCAATAAACAATTCCACCACCTTCTGACAGAAGGGAATTCCTCCTTTACCCTGCCTTAAATGGATGTCTCCTTATTCTGGGATTACCCCCACTGATCCTAGCCTTTTCCACAAGGGGAAACAAACTCTCAACATCTAACCTGCCAAGCCCCCTGAGTATCTGAAAGGTTTCAATAAATTCACCTCTCATTCTTCTAAACTCCAATGAGTTGAAACCAAGATCTTGCCTTTCCCTTTCAAGCTTAAACAAAGACCCTGCAGCCACTAGTCAAAGAAAAACATTCTCCCCAGTATCTGTAAAATGGATTAAGTGGTCATTATCTTACTGGTTTTATGAGACCTAACAGTGTACAATTTTTAAAAAATTAATGTGCGAATTACTAGCCATGCCATCATTTATTGCCCAGTGGCCAGTTAAATGTCAACTAAATTTCTGTGGATTTGTAGGCCAGCTTGGCCAAGGATAGTGGATTCCCTTCCCTGAAGGACATTAGGGAATCAGCTGGATTCTTACAAGAATTGACAATGGTTACATACTTGTCAATAGGCCAGATTTTAAACAATTCAAATTATACCATCTGCAATGGCCATTAGATTATTAGCCTGGGACTCTGGATTGCTAGTCCAGTAACACCATCACAACATAATTACCCTAAACACTGGATACTGGAAATCTGAAAAAGAAACAGCAAGTACTGGAGAAACGCAGCAGATCTGGCAGCATCTGTGGAGAGAAAGCAGAGTTCACATGTTGAGTGCAATGTGACTCCTCCTGAGCGTGTCAACTCTGTTTTTTTCTGTCTCCACAGATGCCGACAGACCTGTTGAGTTTCTGTTTCTATCCCACTATCTGCCCTAGTTGGCTGCTACTTTACCTAAACCTCAGCAGCGGCTACACTCCAGCAGAACCTCATTAGCTCTAAAGCACTTTGCAAGACTTTCACAAGCTCACAGAATCTTTACATCCCAAGGAGGAAGCCATTCAGCCCATTGTGTCAGTGCTGACCTCTGATGGAACAGTCCACCCAATATCATTTCCCCACCTTCTCCCATGGTTTTGCACATGCTCTTCCTTCTCAAATAATAATCCGATTCCCTCCTGAATTCCTTGATTGATCGTGTATCTCAGGCAGCTCATTCAAGGTCCTAAGGACTCACTGTGCAAAAAGATTTTTATCCCTCATGACGCCATTGCATTTTTTTGCCCAATCACCTTAAATCTGGGCTCTCTGGTTCTCAATGGAAACAAAAGAAAGGCTTTCATTGAGGTAGCAATTATCATGACCACTGAACAACCTGAAGCACTTTACAGCCAATTCAGGACTTTTTGAACAGTCGTCGCTGTTGTAATGTAGGAAACACAGTGGGAAATTTGCACGCAGCAAGCTCCCAAAAATAGTCACAGTTAACAGATTGTACGTCCTTTTTGTGATGTTGATTGAGAGATAAATATTGAGCCGGACGTCAGGGAGAAATCCCCTCGTTTTTTTCACCTATTACCATGGGATCTTTCACATCCATCTGAGGGGACCGAACTCACAACCTTCTGACTCAGAGGTGAGAATGTCACCCACTGAGTCATGGCTGACACCAAAGGCCACGGAAATGACTGGGGTGGGAAATTAAAATGATACACTTGCTCTGTTAGCCACCTTAAGTGGCTAAACATGTTGCCTGATCTTAAAGCACTTCAGAAACACCAGTTACTGAGGTAGGGGCTAGCACTCAGGCACTTTGTTACAGGGCTCGGAGGAATTCAATCCACGCTTGGCCACCTCACTCCTTACCTGTTCGATAACGATGCCTACAATCAAAGCTAGGAACTTGCTGCTTGGCAAACAGTCTTGCAAACAAAAATAAAATCAGTAAAGGAAGACACAAAAGCAGAATGGCCACGTTTGAAGCTGAAGATAAATAAATCCTGACATGGAGTCTCACATTTCTGTCAAGTTCAAGCCACCTCTTAGATTCCTCTACCTTTGTCTCTGAGGTTTCTGCTTCCCCTGATATTATGAATAGTATCAGCAGCCTCTGATCCATTCAAAGACCTCTTCAGAAAATACTTCATGCACCAGTTCAAATACCATCACCAGCAATAATTGATTTGTGTATGTTGCTACGCTAGAGTTGAACCTCTGACAATCATAGGCAAGTTCTAAAGGGTAAACAGTGTTGCTAAAAGGCACAGGGAGCAAACCCTCATCCTTCAATTACCTTCACGTGACACCTCTCCTTTACACAGTCTTCAGTTAATAGTTCAGCACCCACATTAAGCTCAAAAATACATGCAAACAATGAAGGAAATTCATTCGGACCTCATTTATTCACCCTTTGGTGCTCAACTAATGATTCAATGGGTTTGTTGCTTTAATTACTCCTCTGTGAGTCCATTTCCTGAGATGATCTCTTAAGAATAGGGTCAGTTCAAATTTGCCTTTATCAATTTAACCGTGTTCCCTTGTGTTGCTCTGACCTAAGGATTCCTGGATGTGCCTGTTTGACATCATGTACTGGCTTATGAACCTTGATAACAATTACACGGTCCGGTTTCTTTGGAACCCAGACCCTGTGATGCTAGAAACCACTCCACACCACAATCGCTGGTGTATCTCAAAGAATGAATTGTATATCGCGCTGACATTTAAACAAATTCCTTTGACTACATGACCATTTCTGAAAATTACCAACCACTCACCAAGTGATTAGATCATGTCATTATTCATAGCTGCCCTACTGATGGAGTCTGAAAATAGCCAGTTGTTTTATTTTGGCCCACTTCTTAGTGTAAAGCAGTCTGGATATACGGCCTAACTTGGGGATGGGGGATCGTGGCACATCTACATGAAACTGAATCATTAAGTGTTTGTATAACTCTAATATTAACATTACTGCCAGTCCTCGAGTATTCACACAAAGTCACCTCAAAGTCCTTCACAATTTTCTTGCAATTGCAACTACTGACACGTGGCCTGGATAATGTATAAAAATTTGCTAAGTGTACAAGCCCAGAAATTCTTGCCTCACCTGACATCCCTTTGCCTACTTATCTAATTGGAGTATTTTGCCATAAAATTCAAGCAGAGGACGCATATACCAAAAGAGTTGAATTCCAGAGATGAGATGAAGTAAGACTGATGGCCTTTGGCAACAAGGCCACATTTGGCTGATTGTGGCATCAAGGAGCCTGAATAAAACTGGATTTAATGGGAATCAGTAGAAAACTGAGTTATATCTGGCAGCGAGGAAGATGGTTTTACTTAGGAACATGTAGGAACATAGAAACTAGGAGCAGGAGTAGGCAATTGAGCCCCTTGAGCCAGCTCTGTCATTTAACATGATTTTGCTGATCTTATCCCAGCCTCAACTCTACTTTCCTATCTGCTCCCCACAGTCCTTTATCCTGCTTTTCAACAGAAACATATCTATTTCTTTCTTGAATCTGTTGATTGATTCTGTCTCCACTGCACTCTGCTACAGTGAGATCCACAGATTCACAACCCTCTGAGAGAAGCAGTTTCTCCTTGTCTCAGTTTTGAACCTATCTCCTCTCACTCGATATCTGTGACCTCTTGTTCAAGACTGCCCCACAAGGAGAAATATCTGTTCAATGTCATTGGAAGTCAGTCATCTCAGTTCCAGGACATCTCTGCAGGAGTTCCTCAGGATAGATACTTTCTAACCCACCTGTTCAGAGATGTTATGAAATACCTTTGGGGCAGGTGGAAATTGAACCCAGGCCTTCAGACCAAGAGGTAGGGACTCTACCACTGCACCACAAGATCGCTAGTTCCTCAGGGTAAAGTCCTAGGCACAACCATCTTCAGCTGATTTGTCAAGACCTTCCCCTTTATCATAAGATCAGAAGTGGGGATGTTCACTGATGATTGGACAATGTTATGTTCAGCATTATCTGTGACTGCTCAGATACTGAAACAATCCATGTCCAGATACTGAGAGACCTGGACAGAATCTAGCTTTGGTCTGACAGGTAGAAAGTAACATTCATGCTACACAAATGCTAGACAATGACCGTCTCATGTAAGACAGAATCTAATGATCTTCTCTTGATATTCAACTGTGGTACCATCACTGAATCCCCCACTATCCCAGGGGTTACCACTGATTAGAAACTGAACTGGACTAGACAAAGTCTGTCTACCATCCACAAGGCACATTAGGAGTGTGATGGAATACTCCCCCCACTTGCGTGGATGAATGCAGGTTCCAACAACAATCAAGAAGCTCGACTCCATCCAGGACAAAGCAGCCCGCTCTCACACCACATTCACAAACATCCACTCTCTCCACTACCAATGCTCACATATAACAGTCAAAGCACTGTATACCATCTACAAAGATGCACTGTATAAATTACAAAGCTCCTTCTACAGCACCTTCCAAACCCATATGTACCACAATCTAGAAGGACAAAGGCAGCAAATACATGAGAATACCACCACCTAAAAGCTCCCCTCCAAGCCACATACCATCCTGACTTGGAAATATATCGCTGTTCCTTTGCTGTTGCTGGTTCAAAATCCTGGTACTCTCTCTAATGGGATTGTGGATCAATCTACAGCAAATGGACTGCAGTGGTTAACGTGTTGGTTTAGTTGGCAGTTTGGAAGGCAAATACAGTGTTAGCATTCATTTCGAGAGGGTTAGAACACAAGAGCAGAAATGTACTACTCAGGCTGTATAAGGCTCTGCTCAGACCACGTTTGGGACATTGTAAGCAGCTTTGGGCCCTGTATCTAAGGAATGATATGCTGGCTTTGGAGGGGGTCCAGAGGGACTTACAAGAATTATCCCAGGGATGAAGGGCTTGTTATATGAGTGTAGAAGGATGAAGGGGAGATCTGATTGAAACTTACAGAATAATGAGAGGCCTGGGTAGAGTGGACATAGAGAAAATGTTTCCATTAGTAGGAGAAAGTAGGACCCAATGGCATAGCCTCAGAGTGAAGGGGACAACTCTTTAGAACTGAGATAAGGAGGAGTTTGGTGAATCTGGTACTCATTGCCATAGAAAGCTATGGAGGCCAAGTGTACTTAAGGCAGAGATAGGTTCTTCATGAATGAGGACATTAAGAGTTACAGGACAAAGGCAGGAGATTGCAGTTGAGAAACATATCAGCCATGATCAAATAGTGGAGCAGATTCAGTGGGCTGATTGACCTGATTCTGCACCTGTATCTTGTGGTCTTATGGTTTAACAAGGCAGCTCACCACCATCTTCTCAAGAGCAACTAAGGATGGGCAATGAATGCTGGCCAGCCAGTGACGCCCACAATCAGTGAATAAAATAAAACCTAGGCCGTGTAATATGCAATAGTTCCCAAATCTGGAGTTATTCCAAAAATTACTTTTGCGGAAGTAGCATGCTAATAGCTCACTCACACTCCATTCCATGGGTGCTCAATGTCCTATCAATCAACACCGTCATACAGTATCAATGGCAGCAACAAACTGCATTTGTATAAGTGCCCCTTGCGTAGTAAAATGTCCCAAAGTACTTCATTGCCGTGCATGAACTTGACACTTAGAGTGGAATCTTATCGGGCTCTTGGCAACATGGCCTCTGGTGAGATGTGAGCCAGACTCAGGCGATAAATGCAACGAGGCCCACCAGCACATCAAGATCATCTTGCTCCATCTTTTATGATTTCCACAAGTGGAGTGGCGAGATTCTCAGCAGACAATGCAGCACTGCTGTTTGGGGATTAACACTTGTTAAATGCATTAACACTGCAACTTGCGTCATGGATATGCATCCTCTCATCTTAGCAAACTCACAGAATCCCTACAGTGTGGAAACAGGCCCTTTGGCCCAACAAGTCCACATTGACCCTCAGAGCAGCCCACCCAGACCCATCCCCCTGTTACCCACCTAATCTAGGCATCTCTGAACACTACGGGTAATTTAGCGTGGCCAATCAACATAGCCTGCACATCTTTGGACTGTGGGAGGAAAACCGGAGCACCCGGAGGAAACCCACGCAGACACAGGGAGAATGTGCATTCTCTACATGGACAGCTGCCTGAGGGTGGAATTGAACCCAGGTCCCTGGCGCTGTGAGGCAGCAGTGCTAATCACTGAGCCACCATGCTCAATGTTGCGAAGCTGCCTTGCAGGCTACACTGGCAGAAATTGATGCACTGCTGCCAGAAAGAATCTTTTGCTCACTGGCTGGAATGGGCTGCATCTTTAGGTTCTATCCTTGCTCTTGTAGGGTCCTCTTACTCTGAGCCGACCTGGCTGCTTACAGCATCTAGACCTTGTGGCAAAACACCCTCCAAAAACTCAATGCAACTGGGACATAAGAGCATAAGAAGATAAGAAATGACAGCAGGAGTATGCCATCTGGCCCCTCAAGTCTGCCCCACCATTCAATAAGATCATGGTTTCGTGGACTCAGCTCCACCTGCCTCCCGCTCACCATAACCCTTAATTCCTTTACTGTTCAAAAATCTATCTATCTTGGGACCTGTTCAAAAAAATTAAGATTCAGTTCCTAGTCACCTAACACAAGTGACCAAAAGCTTGGTAATAGAGGTATATTTTAAGGAGCAGTGTGTTTTGTTGTTTATTCACAGGATCAGGGCATTGCTGGCGAGGTCAGCATTCAATACCTATCCCTAATTGCCCAGAGGGCAGTTAAGGGTCAACCACATTGCAGTGGGTCTGGAGACGCATGAAGGTTAGACCAGGGTAAGGACGGCAGTTTCCTTCCCTGAAGGATATTAGTGAACCAGATGGGTTTTACACTCAACGATCAACAATGGATTCGTGATCATCATTAGACTCTTATGCCCAGACTTTAATTGAATTGAAATTCCATCATCTGCCGTGGTGAGATTCAAACCCAGGTCCCCAGAACATTACTTGCTTCTCTGGATTAACAGACAAGTGATAATACCACAAGGTCACTGATTCCCGAGAGAAGTAGAGAAGGTGAGTAGGTTTAGTGAGGGAATTGAGGAGACAGAAGGCAGAGCAAACAGAGAGGTGATTCTGCTGCTGGGCTACAGTGACTTCTCAATAGAGGCTAACGGGGTAGAAACCTGCATTTATCTGAGATTTGTCGTGCAGCTTGTGACTGGAAGAGTCAAGGTAGCTTTTAGAATATTGCATTTAATTCTGGTCTTCCTGCTATTGGAAAGATGTTGTTAAACTTGAAAAGGTTTAGAAAAGATTGACAAGGATCTTGTCAGGGTTGAAGGGTTTGAACTATCGGGAGAGGCTGAATAGGCTGGGGCTATTTTCCATGGAGTGTTGGAGGCTGAGGGGTGACCTTATGGAGGCTTATAAAATCATGAGGGGCGTGCATAGGGTGAGTAGTCAAGGTCTTTTCCCCAGGGTGAGGAGTCCAAAACTAGAGGGCATAGGTTTAAAGTGAGAGGGGAAAGATTTAAAAGGGACCTAAGGGCGACTTTTTCACACAGAGGGTGGTACGTGTATGCAAGGAGCTGCCAGAGGAAGTGGTGGAGACGGGTACAATTGCAACATTTAAAAGTATCTGGATGGGTACATGAATAGGAAGGGTTTAGAGGGATATGGGCCAAATGCTGGCAAATGGGACTAGATTAACTTAGGATATCTGGTCGGCATGGACGAGTTGGACCGAAGGGTCTGTTTCTGTGCTGTACATCGCTATGACTTTTTGGTTATGGACAGGCCATTAACAATCTGGCTGGAGATCAGTCACTGCTGCCTGGCCTGCTGCGTTCCTGCAGCTCCACACTGTGTTATCTCTGACTCCAGCATCGGCAGTTCTTGCTATCTCTCACTATAAAGTGACCGAAGCTTTTTGCAAAGAGTGGTGGAAATGAAAACATTATCCAGGCCTGCTTCACTCACTAAAACTAAATCACATGCATGCTGACACTGAAGATGGATAAAGAGATATATAACGGTTACTCGCTAAAGTCAGGTACAGTATAAACTAGTCTCAAAGCACTGGCTCCCAGATTGGGTTCAGCCTTACAAGGGACTGATTAAAGTTACTCAGTGAGGAACATAGAGACAGTTGCACTTAAATATGAGCCCTTGAAATCTGGCTTCTGGGACTGAAGGTATCAAATTCAAGATGGAATGGTCACCCCTGAAGCGAGACAATGAAGTTTGAGGACAATCAACTGCACGTTGCAGGTCAGAAGGCAGGACTACATGCTGCCCACATCTGGGAAATCCAGTGCTTCGTATAACTCAGTAAATGACTTACAAACAGTTCCTTCTGAATTCAGCCTTGACCAAAAGCCATCCATCACTGCCTGTCGCATTCAGTAAACCTGAGTTCTAAGCAACACTCTTGGGTTCCAAGGTTAGGCAGGCCCCTTATTACTCCTGTCATCATATTTATTGGATGACTGTAGAGTGGTCTCACCATCATCCCTGGCTGCTTGGAGCTTGTCAGGGGAATATTTGATTGGAGGGCTGAGTTCAAGAAAGGGTTCACTGACAAAAGGCAAAAACAATTGGAGGAGTGATTAGGGAGGGAGGGGACAAAGGGCAATTTAAAATGAAAAGACAAGTGCCCCACAGCTATTAAACCTCTAAGCTGCGGGTTTGAAAGATGATAATAAAACACACAGAGAATAATTAAGTTTAAAACTGAGCCAATTTAGAGTCATAGAGATATAAAGCACAGATACAGACCCTTCAGTCCAGCTTGTCCATGCTGACCAGATATCCTAAATAAATCTCGTCCCATTTGCCAGCATTTGGCCCATATCCCTCCAAACCCTTCCTATTCAAGTACCCATCCAGATGCCTTTTAAATGTTATAATTGTACCAGCTTCCACCACTTCTCTGGCAGCTCATTCTATACACGCACCAACTTCTGCATGAAAAAGTTGCACCATAAGTCCCTTTTAAATCTTTCCCCCTCAACTTAATCATATACCCTCTAGTTTTGAACTCCCCCACTCCAGGAAAAGACTTTGTCTATTTACAATGTCCATGCTCCTCATGATTTTATAAACCTCTATAAGGTCACCCCTCAGCCTCTGACGCTCCAGGGAAAATAACTCCAGTCTATTCAGCCTCTCCCTATAGTTCAAACCCTGCAACCCTGGCAACATCCTTGTAAATCTTGAACACTGTCAAGTTTCACCACATCCTTCGTGTGGCAGGGAGACCAGAATTGTATGCAGTGTTCCAATAGTGGCCTAACTAATGTCCTGTATCGCCGCAACATGATCTCCCAATTTTTATACTCAATGCAGTAAACAAGAAAGGCAATTTATGTATATATTAGTTAAGAAATAGTTTTAGATGAATAATTCAATAAGTGCCTGACATTAGTCGCAGTTCAGCAGATAACACTCTCACTTCTGCTGGAGGTTATAAGTTTCTGTCCCCCTCCAGTGACTTGAAAGCAACATTTAGACCAACACGCCTGGTATAATAACAAGGGAGGGCTGTACTATTGGTGACACTAAATTTTGATGAGAACATTAATTCAGTTAAATTTAATACAAATATGAGGTTATTTACTCTAGCATAGAAGAATAGAGGATCTGAATATTGTTTAAATGGAGAAAGACTGTAGAATATGCAGCACAGAGGGATTTGAGAATCCTTGTCCATGAATTACAAAAAGCTAGCATCCAAATTCAGCAGGTGAAAGAGAAGGCAAATGGAATGTTGGCTTTTATTTCAAAAGAATGAAGTATAAAAGTAGTGAAGACTTTCTACAACTTTACAAGGCACTAGTCAGATTACACCAAGAATACCATGAACAGTTTTGGTCACCTTATCTAAGGGTTACCTAACCCTAATGCTACCTAAAGACAGATCACACCTGATCTTCTATGTAAAACCATCTAGATCCCGGTAAGTCAGTGTAAGCAGATAAAATATGTTTCTCAGGCAGTAGGGATTCAAATCAGACTCCATCACCTCTGCTCCTGTCAATTTATGAACTGCTGATGTGTCACTTGTGCTAATATCATAAGAACTGGAAGCAGGAGTAGGCTATTTAGCCCATCAAGCCTGCTCCACCATTCAATAAAATCACGATAGTCAAGATTGGATCCTTTACTCCATTTACTTCCCTCCCCCAGAATCATCAACTCCAATGTCAACCAAATGTCTTGTACCTCAGCCTTGAATGTATTTAAGGATCCAGTCTCTGCTTCCCTTTTTGGAAGATATTAATGTTCCCCTGAGAAAGGAAGTTCCCCTTTGTCTCAGTCTTAAATAAGAGACACTTTATCTTTAAACCCTAGTTCTGAAATCCCATACAAGAAAAATCTGCGGCATTCTTTACTGCAGTGGACTGTTGAGCTGGGTAATTAAGTATAATTCAGGCCGAGATGGGCATATTTAAATCTGTAAGGGAATTCAGGGTAATTGGGGAAGTGGAGTCGCGGATGATCAGATCAGCCATGATCTCATGGAATAGCAGAGCAGACTTGATGGGCTAAATGGCCTGCTTCTGCTCTTTATAGTCCTATGGAATGGAAACATCTCTCAGTATCTATGCTTCAAAGTCAAATCTCTGTCCCTATAAAACTGATACAGATGTAGCTGTAGCACGCTAATGAAGAGACAAGGCTGTCAATAGGGTCAGTCCCAGATTCGCTAACTAACTGAAGATCCAGCAGATATACTTTACAAATTGCTGCTCCCTGAGACCTTGCTGTGGATCTGCGGCCCCTGATTATAGACTGTCAACCAAAAATAAACACGGAGCCTCACCAAACTGGTCTAACATTGGCACTCAATTGCCAAAAAAGACTTGCATTTCCATAGACATAGCAAGAACCGCAGATGTTGGACTCAGAGATAACACAGTGTGGAGCTGGAGGAACACAACAGGCCAGGCAGCATCAGAGGAGCAGGGAAGTTTCGGGTTGGGTCGGATTCTTCAGAAATGGGGTTTTCTGAAGGGATGAGGACAACTTCTTCAATGGGCATCCTTGGAAGAGGCATTTCTGAAGAAGGGCCCTGACCTGAAACGTCAACTTTCTGCTCCTCTGATGCTGCCTGGCCCGCTGTGTTCCTTCAGATCCACACTGTGTTGCATTTCTGTAACAACTCTCACAGCCTCAGCCTCAGTACTGCACCCCCAATAGCTAGCGAAGTCTGTTTGGAGTGTAGTCACTGTCACAACAAAAATGGCAGGCCGCTTAGACTTGACAAGACCCTACAAACCTCACAAAATGGTAATGACCAGGCAATCTGTTTTGAATTCATGATGGTCGAAGGATATTCTATTAGCCAAGGCACTGGCAAAAGTAACTCAGCTTCCTTAAAATAGTGACACAGGACCTTTTATATTGGCCTGAAAGGATAGATGGGCCGTGGATTGGCATCTCATCAGAAAGACAGAATCTCTGACAGTCCGCAGCAGCCCCTCTGTGTTGCACAGAGTGCCAGCGAGAATTCCGCACTTAAGTTAGGTCAACCCATAGCTAGTGGTCAGCAAGATAACAGGGGCTGTTTACCTCAGTCGGCTGCACGGCTGTTTTGCAATGCCGAGTGACGACACCAAAGTGTAGGTTCAAATCCTGCACCAGATGAGGTTACCCTGAAATTCCTATGCCCCTCCCCTGAGGTGCGGTGACCCTCAGGTTAAACCACCACCAATTGTCTCTCTCTAATGAGAGAGCAGTCCTCTGGGACAACAGTGACTTTACTATTTACTTCCTACTAAGCCACAGCTGCTTCACGTTAGATTTGAGTTTCAGCCAAGAATGATGCTGCCTGTAAAGCAAAAGGCAGGATTAAAATAAGCCTAAATATAGGAAGAGGTGGCATCAGTGTTGACAAACAGAACAAGCAACAACCCCCTTCCCAATGTGGCCGTGTAGGAACACCCATGGTGGATGGGGGGGAGCTGCAAACATGCTGTTAAAACCCTCGATAGAAGGGGGCAGTTGCTAAGTAACTGGTTGTGGTCCAGGTCACCAAAGCCAGGCTGAAGGGAAACACAGAGGCAAAATGCGTCGCGGAGATTTCAAAATGTGTGGGCAGGCTCTTCTGTGTGGCGCTCCACAGGCCCGGCTGTTGCCTAGCGACGGGACTGACGTCTTTTGCTGAAGTTAGAGCTGAGGTTAACGCTGTGTTAAGGGAAGGAAATCAGCTGCACTCCTCCACACTGGTTATCGGAGGTGCTTGAAGAGGAAGTGAGAGGAACCGGGATCCTGCTTCTGAAATTTTCCTTTCTAAAGCCAGATAGGGAAATCCCAGCATACTGGCTAATTTAGAAAGTAAAATTCCACTGTCTGGCCAAAAACACCTGACTCTATTTCCATTCGGTATCATTTAGGCACGGGTTATGAGAGAGGTAGTGAAAGTTTTGTTGTTAAATTCCCACGTTCGTTTCCAGGACTTCGATTTCCAAGACCTGACCTTGATCCCAGCACAAGGGAACGCTACAGTGTCAAAGGGAATGCCACAATTTCATGTCAGCCATCAAAAACATCCAATGGTACTGGTGGCTGTCACAGGTCTTGTGGCCTAACCAATATTCTTCTCTCTAATCGGCCCCAGATCCACCAGAATACATTAGCCGTACTTATCTCACTGGTGCTGCCACCTACAATATGGCCATGGAATTCGTCTCCATAGCAACATAGACAGCACGTGATTTAATGCTTTAGAAGTGCTGGCCTGTTCATTATTTTTTATCCCTGACTCAATAGAATTTTTTTTTAATGTTGTCCATTGGCAGTCCTGTGGTGAGACAGCGGTGTAATGTTTTAAGAACAATAATTCACAGGATGTAGGCCAGCATTTGTTGCCCATCCCTAATTGCCCAGGGGGCAGTTGAGAGTCAACCACATTGTTGTGGCTCTGGAGTCAGATGTAGGCCAGACCAGGTAAGGATGGCAGCTTCCTTCTCTAATGGGCATTAGTGAACCAGATGGGATTTTCCCCTAACAATCAACAATTTCACGATCATCACTGGACCATCAATTCCAGATTTAATAAATTTGAATTCCACTATCCGCTATGTTGGGATTTGAACCGCATCCCAGAACATGACATGCGTTTCTGGATTAATAGTCTGGTGATAATCTAGTCCAGGCCATCATTTTCCCCTATGTAACTATGTTAGTCATCCAGAGAGCTCCAATCCTACCGTTAACAGCAGGCAACATTTAAATCCAACCAAGAAATCTGGTATCAAACAGTTATTCTCAGCTGACATGGTCACTAATACTATCATTGATTGTTATTGAAAATAAAACTGGTTTACTAATATCCTTAAGGGAAGGAAATCTGCCATCCTTACCCGGTCTGGCCTAAGCTCAGCTCCAGACCCATAGTGATGTGGCAGATTCTCAGGTGGACTCTTAATTGACCTGGCCAGCCATTCAGTTCAAGGGTAATTGGGGGTGAGCATCAAATGTTCGCCTTGCAGCGATGTCCATCTCCCATAAAAGAATAAAAGAAAATCAGCATCACTGATTGTTGGTCCTCCAACACACAAGGTGGTGTTTCTCAATGGAAGGCCTTTGGAATGGTTTTTGAGCAAAGCGTCTGGCAGCATCTGTGGAGAGAGAAACAGAGTTGACATTTTGACTCTTCGGAAGAAGAGTCACACTGGTCTTGAAACGTTAACCTTGTTTTTCTCTGCACAGATGCCGCCAGACCTGCTGAGTTTCTCCAGCATTCTCTGCGTTTATTGCAGATTTGCAGTATTTTGCCTTTGTTAACAATGAGGTCCATCGGCTCCGTCAGATAGACTCTCTTTCAAAATATTACTCATCTTAGATCACGGGCACTGGTGACATAATTGCCAAGGGAAGTGAAGAGTCTATGATATTGGTATGGGACTGGAGTCACATAGAGGCCAGACAAAGAACAGTCTCTTTCCTTCAATGGGCGTGAGTGAGAAGATGAATTTCATTGCAATCTATCAGCTCTGTGATCATTTTTAACATAAATCCCTACCCTACTGACAAACCAAGAACTGGCGCATTTATGCATAGACGAAATAAAACAGGGTGAGATATCAGGTTGATTATAAGTTGGGCACTTTGTGCTGAGAAAGCATCACTGGGAACAGAATCCTGAGATTATTCACAAAGTGCAAGTTGGCACGTTAAATCAGCTCAGGTTTCTGTCCTCTGTACTGAAGATCAATTAGTTATGCATTTAAGCCAGGGATATATGATTGGGAATGACACATTTGGCTGTGTATTTTCTGCACATCGTCATCTTTCTCTTGTTGTGCTGCTTTCCAATCTTGCCCTCGTTTTCAGAGAGATAATCTTCTCTCTGGCCTCTCAATGTTTGTTTTCCTTCTCCTGTCGATGACTGGAAATTTTGAATTGAATTTTGGCTCCTTTCTTTCCTCTGCTGACAGTTTCCAGATCTGAAATAACTTCCTCAATCTAACATCTTTCCTGTTGTTCTGTTGAATGATATTAACCCCAAGTACCCCTCAGTATATGCTGAGCCCAAGCAACTGAACAAACCCGCCAAGTATTAATCTATTGCTACTGGTTGATTCTGGATCTCCAGCTTCAGTTTTCTTTTTGCATATTTTCACACGTATAGTCACCACAGATAGTGGTACGAAACCCAGGTCCCTAGCGCTGTGAGGCAGCAGTGCTAACTACTGGGCCACCGTGCTGCCCCTTATAGCCAATGGTTCTTTGTGAAATTTAGGAAACTGTTGTAATTTAGGAAACATGGCAGCCAATTTGTAGCTCCTACAAACAGCAGTGTGAGATCCAGATCATATTTTTTTCCCTTATGTGATCCACAGAATCCCTACACTGTGGAAACAGGCCATTCATTCCAACAAGTCCACACCAACCTCCTAACAGCATCCCACCCAGAGCCATCCCCCACCCTACTCCTGTACCCCTGCATTTCCATGGCTAATACTCCTAACCTACACATCCCTGAACACTATGGGACAATTTAGCATGGCCAATCCACCTAACCTGCACATCTTTGGACTGTGGGAGGAAATCGGAGCACCCGGCAAAGACCCATGCAGACAGTTACCCGATGGTGGAATCGTACCCGGGTCCCTGGTGCTGTGAGATAGCAGTGCTAACCACTGAGCCACTGTGCCACCCATGACGTAGTGATCAATATCAAATCGGACACCAGGGAGAATTCACATGGTCTGCCTTAAAATAGTATCATGGGTGCTTTTAACTTCACCTCAAGTGGGTAGTTGGCACCCCAGTTTAATAAGGCATCTGAAAGACAGCTCCTCTGATGGTGCAGCACCCCATCGGTACTGCTCTGGAATGCCAGCTTGGAGTTTTGTGCTCAATTCTTTTTGACTCAGAAGCGAGATCTGTTACTGACCGAGAAATGCTGATTCTGTATCCAGGTTTCGAAGATGTAACTGACCTGATTATATGTGGAGGTGCAATTGATCATTAAGTAAATTAAGCACTAGGCAGGCAGAAAGTGTGAGTAGAGCAAAACTGTTAATTGTCTCAATGCATCGTCTTGGAAACAACAGAAGAAGCAGCTTCAGATGGGAAGGCATCTATAGGATGGCCAGAAGTGTGCACTCCAATCTTCTGTTCAGAAGCCAAACTAGTTCTTCATTTCGAAACTGAAATACCACATCACTAAATAATATATAGAATAACAGATGGCGCAGGATCTTACAAAGCAATTATCTCATCAACCTCTGCAGTGTATCAGAGCCATCTGAACCTGGAATGAACTGCTACCAGTAATATCCTGATGTTGTCATCTGGGCAATATTTCTTCATTTCATTTCTCTCTATTCTTACTGCTCTTGTGCTGTGGTAGTGTCCCTACCTATAGCAGACACCTCAAGGCACTGGAGCAGTCCTACCAATGCTGCCTGTGCAAGATCCTGCGAATCCGCTGGGAAGACGCACCAACACCACACACGACCACAGCATTAGCCCAGGTATCAGGATAATAGCCGAGTGACTTTGTAAATATACTACTGTCTCCCTTCAACAAGATATGTGTGAATCACCTGCATTTTTCTTTCTCTCTCCACCATTCCACCCTCAACTAGAGGTGTGATATCCTTGGTTGTCACGGTGACAAATAGCTCTGGTTCCCCCATCACTGAAAGTGACCACTATCTGTTGGGCTGTAGTCGCATTCCACTGCAGCTCAGTGTCAACTTCCAATCACAGCCACTTCGGGATTGATACATTTTGAAAAAAATATATACTTAAGTGACCTTGATTTCTCAAGATGGATATTTGAAGAAATTGTTCTCATGGAACGGAAGAGGTTGCAGTACCAATGTGCCCATCCCAAGATGCCACCCGAGGTCATTGGAGGTGCCATTTAGAAGTCACTTTAGAACAGACTTTGTAAGGGAGTGACAGCCTCTCTTCCATGAAGGACTTCAATGTACCAGACAGAGTTCTCCAACAATCTGACAGCTTTCAGACTTACTTTTCCCCTTTTGACACTAAATCCACCAGATTTACTGACTTCAGCTACACAACTCCTGTGTCGTGCCTTGAGATGTTTGAAAGACGCTAAAGTTGCTATATGAATGCAGGTTGTTGTTGGGCAATCTCTTGACTTGTTCGCCCAGTCCTACAACCAGTGCTACAGTCAGTAGAATACAATACTGACTCACCTTCATTAAGCACCTACTGACTGAAGTGGAATACCATCCACTCATTCGAGTCTAATCAGTTGGATATTTGACTGGTAATATAAATGCAAGGTGAGTTTGGCAGGTCACTAAGGGTAACTCATGGAGATGCCTGACAACCTTAATTGTGACACTTTTGAGCCCAGCCTTTCTAATGTAACAGGATGGGTTTGTGCTGGGATCCAACAATGTCATGATGTAGACAGGACAGTCTGACTTTTGAACACACCACTGTCCAGTCATGTGAGGGGAAGTAAAGTTTAAACCATGCCATTCAAAAAAATTCTAAGCTTCTTCTTTGTTCCTCAAATAAAATTGCATCCTTGAATCTTAGAACCGAAACTGATCTGTGAGCTAACACTGACGGGTGGAGTGTTTCCATGGGGGGTGGTCGATTTCCACACAGAAATGTTCACACACTCATTGAACTCATTATTGGCATAAATTTAGCATCAGTCAAGAAAGTCATGGGTTCAAATTCCACTCTAGATGACTTGAGTTAACTTGAGTTGACTTGAGATAATCTAGATTGGCACTGTACTCCAGTGCTGAGGAAGGCCATACTGTCAGAGACGTGATTTAGAACAGAGGCCCTTTCTGTTCTCTCAGTTTTGATTTAATTTAGTTTATTATTGTCACATGTACCGAGGTTCAGTGAAAAATTTTGCTTCCGTGCAGTACAGGCAGATCATGCCACACAAAGATCATAGATCAAGGAACAGATCAACATTAGGTTTGAAATGTGAGGGGTTCATTCAGAAGTCTAATGACAACTGGGAAAAAGCTGTTCTTGAACCTGTTGGTACATGTGTTTAAGCTTTTGTATCTTCTGCCAGATGGAAGAGATTATAACCGGGGTAGAAGACCCCTCCCACAACACCATTCAAAGCAAGTAGAGGAATTTTCCCTCTTGCCCCCAAAGCCAAAATTCGTGCTTCAACCAACATCACCAGAAAAAAGTGATCTTGTTCTTATCATCATTACTTGTGGGAGCATACTGTGTACAAATGGGCCATGGCATTTCATATATTAAACAGTCACTGCAATTTAAATGCACTTCATTGACTGCAAAATGTCTTGGGATGACGTGAGGTCAGAATAGGCGCTATATGAATGCAAGTCTTTGCTCCATTTCCCCTAGATCCCATGAATAATAGAGGTCACTCACTGACATTCAATGAAATTTGAGTGTGGCACTTGGAGAGACAGATCAATCTGGGGACGAGCATTGAAAGATGGAGTGGTGCTCGTTCATTTGACACTCTGATATTGTCAATGAATCTCATCCATCCTTCCTATGAAAGAAATGGAGCTGAAATAACTCCACAGAGGCCAGTATCCCATCATCAAGACAGCTTTTATTTACATGTGGAGAGTCCTTGACACTGGTCCAACTCCCTCACAGCCAGCTCTCAGAGTGAACAGAACCCCTGACACTCCTGTTTATGTCTGTCAGCCAGGGCTCCCTGATTGGACCAGGTTAACAGCCTCAGTTAGGGAACTCATATTCTACAAGGTCCACCTGAATGATCTCGTTACATTCACTACAGGGGCTGCAGTAACAAAAGGGGCCGACAAGAAGTACACAATAAATGCATGGCCTGTGCTCAATGTGATCACTGCTTTAAATACGCTCAATGATTGCATATCCACACCTCTTTGATGTAGAGAATTCCAAAGATTGACAAGCTGCTGAGTGGAGTCATTTCTCCTAAATATTGGTCACAACCCAAATTTGAGGACCCTGTTAAATGAGGCTCCTTGTGACACATGGGCCAGCTGCCCCTGATGAGGTGCCATGCCCAATAATGAATCTGCCTGTTATAACCTAGGGATCTCCTCCACAACCCAAACTTTTCCAATTCTAATGGGCAAGAAGCTGTCGTATTTAAAGCTATTCTAGGCGTGCACAAAACTAGGTTCCCAGTGGAATTCAAATTGATCTGAATCACAGGGGAATCACAGAAGTCTTACAGCACAGAAAGAGGCCGTTCAGCCCAAAACATCTGCTCCAGCTCTCCAACCGAGCTTCATGAGTTAGTGCCATTCTCCTGCCTTTTCCCCATAGGCTTGCACATTGGTTCTATTTAAATAACCATTCCAGTATCCTCTTGGATGCCTCACTTGAACCTGCATCCACCACATTTCCAGAGAGTGCATTCCCGACCTCAAAAATCTGGTATTGTGAAAAAGGAATTCTCACATCACGTCACTTTTTTTGCAAATTTTTAAATCACTGCCCTCTTGTTCTTAATCCTTTTGCAAGATTCTCCCTACATTCTTCATTCAGACTTCTCATGATTTTGAAAACTTTTATCAGATCTCCCCTCAGCCTCATAACTGAAGTTTCTCACTCTGTCTCCAATGTATTCACACCCTTCCAATAGTGTGGTACACAAGAATGAACACAATACTCCATGTGAGGTCTAACAGTGGCTTATGCAAAGTCAGCATCACTTGCTTGCTCTTGTACTCTATGCCCCTATTAGTAAAACACAGGACATTGCATGCTTTATTAACTGCTCTCACCGGCTTTTCTGCCACCTATAATGTGTACTTATAAGTCAAGGTCACTCTGCTCCTACCCTCTGATATGGACTTATACTTGAATTCAAAACTGATCTAGGTTCGCACAAAGCTGATTTGGGTCTCTTCTAGAATTCAACCTGACCTGTGCCTCCGCTGGAACTTCATTTGATTTCATGAAGGCTTCCAAAAGTAGAAGCCAAGTCTGTTGGGGTCTCCTCAGTTGAAATACAAGCGACAACACCAAGTCACCACTTGCAATGTGGCCCGAGAATCTGTTTGCCTAGAATCCAAACTCTGCACGTCCTCCAGTTGCCCTGCTTAGACAAACCGTTTAACTGACGGCTTTTCAGAGAAGATGCTGATTCAGAACTGATAAACAAACTCTAGGCTTCTCAATCAACAGTCACGCACAGAATTGACTTTTTTATTCTTGCCCTGATGAGTGACTCACTATCTTCACCTTAGGCACCTTATTTATTTGAGTGAGACTAGTTCTCATGTTGCAGTAATGAAGTACTGGATGACTCAATTACAATGCTTCAGTCTCACTGTAGGGCAGCTAACATATCCATTATTTGAAACTGATAACAGCTGTAATATCATTAGAACAGATTCCCATTCCAATCCTATTGACTAACAAACTTTCTACAGGACGTACTCCATTTTAATTTTTTACGGGATGTGGGCATTGTCGACTGAGGTAGCGTGTATCATCCATTCTTAATGTCCTAATGGAGAACATCTGCCTTCTTGAACTACTCCAGTTCACAGGGTATAAATATATTCACAGTGCTGCTGGGGAGTTCCAGGACTTTGACCCAGTGATGGTGAAGGAGCAGCCATATATTTCCAAGTCAAGACGGTGCATGGCTTGGAAGGGAACTTGGAGATGGTCGTGTTCCCACGTATCTGCTGCCCTTGACCCTCAAGCTCGCAGGTTTGGAAGGTGCTGTCTGAGGAGCCATACATCAACTGGCTGAAACTCCATCAATGGCACTTTTCCAGCCTGGCATTTACAAGGAGAGGTGCTTAGGGTACATGGGAACACCAGTCACCTGCAAGTGACCCTTCAACTCACACATCATCTCAACTTGGAACAATATGATATTCCGTCACTGTCACAATGGCAAATGCTTGAAACCCATTAACTGTACCGTGGGTGTACTTTCTCTACACAGACACAATCACGGTTCAAGAAGTGGCTCACCACCATTGTCTACAATGGTTAATAACTGTTGCCCTTGCCATGGACACCAAATGTCAATGAATATAACTTTTTTCTAAATCCCAATACAGCATCTTCCTCTGGGACGAGACAATATATACACTCATGCTTCAAGAAAAGGATCAATGTTTCCAGCACCTTATCTCACTGCTCCCCACCTGCTTCAAGAATATCATGGTTAAACTTTTCCATATCCACAGGAACATTCAAGAAACAAATTACTAACTGGGTCACCCAACCAGAAACCATAGGATAGAAGCTGAGAGCTAGGTAGAGGTACAAGGGAGACAACTGGGGAAAATAATACATGATGTAGAATGACTTAGGTTGGTTTCTCACCCAGTAATGCATCCATTGCAAAAATCTTATCCTTATGTTTACAATTGGAGGCAGTACCTTAGCCAGCTCAGCTCTGAAATTCCCTCCATAAGCCTCTCTGCCTCTCTCTCTCCCTCATCCTTTTAGACACTCCTTAAAACCCACTTCTCCACTCACCTATCCTAATGCAGTGTGAATTACTTTCTTGCCATATGAAGGTAAGTTGTTGTTGGCTAGTTGTGGTGGGGTATATAGGGAGAATACCAGACCAGAAAGAGGCAGCAAGAAAACAAAATGACAGAGACCAAGTGCCAGAAGTGGGTAACAAAAAAAAACTGTAGGGACACAGCAGGAGACGGGCAACAGGGGACATGAGGGGGATCAGGGAGAAGGGAGATATTCTGGGTTTTACAATCACTTATTCTGAAAGTGAAAATGTCTAAATCCAGTCGTTTTTTTTTCAACTTGACTTCTCAATGAGTTTGGGGAAGGAAAAAGTGCTTTCAGGTACCAGTTGGTTTCAACATTTCTATTTTTGTATCTAACCTTCTCTTGAACTGCTTCAGGGCTTTGATGCAGATCCTTTCTCCGATTTCTCTCTGAATGTTATTCCCATATAAATGGAAAGCACTGTGAAGTGTTTTAACTGGAGCTTGCTGTCACAGGGCATATTAGCTTTGAGGTTTGCAAGTTTATCTCCCAGGTTTTTAACCCCAGGGTTCACGGGCACAGAATGGAATGTCAAGATACATTTGTCTACAGTGCATTCATATTTGGCATGACCAGGGATGACAGCTTGACAGAGGTCAGACTTATGCCCTTCCTATAACTAACTACATCTATTGCCCTTTGCTTGACCTAGTTGCAGGCCCCAAGTGAAACATCTCTTCCAAGGTGCAGACGATAGTTGACGAAGACCATTTGGAAAACCATTTACAATCCCTGGACAACGCCCCCACAGGTATGTATCCATTGGGTATACATTAAAGTGTAAAGGCTGGCAAGGAATTGTGTTGTAGGCAGAACTCCTGGGCCATTGGCTGAGGAATGAAAACAAAAAGTAGTGAGTGTATGGAAAAGGACACTCATAGCTGTCCCACAGCAGAATGCAACAACAAGTAACAACTGTCCCGTAAACATCACCCCTTGAAAATGGACAAGTGGCATTTGTGATTATGGGCAGAAAGAATCTACATTTATACAGCAACTTCCCATCCCCTGGGCATCCAAAATTGCTTTACAGGCAAGTCGATCATTTTGCAATGACATCACTGATATGATGCAGTCATTTAATGCACAGCATGCTCCCACAAACAGAAATATGATAAGGACCAAATCAACTCTTGTATTTTTAAGGAGTGCTGTTTTCGGATGGATCAATATTGGTCCAGACACTGGGGGAACTCTCCTCATCTTTGAATAGTGCCTTGGGATTTTTTGCATCGGGGTGTCATTTGTTGTGATGTTGCAAGTCCATACAATCAGGCAAGTGTACACCTAGAAGAGAGTTAAGTGCTAACGTCAGTGTGTGTTCTTGTCTTGTGATATTCTTGTGTGAAGAGATTGGTTCCATCTTGAAGTGTTACCACTGGACTGTGCAATCCTTCAGTTAGTCCATCAGTTTGACTTCACACATGTCTATGATAGAATTGCAATATATTTCTTGATGAATAAATCCCGCGATAGTTCAGTCCAAAGATTTGTGGGTTCGGTGGATTGGCCATGCTAAATTATCCGTAGTGTCCAGGGATGTGCACGCTTGGTAGATTGGCCATGGGAAATTGTGTTTACAGGGTGAGTCTGAGTGGGATGCTCTTTGGAGGGTCGTTGCAGTCTTGATGGGCTGAATAGCCTCTATCTGCACTGTGGGGATTCTATGATTCTGTGATTCTATGACTTGTCCCACAGGGCACAATCCCAGAGTAAGGGGTCGCATGTTTAGGACAGAAATGAGGAGGAATTTCTTCTCTCAGAGGGTGGTGAATCTGTGGAATTCTATACCACAGAGGGCTGTCGAGGCTGGGTCATTAAGTATATTCAAGGCTGAGATAGACATTTAGTCAGTAAGAGAATCAAAGAAAAGGAAAGGCAGCAAAGTGGAGTTGAGGATTATTAGAACATCCATGATCTCATTGAATGGCAGAGCAGACTCGATAGGCTGAATAGCTTTCTTCTGTTCCTACATTTTATTATGGTCTTAATAAGAACCCAGTCTCTTTGTTCATGTTACCAGAGAGAACACTTCAGGGTCTACAGCACACATAAAAGAGAAGCACCTTTGATATTAGCACAATGCTGCAGGGTCAACCTAGATTTGTGTTCTCATGTCTCTGGCGTGGGACTTGGCTATATGACTTTCTGATTCAGAAACAGGAGCTATCCACTGAGACAGGGATGAAACATCGAGGGTCACATCTTTCTGGGCAGCAAGCCTGAAGCAGGGAGTGTGACAGAAGCAAATCCATCCCAGTTCCTGCAAGCCACTGACGACTGGTGCTGGGTGTTGAAAGACAGGACATCTCTCTCCCTGGCACCAGAGCCCAAATTACAAAAGGTAGCGCAGGAAACATCTGCGGAACATATACCAGCCAGAAAGGCTGGCGCACAGACGCCCTCTGACATTGAGAAGATGCCTGTCGTCTCCAGCCCATTCCTAGAAGCCCACTCACTTGGGCATCTCCCAGGGAGTGTGAGACAGCCCAGAAGAGTGAAGCCACAAGTAAACAATGCCTCCTCATCTGCCTCCATCCTCCTATTTCTCTCCAGACGAGTACTAGTTAGCCCCCATTGTATATCAATGCTGGAGCTTGGAAACATTAACACCATCAAAGCCTGAGGATCCTGTACCACCCAGGCCTGTGGCAGAGCTAAAGTCAGCATTTGGATGTCACATGTCACCAAGAACCAACAACCCACATCCCCCTGCCCTCAGCCCTTTCATGGGGAGATAGAAATCACACAGCTTAATTTCAAATGTCAATATCTATTGTTCAACCGACGTCATTGAAAAGATAATCTGATGATGTGGTTCTCGTCCCGCTGCGCTGTTGATGGGATCTTGCTGTGCCTAAATCAGCCGCAATGTTTCCTTTGTTTTTTCAATCTTCAAAAATTCCTCATTGGTGGTGAAACATGTCAGCACCCTTCACAACTTCAGGATGTCCTTTGTACGCAAGTTCTTTTTTTGTCCCTTTCTTTTCTCTGTACTAATGCAGTCATTCCCTAAGTACAGAGTAATAATCTGTGCGGTGACCGTTCCAGTTTTTGTACACATTTACCCCCACAGGTGCGTTCAGACCTTTTGGAAAAAATCTTCACTTTTAGGTCCAAGTGAAGTTTGCTTTCAAAGGACATAAAACAGAAGATTTTTCCAAAGGGCCCAAACTCGCTGTATCTACAGATCCATTTGGATTCATTTTCAAGAGACCTTTGGTTTTGAGGTACTTTTAGCTTTTGGACATGTGAGTAAAGGATACCCAACTCTTTCTCCTTTTCCTTGCTCTCTCAGTGTGCAAATTGGGGACTGACTGCATAGTGAATTGTGTTGGCACTGACATGATGGGCCAAATTGTGTTTCGTTTCTTTTTTTTATTCTTCTGTGGGATGTGGGTTTGGTGGTTGGGCCAGTTTCCCATGCCCATCCCTTGAGAAGGTGATGGTGAGCTCCTCCTATTCTCCTTCTGTCCTTTATCCCTTGTCAAATTCTTTCTTAGTCTTGCCCCTCCTCGATTCTGAAATCTTGAATGACTCATTTTAATGACTCCATCAATGGCAGTCCCAAAGCTCTGGAATTCTCTCCCTGCCTCTAAGGTGGGTAATTAGCCATAGTCCAAGAGGGAAAATCAATATATTTGAGATAATTGGTTCTCACGCTTGAGGGGCAACAGTCTGCATCGAATATGTAGGGGCAATTGAGTAAGCAGGTGCCAACTCGAACTCAGCCAGAGATAGTAAGAACTGCTGAAGCTGGAGTCAGAGATAACACAGCGTGGAGCTGGAGGAACACAGCAGGCCAGGCAGCATCAGAGGAGCAGGAAAGCTGACGTTTCAGGTTGGGACCCTTCTTCAGCCAGAATGTGAACGGGATCCAGGCTGTTCCACATTGAAGTTGCCAGAGTCCCAGAGGACCATGGGGCTGCTCTCTCATCAGAGAGAGACAACTGGTGGTGGTTTAACCTGGGTGGAGGCTGGTCACCATGGCTCAGGTGAAGGGAGAGGTTGAAAAGGAGAGTCCTTCCTGGTAACATCAGCTGGAACAGGAATTGAACCAGAGCTGTTGGCATCACTCTACATCTCAAACCTTTCATCCAGGCAACTGACTGAACTTACATACTAACCAATGAGCTGTGCTAACCAGCTTCACTCTTTTAAAGCCTACCTCCTTGGCAAAGCATTAATTTACTTGGCCTCATATCTCATGTGGCTCGGTGACAAATTCTGTTTGATAATCACCTCTGTAAAATGCTTTAGGGCAATTTATTCCATTGAAGGTGTTATATGAATACATTGTTGTTGTTGCTGAATCCTGTGGAGTGTTGGTAGTAAATGGCTACAGCTGTCTTTGGCTTGTGCTTGTCTAACAGGCGGCCACATGATCCAGGTGTCATCTCCCAATCATTTTGGAGATTAATGAAACAAAAGCAATGTCAATGATAAATAATAAATACCATTATTTTTACAGACTGTCAAGAGCATTTACTACGTCAAGCTGAGTGTGATGACCTTGGTTTCCATGGTGCATGAGAAGCAGCAGTGAGGAGCTGCAGAAAAATATCTGTGTTTTTTTTTAAGAAAGACATTGACTGCTTCAAGAGCGGAGCTTAATAATTCATCTTTTTTCCAAGCTGTCACTGCTAATTTGCTAGTGACATCCACTCAGGTGATCCAGTGCACCTCTAGTCAAAGTTAACATGGGTACGCAAAATGTCAAATGTGAGCTTGGATGATAAGATAGCCCTGGAAGAAGCCCCTTCAGCCCTCAAACCTATGCTATTCAGTCAGCACCCCTCATCCATAATAACCCTGCACTTATTTTCCATTCAAGTATTTATCCAAATCCTTGGACATTCACAATGGATCTGCCTCTATCGCCCTTTTGGACAGTCCATTGCAAATTTCCTTGAATCTCTCTCGTCTAATTATGTAGATGTCCTAATTCTTCCTGAAGGGTCAACTTCCTTTCTCGTCTTTGAAACAGCACGTTTCTCAGCCAACCCAACAGTCAAGTGCTGCCATGGTTTAGCATCTGATCTGAAATGTGGCGTTTCCAACAGTGCAGCAATCCTTTGGTACTGCACTGGAGTTCCCATGCTGAATTTTTATGCCCAATATGGATAATTACACAGGGTGATGTTGATAGAGTGTGATGATGAGGGTTGGGAAGGGGTTTGGGGAGAGTGTAAATGCCTATATAGATCACTAATTCAAAAACAACATCCTGCCAATGCTGGAAATCTGAGATAAGGGTACTCAAATGCTAAGCAGGTTAGGCAGCATTTGGAGAGAGAAAAATGGGACTACCATTTCAGGTTCATGACCTTTACTTACCAATCAGGCTAAAAGGCCAGTTTACATTCTGTGCAGTTTGCTTTTTTTTCATATGTCTACGGATGTGGACACCACCGGGTGAGCCAGCATTTATTGCCCATCCCGAGCTGCCCTTGGGAAGGTAGTGGTGAGCTTTCTTCCTGAACTGCTGCACACAGGGAAGGCCTTGTGGTATTATCATTAGACCGGGTAATGTTCCGGGGACCTCAGTTCAAATCCTGCCATGGTAGATAGTGGAATTTGAATTCAGTAAAAACCCAATGATTACCATGAGGCCATTGTCGATTGTTGTGAAAAAAGATCCATCTGGTTCACTAATGCCCTTTAGGGAAGGAAACTGCCATCCTTACCTGGTCTAGCCTACATGTGACTCCAGACCCACAGCAACGTGGTTGACTCTTAACTGCCCTCTGGGCAATTAGTGATGGGCAATAAATGCTGGCCTGGTCAACGATGCCCACATCCTGTGAATGAATTGTGAAAGGTCCATGTGCTGGAGGTAGACCCATAATGCGATTAGGAGGGAGTTCCAAGATTTTAATCCAATGACAGTGAAGGAAGGGCAACAGGTTTCCAAGTCGGGATGGTGTGGACTTGGAGGAAACTTGTAGGTGGTGAGAGCCTCATGTACCTGCTGCCCTTGCCCTTCTGGGTGGTAGAGATTGCAGTTTGGATGGTGCTGTCTAAGAGGCTCGGTTAAATTCTGCAGTGCATTATGTAGATGGTACACACTGCTGCCAGTGAGTATTGGTGGCAAAGGGAAAGAATGTCCAAGGTGGTGGATAAGGTGCCAATCAGGGAAGTTGGATGCTGCTAAATTTCTTGAGTGTTGTTGGAGCTGCGCCTATCCAGGGAAATACTCTATTATTTTCCTGACAACTATCTTGCTCTAACTTTGCCTGTGTGTTTGTTTTGAATGTGGAGGTTAACACCTTGGGTGGAATTTTCTTTTCTTGACGCGCAAGACCATAAGATGTGGGAGCAGAAGTAAGCTATTCAGCCCATCAAGTCCACCCCACCTTTCAATGAGATCATGGCTGATGTGATAATCCTCAACTCCACTTTCCTGCCTTTACCCCGTAACCCTGGATTCCCTATTCACCATATTCCAGCCGTGGCCTGATTAGTGTCTTGTCTAGTTTTAGCTAGATATTCCTATATTTATATTCCGTTCCCTTTGAAATAAAGGCTGACATTCCATTTACCTTCCACATTTCCTGCTGAACTTGCATGCTAGCTTTTTATGATTCATGCACAAGGACTCCCAAATCCCTCTGGGCTACAGCCTTCTGCAGTCTTTACCGCTTTAAAAAAAAAGCTTCAGCTCTTCCATTCTTCCTGCCAAAGGTTATAACCTCACATTTTCCATTTGCCAAGTTTGCCACTCGCTTAATATGTCAATATCCCTCTCCAGATTCCATGTGTCAGATACACCTTCCCACCTACTTTGTAAAACACAAAATTTGCCATAATACATTCACTTTCCTCATCTAAGTCATTAATTTATATTGTAAATAAATGTGAACCCAGCACTGATGCCTGTGGCACTCCACTAGCTACAAGTTGCCATCCTGAAAACTCTCTCCCTTATCCCAACTCTTTGTCTTCTATTAGTTAGCCAATCCTCTATCCAGGCTAATATATGGTGGGTTTTATAATTGAGGTGGCTTGCGGGTTGGATTTTGCCATGCATTTACGTTCTATTCAGTTCATCACATATGCATGTATGGGTGAAATCTTATGTGTAGCAAGTTCCGTACCCATAAGATTCCAACTTCTAGGCTGGCGCACCCAACCAGCATTCCATTCTCCGCAAGCCAGGAATATCACTCACCCACAGCTTGTCACTCCCTGGACAACCCTGGAGATAATCAGAAATAGTCAAGGACGAAGGAGCAGCGCTCTGAAAGCTTGTGATTTTAAATAAACCAGTTGGACTATAACCTGGTGTCGTGTGACTTCTGACATTGTCCACCCCAGTCCAACACCGGCACCTCCACATCATCCCTGGAGAGGTCAGAGGCCAGACTTTAGCAATGCCTCCCTCCATGTTCTCTTGAAGGCTGCCAAGGAGAGAAGTTGTTTCCATCTAATGGATAACAGCAAGAGGCTGTCCTGGCGAGTAGAGAACAGCTTGGAAAGAGGTAGCTGTGGCGGTCAATGCCAGTGGGTTGTTCAAGAGCCCAGGCTCCTGTGCCATGGGAAGGTGATTGATCTGCTGCACACCACCAGGGTATATGCCACCATCTACCCTCTGCTTTATGCCTGATGAGTGTGAGTTGGCATTCTAAGGATGCCACTGCTCAGGACTGTCAACACAGGATGTTAGTGCCAGGCATCTCAATCAGATGCCTCATGTGCCTCAATAGCTGTCAATAATGTAGCCCCTTAAAGTTTTTGAGAAGATGTGTAGCTCAGGTTGTGGATGAGGTTGTAGAATTGCTCACTGAGCTGGTGTGTTTGGTTGTAGATATTTTGTCGCCCTGCTAGGTAACATCATCAGGGCGCCTCCGGTGAAGCGTTGGTGTTCTGTCCCGCTTGTTATTTATATGTCTCGGTTTGCTGGGGTCATTGGCCTACTTGTGCCACAGAAGAGTGGTCGTAATGTCACTGGGCTAACAAACAGGATAACGTTCTGGGGACACAGATTCAAATCCCACCATGGAAGATGGCAAAGTTTGAATACAATAAGCATCTGAAATTAACCATTTTCAACTGTTGTAAAAAAAACCCATCTGATTTACTAAAGCCCTTTAGGAAAGGAAAGCTGCCATCCGTACCTAGTCTGGGCCTATATGTGACTCAGAGCAACAGCAATGTGGTTAACTCTCAACTGCCTTTAATGCTGGCCTAGACCCTGAAGCCCACAGCCCATGAATGAATAGAAAATAATTTGTCACTTTAAACAGGCTTGTAGGCTTGATGAGACTTCACCCTTTTTACAGTAAGCATTTAACCAAATGAAGGCAAGTTGTATGTGACTGAGACTTCTCATGGGCTAGTTAACTCAGTCAGGCTACATCAATGACACTCAGTGTTTGTGTAAAAAGAAACTTGTTTATAAAGGAGACAACAAGGTGTAGAGCTGGATGAACACAGCAGGCCAAACAGCATCAGAGGAGCAGGAAAGTTGACGTTTCGGGTCTAGACCTTTCTTCAGAAATGGGGGAGGGGAAGGGGATTCTGAAATAAATAGGGAGAAAGGGGGAGGCGGATAGAAGATGGATAAAGGCGAAGATAGGTGGAGAGGAGACAGACAGGTCAAGGAGGCGGGTTTGGAGCCAGTAAAGGTGAGTGTAGGTGGGGAGTTAGGGAGGGGATAGGTCGGTCCAGGGAGGACGGACAGGTCAAGGGGGCGGGATGAGGTTAGTAGGTGGGAGATGGGGGTGGGGCTTGAGGTGGGAGGAGTGGATAGGTGGGAGGACAGGTTAGGGAGGTGGGTATGAGCTGGGCTGGTTTTGGGATGCGGTCGGGGAGGGGAGTCAGAGGCTTGGGGACCGCTTTGTGGAACACCTACGCTCAGTTCGCATCAAACAACTGCACTTCCCAGTCGCAAGCCAGTTCAACTCCCCCACCCACTCCTTGGACGACATGTCCATCCTGGGCCTCCTGCAGTGCCACAACGATGCCAGCCGAAGATTGCAGGAACAGCACCTCATATTTCGCTTGGGAACCCTGCAGCCCAATGGTATCAATGTGGACTTCACAAGCTTCAAAATCTCCCCTCCCCTGACCGCATCCCAAAACCAGCCCAGCTCATACCCACCTCCCTAACCTGTCCTCCCACCTATCTACTCCTCCCACCTCAAGCCCCACCCCCATCTCCTACCTACTAACCTCATCCCGCCTCCTTGACCTGTCCGTCCTCCCTGGACCGACCTACCCCCTCCCTAACTCCCCACTTACACTCACCTTTACTGGCTCCAACCCCGCCTCTTTGACCTGTCTGTCTCCTCTCCACCTGTCTTCTCCTTTATCCATCTTCTATCTGCCTCCCCCTTTCTCCCTATTTATTTCAGAACCCCCTTCCCCTCCCCCATTTCTGAAGAAGGGTCTAGACCCAAAACGTCAGCTTTCCTGTTCCTCTGAAGCTGCTTGGCCTGCTGTGTTCATCCAGCTCTACACCTTGTTGTCTCAGATTCTCCAGCATCGGCAGTTCCTACTATCTTTGTTTATAAAGGAGCCAAGTTACTGAAAAGCTTTATATTCACTGGAGCTTAGAAATCTACGCTTCCAGGTCCATGTGTCACATACACAACCACATTTGTGAACATGCGTGTTCAGACCTCAAACATAACTCATGGTGGCCTGAGGTGTTAATGGGTATTCATGACTTTTTAATGAATGTAAATGCGATTGGGAGAGCTGAACGTCCAGGAAGTTTCGGTGATCTCAATAGCAAACATTAACTGAGAAACTGAATTTTTACCTCGTGCCTAATGAAGTCACTCTGCCTGGAAAATTCCGCCCATTGACTCGATAAAACAGACATGATCATGGTATGAACACAATGGGTGTGTTGGGGCAGGAGCAGTGCCAATTGGGAGATACCCATTGGAATGTCTTATTGTAGCTGATGGTTTTGTAATCGCAGAAACAAATTTCTTGTTTTGAGTGTAGTCAAGGACAAAAATAGATCACCCTAGCATGAAACCACGGTGAAAGAGTGAGAGTAAAACAATTGTTCAGCAAAGAGCAGTGAGGCACAGCCTGGGTGCACACAGCTGCTGTTGCTTTGTCAGTAAGAAAGCAAACTGTATAATGCAGGATTGCAGGGAAGTTCTGAGTTTGGTTGTAGGGTCTTCATTCTAACTGTTAACCCATCATTTCACTTTCAGAACTGATGAAGATTCTGCTGCATGTTTACAGTGTTTCCTGTTGTTGCTGGGAGAACCAGAACTTGTTTGGAAAACAAGAGATGCAAACAAAATGTAATTTAAAATGTCTATTTCTATGCAATTGCTATCTTTCTCAATTTTATCGTTTTCTTGGTCTGCCTATGATATATATCTTTCTTTATCTTTCTATTTCCTGCAGTTATTTGTTGATTAAATGTGCAGTAATTACTTACCAGCCATTAATCCTTCAGCGCGGATGTCATTTTATACTAACTTATATTGAATTCCCGTGATCATAAACCATCAGTGTGACAGGAGTAGGAGCGAGCAGAATATATTATCCCCGCGACACAGTATGTTTAAGGAAAAGTGTCTCCTGAAACAAATGTATGCCTTCAAACTCACTTCATGTCTCCTGTGATATCATCTGAATTTTTGAACGTTCTTAAGTAGAGTTTATTAATCTCTGTATACTCCTGCACTGCAGACAGTTCAAAGCAATATTGGAGTGCTTTCTTACTGTTTGTTCTCGGAACGTGAACAACACTGACTAAGCCAGCGTTTATTTCCCTCAGTGTCCAGAGGGCAGTTAAGAATCATCCACACTGTTTGGATCTGGAGTTACATGTAGGCCAGACCAGGTAAAGGTGTCAGATTACCTTCCTTGAAGGACGTTAATGAATCAGATGGGTTCTTAATGACAATCAACAATGGCCACCATTAGGCCAGCTATTTATTATTGAAGTCAAATTTCATTGTCTACCATGGGATTTGAATCCAGGTACATAGAACGTTACCAGTCTAACGGCTTTACCACTACACCATTGCCACAGTAAGGCTTCTCTACTGCTGTATACACAGCGTATTTCACAGTTGAAATGAACAGTATGCATCCCTAACAGGTGTAGATTTGCATGTGAACCTGGCCAGGCGTTAGCATCAGACTAAACATAGTACTTTCTGTGTTATCTCCAGGACATCTGCCCAGATTGAAACTTCAAAGAGCTCTTTGAGACGACTCGGTCTTCTCTTGAACAAACTGGCACATTTTAATCTGCAAAGGATTGAGGGCTGCTGGAGGTCTTCCAGACAGTGAGGGAAGTGTTGACAAGGTTGATGGAGAGCAAATATTTCCACTTGCAGTAGGAGCCCAAAACTGGAAGCCATAACTATGAGCTGATCACTAATTAATTCAGTGGGGACCACAGAAGAAATTTCTTTACTCAGAGAACAACAAGTGTGGAGGTCACTGCAGTGAGATGCATTGAAGGGAATGTAGATCACTACATGACGGGGAAAGAAACAGAAGGATATGATAATAGGGTGAGATGCAGAGCAGTGGGAACAGAGTTAGGTGGAGATGGTGTTGATGGGTTGTGCTGAATGGCCTGTTTCTGTGCAGTCACTTCTACGTAGTTCTTCACATGAGATAACAAAGGAAAGCAGCTGCACTCTCACCAGACCCAATCTTTTACTGTTCCATTGATTACATGTTACAGCGATAACTTCTGGGCTGACTGATGGCTTCTGTTTAATTGCATTGTAAAATACGTGACAGGATGCTTTTAAGATGGCTAAATTTATTTCTGCTTCTATGAAGCTATTTACATACCAGTAGCTTTCTTGTGGCATTGCTCGTGATAATTTGGAATTTCTTGTTGCTTTATGACAATGGGACTGCTATGCTGTGTAACGCACAATGCATTGTCATTTTTTCATCGAGGTACATCTATGTTTAAAAGAATGTCGGGACTTATGAAAGGCATGACCCAAAAGGAGCTGTATAATTGTAGGACATTCTAAAGTGTTTTACAGTCAATTGAGGATTCTTTGAAGTGTAGCCATTGCTGTGATATAAGAAATGTGCACAGCAAGCTCCCAGAAACTGCAATGTGATGATAAACAAAAATCTGCTTTACTGATATTAAATATCAGCCAGGTTGGCAAGGGGACTCTACTGCTCTTCCTTAAAAAAGAAATGTGATGGTGTGAGTTACATCAGGGGGCAGACAAGTTTGAATTTTCATTGAATAATGATAGTGCAGCACTCCCTCAGTACTGGACTGGAGTTTGGTCTTGATCTTGTGCCATCTTCTCTACAGTGGGACTTTCTACAAGCTTCTAACTCAGCAATCCAAGTATTACTAAATGATCCCAAAGATGAACTTCTATAGTTAATCTGTATTGTCAAAATATCTGCGCTTCTTTACTGCTTGCCTCTTGAGTGTTCCTGATTTTAATTGCACCAACATTGGCTGTGCCTTCTGTTGCACGAGCTCTAAGCTATGAAATCCCCTTATCAAAACCTCTCTGTCTCTCCATTTCACCCTTTCCTCCTTTCAGACACCCTCAAAATCCATCTCCTTCACCAAGCTTTTAACCACCTGACTTAATATCACCCAATGTGCCTCAGTGATACATCTGATTTGATATGAAGCACCATGGAATGTTGATATAACCTTGCCGTTAACCATCATAAAAGCATGAATTTATCGAGTGGAGCCTTTCGCATCTTTAAGATGTCCCAATGTGCCTCAGTGCCAATTCATTAGAATTAGCTTTATTGTCACATATACTCAAATGAGTACAGTGATGGGATGGCACGGTGGCTCAGTGGTTAGCACTGCTGCCTCACAGCGGTTTGATTCCAGCCTCAGGCGACTGTCTGTGTGGACTTTGCACATTCTACCCGTGTCTGCGTGGGTTTCCTCCCACAGTCCAAAGATGCGCAGGCTAGGTGGATTGGCCATGCTAAATTGCCCCATAGTGTCCAGAGATGTGTAGATTAGGGGCAATGGGTCTGGGTGGGATGCTCTGAGGATTGGTGTGGACTTGTTGGGCCGAAGGGCCTGTTTATACACTGTAGGGATTCTAAGATAAATCTAAGATAAAAGTTTTAGTCACCGCTTATGGCACCATCTTGTACCCTCTTAGGTACAAGCTTCTTCAGTTACAGAAAAATAGAGAAGCGAAAAAGCAAATTTCAGGAATAACATAAAATGGAGAAAACAAAAGTTCAGAACAATGATATTCCAGTCCATGCTGGTACCTTGCCCCCCGCCGTCCGCACAGGGCCTTGACTCTAGACTGCATTGGGTTTCACCTCAGGGTTCACGAGGCTGGGAGATCACTCTGGAATTGCCTTGAGACTGGGAGTAAAGCTGAGGCCACGCCGGGCCAAGGGACCGCCTCTGGCAGATGGCCATGCCGGGCCGTGAGGACTCCATGCCAGACCACTACGCCAGGCCGAGAGGATGCCTCGTCAGGTCGGTGCGGAGGCCGGGGGGGGGTCAGAGATCAGAGGCCGCGTGGCCAGAGGCTAAGAGTTCTGACAGCATCAGGCCAGACGCTGGGAGGCCGAGAAGAGGAGAAAAGAAAAGACAACAGAGGAAAAAAAGACAGAGAAAGAAGAAAAGGAATGATGGAGTGGACGAGCTCCTTCTCAAGTTGCCGCTGTTGTAGAATGAGTGCAGTCACTATTATGGTGTCAAAACAGAAAACGTTAAACTGGAATATTACTTTAAACCACAGTTTCAGACAAGGAATATGCTACAAACATGGAAAGGCCATCTCCATTTCCATTTTCAATATTGGTTATCCATCTGACCTTGTTATATGAAGGTGTAGGATAGCTAACAGCTCATGCTGAGCTGTAATCGCCTTATAACTGCAGTGCACCTGGGTTTGTGCTCAATCTGGTCCAACACAGAGCGAACATCTGCAGCAATGGGAAGGTGTAGTCAGACAATTCCAAACAGAACCAAGGTCCCAGCAGTGACACCAGTCGGGCAAGCACAATGCAGTGTCGGAACTGAGGACACAAATTGTTGGCAGGTCAGTGAGATTGAATTAGAACCTATACCATCCTCCTCAGTCTGTCATTTTATCTTGCATCTACTGATATTGCTGCTTAGTTAGAAAAAGTTTTCTAATGGCTACTTGGAGGAACTGGATTACTAATCCACTGACATTACCTCCAGCTCTGTAAGCTAAAAAAAACGCCTCTCAGCCGCACTCATCAATATAAAGTAGGGATGGGAATAGGTGATTTAGCCTCTCGAGCCTGCTCCATCCATTCATTAAGATCATGGTTAATCAGATTATTCCACAATCTCTTTGATAACCTTTTGTCCCCTTGCTGATCAAGAATCTATAGCTATGTCTGCCTTGAAAATATTCAAAGATTCTGCTTCCACCACCTTTTCAGAAGAGAGTTCCAAAGACTCAACACCCTCTGAGTGAACAAAATGTCTCCTTACCCCTTATTTTATCTTTGCATTAATTATCGCCTGCTCCTAGTCTGTGTCTTGCTCTGTATTCTGTAGAGTCCAGTAGGTGTGGTTCTCAACCATCCAGGAGTGCCCTGATGCCTCTTGGAATTGGAATTAATATCCAGAGGAAAATTTAGAGGAAAGGAACTGTAGTGATTGGAATGAGCTCAGCCAGGTGGACTTCATACAATGAGTTCCCTGATTGGGGCTGTTAATCTGGTCCAATCGGGGAGTCCTAGCTGACAGGTATAAACAGAAGTGTTGGCAAAATAGCTCAGTGGTTAATACTGTAGCCTCACAGTGCCAGGGACCTTGGTTCGATTCCACCCTCGGGCGACTGTCTGTGCGGAGTTTGCACATTCTCCCCATGTCTGCGTGGGTTTCCTCTGGGTGCTCCGGTTTCCTCCCACAGTCCAAAGAAGTGCAGGTTAGGTGGAATGGCTATGCTACATTGCCCGTAGTGCCCACAGATGTGCAGGCTGGGCGGATTAGCCATAGTAAATACGGGGTTATAGGATAGGGGGAACTGGGTTTAGGTGAGATTTCCTCAGAGGGTCAGTATGGGCTGAATGGCCTGCTTCCACACTGTAGTGATTCTACGAAAATCAAACAGGCATTCAATGGATAGGTTCTGTTCACTCTAGGCTAGCTGGGTCAGTGTCATGTGCTATGTACATGTGAATAAAGGGTGACTTGGTGATAGGATGCAATTCTTCATGGAATTATTTCAGGAACTGTGTCTATTTTTAATTTTCATGTAACAATTTGGTGATTGGGAATGAAAGGTAGTATGACTGGGCAGGTGTTCAGATGACTAAAACTCCAGGGATACTGGTTACGAGAGTTTGGAAACACAACTTTTAGACATTCGGTAAAGGGCAAGTGGCAGTGTTGTTGTGATACTGTCAAACCAGAGACCTTCTAATGAGAGAGGGGGAGAAGAATAAAATACTATTTCAACTGAAGGAAAAACAGCTGGATGCCTCAGTATTTTGCTTCCGTTCAAACTGCCAAATAAAAGGTTTCATGGGACATGTGGTAGAAAGTGCCCCAGCTTTTTGCAGAAAACCATGATTCATGCAGCAATGTATCTGTAAATGAGGTTTTGAGTTTCCCAAATTGGAAACTCCTTGTCTTTTATTTTGATCAAGATTCAGTTGCCACAGAGACATCTGGAAATTTCAAGAAGCAGGCAAACACACAACGGCATTGTGTTTGTCCAAGTATTATCCCCCTTTGTGAGACACACTGACATTCCCCAATGATGTGACTTAGAGGTGATGGCGGAGGGGCTTTTGGTAGGGCTGCGTTGTTGGTAGCTGAGGGGGTTGTTACAAATAAACAAACTGCCAGGATGTTAGAAAGCTAGCCGTCTTGTTTAGTTCACACATCAATCAATCATTCCCACTCACAGCATTCCTTATTTGTGTTCCACAATGAGGTAGCAGGCATGGAACACAAACATGTGTTCCTCTTTTCGAAACAGTCAAGATTTTGCTTTTTTTATTTTCTAAAAGCACAGTTGGGAAGTGGTTTACAGTAAAACATATGACTTGCCAGAAGAAAATCTTACTGTGAAATTGTTCTGCACTGGGTAAATACATCTGAACTCGCTTGTCCTCTGTCCAAATGATTCATGACATCTTATTAATGTGTCTCTGATGAATTTCCTCACCACCTCCTCTAAACACCCCCACTACTTTTCATGTTATTTATTTTCCACACTTTTTTCTGCTGTGTTTTTGCAGTCTCTTCAAGAGATCCCTTTTGTAAGGCACTTGAATTGGATTCTGTCTCTTAGCCTGTTCGAAATGATTCCTCTTAAAAATATTCCCTCCAGTGCCCACTCCCAGAGTGGCTCACCACAACCCACAGTGAAATCGGTCACCTTAATTTCAAGGCTGATTTGTGATCCCTTATTCTGATGGGGTCTGTGAGGTGGGACAGGTGAACAAACTGTAAACAGATAGACCAAATCTGACTGAGGAACCTGACTGGCTATCTTACGCAGAGATTGGAAAGGTGACTTTGAGGATCTTTTCAATACTATGTTATGCCAGGGGAACCTGCGCCCCTACCTCACTCCTAGTTCAATCACCACAGCATTTGTGATGTGCCCTGGTTCCTTTACTCAACGGTGCTGTTATAGAAACATCAAATTATAGAAAATAGCAGCAGGAGTAGGCCATTCAGCCCTTCAGACATGCACCGCCATTCAACATGATCATGGCTGAACATCCAACTCAATAGCTTGTTTCCCCCCATATTCTTTGATCTCTTTATCCCCAAGTGTTATACCCAACTCTCTGAAATCATACAATGTTCTGGCCTCAACAGCTTTCTGTGGAAGTGAATTCCACAGGCTCACCACACTCTGGGCGAAGAAATTTCTTCACATCCCAGTACTAAATAGTTTACCTTACCCTTAGACTGTGACCTCAGGTTCTTGACTCTCCTGCCATTGGGAACATCCTTCCTGCATCTACCCTGGCTAGCCCTGTTAGAATTTTATAGCTCAGGACGAGCGTCGTTTCTGTGCATTTTATCACAGTAACATGACAGATAACATCTGGATACCATCTACCACGAGGTATTTAAGAAGATTAATGCAATTGATACTGTGGTTGGTTCTCTCACCAAGCTGGTTCATTAGTTTGCAGACATTTCATTACCCTACTGGGTAACGTCATCAGTGCAGCCTCCTATGAAGCGTTGTTATGTTTTCCCGCCTGATATTTAAACTCTGGGGTCTGTTGGAGTTGGTTACAGTAACCAATTCCAATGGATCCCAGATTTAAATACCAGGTGGGAAAACACAACAGCGTTTCATTGGAGGTTGCACTGATGATGAACCAGCTCGGCGAGCCAACCAATCTCAACATCCACAACCTGAGCTACAAATCTACTCAAGAACCTAACGCAATTGACAGGTCAAGAGACGGACAAATATTTCTTCCCGTGGCAGAGTCCTGAACAAGAGGACATCACCTTAAAATTCAAAGCCAATTGAAACATGCTCATTAAGAAGCACTTCTTCGCCTAAAAATCAGGGAAAATCCTGGACTCTTTTCCCAAGAAATGATGTTTTATTCATTCATTCACAGGATGAGGGCATCGTGGGCTAGGCCAACATTTATTGCTCATCCCTAGTTGCCCAGAGGGCAGTTAAGAGCTAACCACATTGCTGTGGGCCTGAAGTCATATGTAGGCCAGACCAGGTGAGGATGGCAGTTTCCTTCCCTAAGGGACATTAGCGAACCAGATGGGTTTTCCTGATGATTGACAATGGATTCATGGTCACCATTAGACTCTTTAATTCCAGATTTTTATTGAATTCAAATTCCACATCTGTCATGATGGGATTCAAACCTGGGTCCCTAGAACATTAGCCGGGTCTCTGGATTAGCAGCCAAGCGATAGTACCTCCCCATGTCAGGAATCAACTGGAAGTCTTGTAAGTGAGATTAACGGATTTTGGGCTAAATATAAGAGTTGTGGACGCAAGGCAGGTGGTCAGAGTTAAAATACAGGTCAGCTGTGACCTAACTGATTGACTGACCAGGCAGATTCCAGGAAGGAGTGGCTACCTCCTGCTCCCAGGTGCTGCGGTTTGGTGGACAATATTGGCTTCGCTCAGCTCGCCACTGCCTTCTGAATTCACTCTTAGGGATAGGCAATAAATCTGGCTCAGCCAATGGAGTCCACATCCCCTGAGTGAGTAAAACAGGATTCACTAGGTCGGCAAAGTTTGGCATGCATTCATATCTGTAAAAGTCCTGCATCTGTTCATGGAAATTGTCAGAACCAGGGCAATGAGACATTCTCCATCTCACTATTTTTTTTGTCATGATGTGGACGTGCTGGTGTAGGACTGGGGTGGACGAGGTCAGAAGTCACATGACACCAGGTTATAGCTCCTTCACCAGACAAAGTGGACTTCACCTGACATAGGAGCAGAGCTCCAAAAGCTTGCAATTTCAAATAAACCTGTTGGACTATAACCTGGTGTCTTGTGACTTCTGTCTTTTTTTTGTCAGGATCGCTGCATGTTAGGGTTGCTGCACTTCTGGGTTAGTGTAGTCATCAAGGTTTCAGACTGCCCTGTCTTAAAGCCAACTCTGTCTAACTCCACTTGAGGTTTCCTGCAGGGGTACTGCTTGCAGCAGTGCCTGGGAAATTAATCCTCAATCCCAGGAAAACCCTAGAAGGTTGGCAACCATGATGCTGATGATAAATATTGATCCTCGCTGAGGATCTTTCCATGAAATTCCCATTGGGGAACTGCGGTTTTCGGAAAATCAGTCTATAGCCTTGTAAATGAAGTGGACAATCAGAGTTAAGTGTACAGACATGTTATCGGCTGTTTCAGTTCCTGAGGTGGAACATAGGAACAGGTCTAAGCCATTCAGCCCATTGAATCTGCTCCCTCATTTAATTTGATCATGGCTGATCAAACGCCATTACACACATTTTCCGCATAACCTTTTTTAGCTGAGAGCTTAGCTTTAAAGACTCCATACACTGTGGGTGGCACAGTGGCTCAGTGGTTAGCACTGCTGCCTCACAGCACCAGGGACCCGGGTTTGATTCCGTCTGTTGGTGACTGTCTGTGGGGGATGTACATGTTCTCCCCGTGTCTGCGTGGGTTTTCCCCGGGTGCTCCGGTTTCCTCCCACAGTCCAAAGATGTGCAGATTAGGTGGATTGGCCGTGCTAGACTGTCTGTAGTGCCAGGGATGTGAGGCTAGCCATGCGGATAAGGTAGGGGCTGGGTCTGGGTGTGATGCTCTTTGGAGGGTCGGTGCAGACTTGATGGGCCATATGGCCTCTCTCTGCATTGTAGGGATTCTATGATTCTAATAGGAACAATGGACCAAAAGAAGGCCGTTCATAGATCCTGTTCTGCCTTTCCTGGCTTATCCATCTCCCTACCATTTTACCTGCATTATTTCCATACCTCTTGTTTGATGAATAGCGAGAAATCTTTCAATTTCTATCTTGACCAAGCTCAATGACTGTGCGACTCTGTTGATCAGTTAGTCTGCTGTGGGTATGCGAGCTGCACACATAGAAATCGTTTAGTCAGTTGCAATGCTTCATAACTCATTATGTGTTTTATTGTTTTAAAGTAACTAACCAACCAAGTTTATGAATCCCCGATGAGCGACTGATCATTAGAACACTATCATTAACATGATAGCGGCATGAATTTACTCAAACTCCTATAATATGCGTAGGGTTAATATTGGAGGTCTGTGCGCACATACAAATGTACAAATTAGGAGCAGGAATAGGCTCAGCTTACGTTGATGTAGCACCTTTGACATGTTAAAATGTTCCAAACTGAACAAAATAGTGCACAGATCAAAATGAATCAGTTTTGTTTTGCTTGTATGAAGTATTAAATGTATACAGCTGACACTCAGATTGAAAGTTTGAAGGTTGATGACCACAAAACTCTGAGAACTGACTATAAGGATTCCTACAAGCTGTGGTGATACAGTTGATGTGCCAACACCTAGCGACTCTTGTGATTCAACTTAAGCCCACAGAGCGCTGAAACTCCTGCAAGCATCCCCACGGTTACCACCAGTGACTGACCTCAATCTGATGTCACCAGTCCCCATGCCCACCGAACGCCCCCTCACACTAGCGTCAAGGCTGTGATCTCACTGTGATCTGACTGTGCATTCGGTACTGGAGGAATTTTTGCTTTGGGGAGGCGACGGCCTAGTGGTATTATCGCTGTACTGTTAATCCGGAGAACCCTGATAACATTCTGGGGACCTGGGTTTGAATCCCGCCATGGCAGATGGTGGAATTTGAATTCAATGAATTGAATCCAATGGACCTGCACAGAAAGGGGGAGAATGTCCAAACACCAAGTTGACAGTTACCTGAGAGTGGAATCAAACCCGGGTCCTGCTGCAGTGAGGCAGAGTGCTAACCACTGACCTACCTCAACCTTGTCGACATTCTTTAGGTACCACTATTCCCTTCTATCAACTTCCTGGGTGTCACCATTGACCAGAAACTAAACTGGACAAGCCATGTAAATACTATGGGTGCAAGAGCAAGTCAGAGGTTAGGAGTCCTACAGCAAGTAACTCACCTCCTGACTCCCCAAAGTCTGTTCACCGTCTACAAGGCACAAGTCAGGAGTGTGATGGAATACTCCCCACTTGCCTGGATGAGTGCAGCTTCAACAACACTCAAGAAGCTTGATACCTTCCAGGACAAAAACAGCCCATTTGTTTGGCACCACATTCACAAACATCCACTCCCTCCATGGCTGACACTCAGTGGCAGCAGTGTGTACCATCTACAAGACGCACTACAGAAATTCACCAAGGCTCCTTAGACGGTACCTTCCAAACCCACAACCACTTCCATCTGGAAGGACAAAGGCAGCAGATATACAGGGAACATCATCATATAGAAGCTCCCCTCCAAGGTGCTCACCATCCTGACTTGGAAATATATAGCCGCTCCTTCACTGCCACGGGGTCAATATCCTGGAATTCCCTCCCTGATAATAATGGGTGCCTCTACACTAAATGACTGCAGTGGTTCAAGAAGGCAGCTCACCACCACCTTCTCCAGAGCAACTGGAGATGGGAAATAAATGCTGGCCCAGCCTGTGACGCCAATATGCTATGAGCATTTTTTTTTAGAAACAGCATTTGGTATGTTTCAATCAAGTCACCTCTTACTTTTCAAACTCCAGTGTATATAAGCTTAGCCTGTCTAACTTTTCCCCATGAGACAATCTGACCATCCTGGGTATTAGTCTGGTAAATTCTCTGAGCTGTTTCCAATGTATGTCCATTAAATGAAAGCTCAAAAGTGGAAAGTGTTTTTTGACTGTGTCAGTTTCGCCCAGAAAGGCTGCCTGAGGGTTGGGAGATTGGTGTGGGGAAAAGATGGCTACTTGGAAAAATTAAGACTTGAAGTTCAAGGGGCATTCCTGTTCCGCACCTTAGTCACTCGGAAAACAAAAATCTAAGGCATTGTTGGATCTTGCTGAAACGAGAGACATGTTGCTGAAGTTTTTCACTTTGCACTATCAAGACAAATGCAAGATTGCCAAATTTCAAACGCTCACACAATTTATCCTATAGGAGGAAATGGTGCTGATTGGTTGGCAAAATGGCTCTTATTGGCCAAGGTATTGCCATAGTCAAAGCAATGAGTGACTATAGGCTCCTGAAGTCCCTGGGTAATTCAAAAAACACATTCATTTCACATGCAATGAATGGGTCTCTGTTTATGAATGTATGTTGCTTTCAATAAATGAGCCATGTTACAAGCTCATCTGGCTATTGTAACTTGGATTTTTTTAAAAATTCATTCACAGGATGTGGGCATCTCTGGTTTGGCAGCATTTATTACCCATCCCTAATTGCGCAGAGAGCAGTTAGGAATCAACCACATTGCTGTGGGTCTGGAGTCACACCTAGGCCAGACCAGGTAAGGATGGCAGTTTTCTTCCCTAAAGGAATTTGTGAACCAAATGGGTTTTTCCAACAATTGACAATGGATTCATGGTCACCATTAGACTCTTAATTCCAGATGTTTATTGAATTTAAATTCCACTTGGGTCGCTGCGTTAACAGTCCACTGATAATACCACTAGGCCATCACATTCCCATTAGTGCAGCTTTTAGCGTACTCAGGGTTATTGAGAAAATGCTGAACATTTCTGAGTTGTCTGAACTTCAGTGCAATTGAGGAGGTCAATTCGAAGGGGTGAAGGGTGAAGTGGGGAAAGGAAGATTTGGATGGACCATTGACTCAGGCTGTACAATAACAGGTTGCACTTACATAGCCCCTTTCATATGGAAGAAATTCTTGAATTGTTTCATGGAGGTAGTATAAAAGAAAGCCAGTCTTGCATTTATATAACATCTTTCACAACCATAAGATGCCTCAAAGTGCTTTATAACCAGTTGAAGTGTAGTCACTGTCATAGTTTTAGGCACACCAATTTGTGGTCGTCCCAAAACTAGCAATGGGATAATGACCAGATAACCTTTTTTATGCAATGATGTTGACTGAGGGATAAATATTATGGCCAGTGCACTGGGGGGTTAACTCTCTTGTTCTTCTGATACCATGGAGTCTTTTACACTCACTCGAGCAGGATAGCTGGGGCTTCACTTTAACATCTCATCTGAAAGATGGCACCTCTGACAGAGCAGCACCTCCCTCAGTACTGCACCAGCGTTGTTCTCGCACTCAGGTCCTTGAGAGGGTATTAGAACTGGGATTTTGTGACTCAGAGGCAAGAGTGGAGATTTTTGGAGGGGACGTGGGTCTTAAAGAGGGAGAGGAGGGAATGGCAGACTGTGGGACCCAGGTAGATGATGGTACAGTCACAGGGCTTAGGAGGGAAAAGTGTGAATGCAGGAGGTTGGAGGTAGAAAAGTGGAAAAATTGGGGGAGGGCATTGTTATAGAGATGGGGAGGAGACAGGGCTGTGAAGGGATCGAAAAATGAGATCGCTCCTCTGCCACGTAAACTTCCCATTGTTCACACTGTGTTGGTACATTGGCACAGCCCATCCAGCTTCCCGGTGGCAGTCTACCACACCGGAGTGGGGTGGGGGAGGTGAGGGGGTGAGGGAACTCGACCCCATCACCTGATACGATCGCAGTCCACCTGAGCTCAGAAAATCCCACAAGGTTTTTCCCAGCCATTGTCATGGCAACAGCAACAGCACTCCTATGTGCTACCTCAGAATGTCACAGCTTAACCCTGGCCTCAAAATAACCACAAACATCTAGCATGCTCCTGAGCACTCTTCTGGGACATGTTGTCTTGTATATGAATGGCGACTATTTAAGGCTTGGTTGTGGGTGTGCCACGGGGATGGTGATGGCCTGAGAGTGGCAGTGCCAAGAATTTATTGTTGGCCTAAACCAGATGCTGCTGTCCCAACCACAAGAGGTTCTGGAGAGGAGCCATACCAGACTCGATACATCAACATTCTCTCTTCAGATATGATTGAGCTGCAGAGGAGATTTACCAGGATGTTGCCTGGGATGGAGCTGTTTAGCAATGAAGAGAGGCTGGATCAGTTCAGGTTGTTTACTTCAGAGCAGAGAAGGCTGAGATAAGACGTGATTGAAGTGTTATGAGATTATGAACGGCATGGACAGGGTGGATAGAAAGCCGCTGTTCATCCTCAGTTGAAGGATCAAGGGGCAGCACGGTGGCTCAGTGCTTAGCTCTGCTGCCTCACAGCGCCAGGGACCTGGGTTCAATTCCAGTCTCGGGTGACCGTCTGTGTGGAGTTTGCACGTTCTCCCGGTGTCTGTGTGGGTTTCCTCCGGGTGCTCTGGTTTCCTCCCACAGTCCAAAAGTGTGCAGGTTAGGGCGGATTGGCCGTGCTATAGTGCCCAGGGATGTTTAGGTTAGGTGGGTTAGACATGGGAAATGCAGGGGTAGGGGAATGGGTCTGGGTGGGATGCTCTTCGGAGAGGCATTGTGGAGTGGTTGGGCCAAATGGCCTGCTTCCATACTGTAGGGATTCTATGATACTATTCTATGTACAAGGGGACATCATTTTAATTTGAAAGGCAGGACGTTTAGAGGGGAATTAAGAAAAGTGTTTTCATCCAGAGGGTGATGAGGCTCTGGAATGTACTGCCCGGGATGGTCATTGAAGTGAGAAACCTCACAACCTTTAAAAAGTACTTGGAAGAGCACTTGAAAAGTCACAGCATTGAAGGCTATGGGCCAAGCACTGGAAAGTGGGACTCATAAAGATTTAGAGCAGTATTTTTTGGTGCAGACCTGATGGGCTGAATGGCCTCTTCCGTACTATATGATTCTATATGTCTAGATGCTAAGCTTCTCTCTCTAGCATTCTCTGTGTTTGTCAAGAAGATGTTTTTCTCAGTGAGCGAAATCAAGTGGTGTCACAAAGCCGGAAGGAAGTGATATGGTAACTGGAGTGGAATAAACCCGTGATGCATTGGAAGAAGTGACTGTTGTTACTGATGACTGCACTTCCCTCTTTGCAACATAAAAGTGACAGAAAGTGTGACATCACCCTGCGCTGTGGCTTAAACAAAAACCCAATGCAGAGAATTGAGGGCGGCACCTGCAGGAAGTGTGCAGCAAGAGATGTGGGTGTGGGTTTGGCCCAGTCTCCATGACAATGCGTGAGAAAGCCCTTTCGCAGGGGCTTTTATTTTGCCACTTTCTCGATGGGCTGGTGGAGTGTGAAATGGAAATAGAAAGTAAAGGTCGCCCCCACCGTCTCGCTCAGTGGGCACTAACTCCTCACGGGCTGCAACACTGTCTCCGCTCAACAGTCGGAAGGTTTGTCTTTATCTGCCACAAGGTGAGCCCACATCTGACAAGTCCCTGCTTTGGAGCTCAATCTTTTCCAGAATATGCAAGTGCAGCACTTTCTGATGCCCTGCCCTTACCTTGCCCTCACAATGACGCAGTGAGACAACACTGTGACACCATGCGGTGACTGTACCTTCAAGGTTCCATCAGCCCTGGCCAATCCTGCCCATCAAACGAAACAAGAAATTGCATTTACATGGTATCTTCTAACTCTGTAGCCACACTACAGGAGGAATAACACTGAGCCACGTAGAGATAGGGCAAGCAATGGCCAAGTGGTATTATCGCTGGACTGTTAATCCAGAGACCCAGATAACATTCTGGGGACCTGGGTTTGAATCCCGCCATGGCAGAAGGTGGAATTTGAATTCAATAAAATATCTAGAATTAAGTGTCTAATGATGACCATGAACCCATTGTCGATTGTCAGGAAAAACACACATGGTTCATTCGTGTCCTTTCGGGAAGGAAACTGCCATCCTTATCTGGTCTGGCCTACATGTGACTCCAGGCCCACAGCAGGGTTATTGTCTCTGAACTGCCCTCTGGGCAATTAGGGATGGACAATAAATGCTGACCAGCCAGCGACATCCTCATCCTGTTAATGAATAAAGGAAAAAAAATAGAAGCTTGTATAAAGAGTTGGGTTTTAAGAATCACCTTGAAGGGAGATCTGTTACAATAGTATGTATCTTGGAAGAGGTTGGGTACTGGACAAAACTAAAGAGATATGACTTGAGTCTGAGATGACCTTCTATTAACTGTTCTATGAACTTTGTACACTCTTAGACTAAGAACAAGGTTCCACATGGTGTCATCTCTCTCTGCCATGTGATCTCTTCCATCACTACTGACATAGCCGACTAGTAACATATTTTAGTATTAATTTTTTCTTCTTCAAAGGACGGGGAGCTAGAAAGACAGAGCGTTTTAGAGAGCTTAGGGCCTAAACACCAGGATCTCAGCACTAGAAATTACTAAAATGGTGCTGAGGGAGTGGTGCACTGTTGGAGACATTATCATCGAGTATGTTTCGGTCTGGGGGATGCCTCAGACCAAATGGACCCAGGAAACACTGATGGTTATATGTCAATTAAGGGATAATTTGGTGAAGACTGGGAACAAGTAATGTGGTGGACTTGGACTAGCAAAGTATTTGCCAGGCCTCTGTTTAATCAACTTTTAGTGTCGGTGAGGAGTGCCATTTTTCGGATGAGACGTTAAACCAATGCCCTATCTCCTTTCTTTGACAGATGTACAAATCCCATGGCATTATTTGCAAGAAAGGGGAGGGACTCTTTCTTAGTAACACGTCAATATTAAGTCCTCAGTAACTGAAATCAGATTATCTAGTTATTATCAAATAGCTGTTTTTGGGATCTTGCTGTGTGCAAGTTGACTAACACAAATTTACAATGTTACACTAACATTTCAAAAATACTGAACTAGCTGTCAAGTGGCTTGAAATGTTCAGAGGTGATGAAGGACATTGGATAATTGCAAGTTTTCCTGTTATTTTAGAAAGCTGAATGTCATTGGTCTTCCCAATGTCAATTTTATACCAGTCCACAAGTGAATGGGTTTGCATACATTCTAAATTCCATGAAATGTCATAATCAGTTTATACCTTTCACTCAATTTTCACCTTTCACATAGTTCTGAGGAAGGGTCACCGGACCCGAAGCATTAACTCTGTTTTCTCCTCCACAGATGCTGCCAGACCTGCTGAGCTTTTCCAGCAACTTTGTTTTTGTTCCTGATTTACAGCATCCGCAGTTCTTTTGGTTTTTATACCTTTCACTCATAGCCTTCAATCCTTAAAGATGTCTTTTGTACCTTGGTACAACCTTTGTCTTGTATGCTGCCATCCATGATGGAGTCTCCATGAGTTAGATCTTAATCTGCCAGACACTGCCTGGATTGACCGGCTCAGTAGGATGGGCAGGTAATGTGGATCAGAGTGGTACTAACAGCATGGGAACTCAGTCCCTATTCTGCCTGGCATGGATTTGGGACCTGCTCCCTTTGCCCTACTCACGTTAGGCATCACAATGTTGTCTGTGGGACCTGTCTACATAAAGACAGGACTACATAAGAAACAATGCAATGATATTTAACTCCAGGTTTTCACATGAGCACAAAGTCAAAAATGAAGCACAGCATATTGAGCTTCGTTGTTGAGGATGTAAGGTGAATAGCTTAAAGGATAGTGAGCTGTTGTTCTACCCTATTGTTCTTAGCCACCTGCCGTGATACCATTCACCATCTCCATTCTCATTTAACTCTGCTTTCTGAAGAATATTAAAGTGACACCCTTACTTTTGTGGTTCATACTCCTATCCCTATGTCCCAGTCCAGAGGCTTGAGCTCAAATCTCATGTTAAGATTGCAACGGGAAGGTGACAGCCTAGTGGTATTATTGCTGGAGTGTTACTCCAGAGACCCAGGAAACTTTCAGGGGACCCCAGTTCAAATCCTGCCATGGCAGATGGTAGAATTCAATCTATTAAAAATCTAGAATTAAAAGAGTCTAGCGATGACCATGAATCCATTGTCCATTGTTGGGGAAAAATCCATCAGGTTCAGTAGTGCCCTTTAGCAAGGGAAACTGCTATCCTTACCTCGTCTGGACTACTTAATGACTCCAGACCCACAACAATATGGTTGAGCCTTAACTGCTCCCTGGGAAATTACAGACAGGTAATGAATGGTGTCCTAGCTAGCGACATCCCGTGAATTAAAAAAACAAAATGCAGAACTGAGGGAGTCCTGAAGTGTCAGAGGTACTGTCTTCCAGATCGGTCGTTAAAACCGAGATTCCCAACTGCCCTCTCAAATGAATTCAATGGATCCATTGCACTATTTCAGATGAGGACAGGAAATTCTCTCCTATGTCCCTGCTTCTGTTTCAATCAACATCTCTAAGACAATACATTATCTGCTCATTATGCTGCCAATGGGACTTGCAGTACATAGAATCCATCAAATTCACTTCCTCCACCACTAACGTTCCGTAGCAGCAGTGTGTACTATCTACAAGATGCACTGCAGTAATTCACCAAGACAACACCTTCCTCACCCATGATGACTACCATCTGGAAGGACAAGGGCAGCCGATACATGGGGACACCTCTCCACCGTCTGCAAGCTCCTCTCCAAGCCTCTCACTATCCTGACTTGGAAATGTACCGCTGTCCCCCTTCAGTGTCACTGGGTCAAAGTCCTGGAACTCCCTTCCAAAGAGCACTGTGAGTCTATCTATAATAGATGGACTGAAGGGTCTAGGCCCGAAAAGTCAGCTTTCCTGCTCCTCTGATGCTGCTTGGCCTGCTGTGTTCATCCAGCTCTACACCTTGTTATCTCACCATCTTCTCCAGGTTAGTTAGGGATGGGCGATGACTGTTTGCTCAGCAAACAACACCCACCTTCTCCAAACAAATCAAAAGATTTGTTTCTATATTACATCAGTGACCCTAATGCAAGGAGAAAGCAAAATACTGTAAATATTGGTAATCTGAAATCAGGTGCAAATGCTCAGTGCAGCAGCAGTGGAGTCAGAATCAGAGATAATGTTCCAAGTCAGTGACATTCAGTCAGAATTGATGAAAGAATCTGACAATAGGGCATCAGAAACTGAAATGTTAACTTTGGTGCCGTCTATCTGCAGATTACAACCGGACCTGCTGGGTATTTCTGGTTCTGATTTTATTTAAAGTGCAATTGGGTGGCACAGTGGCTCAGTGGTTAGCACTGCTGTCTCACAGCGCCAGGGACCCAGGTTCAATTCTACCCTCGGATGACAGTCTGTCTGGAGTTTGCCCATTCTGCTCGTGTCTGTGTGAGTTTCCTCTGGGTGCTCTGGTTTCCTCCCACAATCCAAAGGTGTGCTGGTTAGATGGATTGGCCATGCTAAATTGTCCCGTAATGTGTAAGTTAGGTGGATTACACATGGGACATGCAGAGTAGGGATGGGATGCTCTTTGGATGATTGATGTGGACTCGATGGGCTGAATGGCCTGCTTCCACATTGTAGGGATTTTATGATTCTAATTGATTGTGTGACCCTTTTCAGGAGTACCTGAGGGACTAAAAGGTGCCACATGAATGCAGAGCTCTTTCTGTTCCAAAATATTTCGGTACTGACATTTTCTTGGGCAGGTATAAGCAGCAATGGGAGCGGAGGCAAATTGCCAAAGTCAAAGAGAATGCAGAGAGACAGTGATTTTCAGACTCTTGCTCTTAAATTTTCATTCAATGTAACAGCAAATTCAAAAAAAGCTAAGAGGCACCACTAATGTCGCTACAATTTCACGCAAGCCTTGCTGAGCAGCCTGAAGCATTCTTCGATAACTTAGATGCGTGTGCATTATGGGGAGTGCATCTTCAATGGACAAAATCCTGTTTCCCCACCTCCCCGCCCAAACAACTTGCTCATCGCTGGAAAGTTGAGATCAACGGAGTAACCAATTACTGGGTTGTGAAGTGATCAAGTATAATTGAATTTGCAGTGCTCATGTTTAGCAAGTGTTTCTTTCCTTCAAACGTAAGACCTGCTCTTCAACAATGCCTCATCACAACTCTCCAATGCTTCACAGGCTATAGTCTTGAAGTACAGAGCTAGGTAAGCACAGAACACATAGTTAAATATCACAAACCTTCAGTGAGGTCATAGATCCGAGAGAAATCATGGTGCAAACGGAGGCCATTCATCCACCATGTCTGTTCAGACCTTATTCTTCAACTGCCTTGCAATATTAGCTGTGACTCAGTTGGTAGCACACTTACCGCTGAGTCACAAGGTTCTGGGGTCAAGCCCTACTCCAGGGCTTCAGCACAAAAATCAGTACAGCAGATGGTATGTGGAAACAAGGCCCCATCTACCTGTCTGGCCAGATATGAGATTTCATAGTGCTATATTGAAGTAGAACTGGGCAGGACAATCTCTTCTTTCAAGGATATGCAGCAATGCAGCGATGAGGTTAAAATCAGATCAGCTGGGATCTTACTGAATGGTGGGGTAGACTCGGCAGGCTGAGTGGCCTTCTCTCGTTTCCGCCCTCCAATGGGGTATGGGCAACGCTGACAAAGTCAGCATGTGTTGGTCCTTTCTAATTGCACTTGAACTAGTGAGGTGTGGGGGGTGTGCTTGCTGAGGCCAGTTCAGAGGGTATCGCTGTGGGAGGGGTCAAGGTTTGAGTTATAAAGAAAGGCTGGATAGGCTGGGACTTCTTTCACTGGAGCATAGGACATTCAGAGACAACCTTATAAAAGTTTATAAAATAATGACGGGTATAGATAGAGTTAATGGTAGTTGTCTTTTCCTAGGAATGGGGGAATTTCAAGACTAGGGGGTGCATTTTTAAGGTGAGAGGAGAGAGATTTATAAAAGACATGAAGGGGCAAATTTTTTACGCAGAGGACCATTCACATGTGGAGTGAACTTCCTGAGGAAGTGGTGGATGTGGGTACAGTTACAATGTTTAAAAGACATTTGGATAAGTACATGAGGAAGAAAGGTTTGGGGGGATATGGACCAGGAGCAGTCAGTTGGGACTAGTTTCATTTGGGATTATGATCAGCATGGACTGGTTGGACAGAAAGGTCTGTTTCTGTCCTGTATGACTCTATGACTTTAAGACATGCAAGGACAGCAGATTTCCAACTCTCAACAACATGGATGTTCCAACAATTGACCTTGGTTACATGGTCATCATTACTGAGACTAAACTTATGCTCCACATTTATTAATTGAATTTCCATTCTACCAGTTGCCATGAACCCATGTCCATTGACGATCTGTACAGGTCTCTGGATTATTAGACTAGTCACAGAGCTACTACACCATCATCTTTGGTGTCCTGGTTAACATTTTAAAGTGACAGACACTGCACTGTCAGAAATAATGGCAGGCCCTTAAAGATAATCTGATCTGATCTAATCATCTGAACCCCATCTGGTTCACTAATGTTCAACCAAACAAAACAGAAATTGCTAGAAAAACTCATAATTGAAGAAGGGTCACTGGACCCAAAACTTTCACTCTGATTTCTCTCCACAGATGCTGCCAGACGTGCTGAGCTTTTCCAACAACTTCTGTTTTTGTTTCTGCCATCCTTACCTGGAATGGCCCACATATGACTGCAGACCCACAGCAATGCGGTCGACTCTTATCCACCTTCTAGGCAATTAGGGATGGACAACAAATGCTGGCCTAGCCAATGATGCCCTCATTCCATGAATGAATTTTAAAAAAAAACATGCAGAGGAGATTTATCAGAATGATATCTAGGATGAGGAACTCCAGAGATGTAGAGGAACCAGGGAAACTGGGATCATAAAGGGGTTATTTAAGTGAGCCTCCCAGACAGAATGCTAGTCTTCTGTTCCATAATTAGTATGTTTTGTTTGGAAAAAGGTTCCTGGGCACTGCATATTGCCCACTTCTAATTGCTGTTGAACCAAACTAACTGATTTAGAGGATTCACATAGCAGGAGTTAACCCACTTAGAGTCATAGAGTCATACAGCATTGGTCCGACTCGTCTGCACTGACCAGACATCCCAATCTGACCTAGTCCCATTTGCCAGCATTTGACCCATATCCCTCTAAACCCTTCCTATTCATGTGCCGATCCAGTTGCCTTTTAAATGTTGTAATTGTACCAGCTTCCACCACTTCCTCTGGCAGCTCATTCCATACACGCACCACCCTCTGCATGAAAAAAGTTACCCCTCAGGTCCTTTTTAAATCTTTCCCCTCTCACCTTAAACCTATGCCCTCTAGTTCAGGAACTTAAACAGAAATTGTTGTGACCCATCCTTAGACCCGAAACGTTAACTCTGATTTCTCTCCCTAGATGCTGCCAGACCTGCTGAGCTTTATCAGCAATTTCTGTTTTTGTTTCTGATTTTGAATTGTACACAGTATTCTAAAAGTGGGTTCACTTCTATAGACTATTAGCTAGAGACTTTGCCCTCCGAGCCCTGTGATATTACCACTACACCAACACATCCACTCCTCGATAGAGTAAATAAAGAAAAACCATTTGACTGACAGGATGACACAGATTTAAGATAATTGGCAGAATAGTAAGAGAGGAATTTTTAAAAAAAAGGGTGGTTCTGGTTTAAAAGACACTTGGGGAGCTGGAACCAAACTCAATAGCAACCTTTAAAGAGAAGTTGGATATAAACATCAAAAGGGAAAACATTTTCAACGCTGTGATAAACAGCTGTTCTATTAAAGCAAGCGTACAGGTTTAATGGGCCAAAGGACATCTTGGAACACTCCATGTAAACAGTTGCGTGTTTTCTTGCACTCCACTGTTCCAGAGACTGAGCCCATGTCTTTCATTTGGAGTCGCCATTTTTTTAATCCCCAATCAAAGGCAAGAGCCCATTGTTTGGTAAAGGTGTGTGCATTACTGGCATTATTTGGCTGTTCCTCATTGCCTCGGAGCAGGTGCAGGTGGGTTGCCTTCTTGAAATGCAACAGTCCATATGTGGTGGAATCACTGTCTTTTCTGTTGTTGACAGGAGCGAGTGCGACACACAGCCTGCCCCCTATGGGCTCACATACAGTCCATGCTGTGGGCTAAGTGAAAACACGATTTTGCATGTGTTTGCTCTTGTATTGAGAAGATTCCAAACACTCGCAACAATCAGATGATCAGTCATTCAATGAGATTTTTGTTGTCTGTTTCTGTCTATAAATGGGATAAAAGGTTTCACACAGCAGCAAAATGAATTAATGTGAGGATTAAGAGAGTCTGACCATTACTGATGGATCAGCTAATCCACGGGACTCCATGCGTCGCTTGTCTTGCTGTCAGATTCTGGTCAATGATGATCCTTTTCGGAAGCTCTACGTCACTCTCCAGTTTGTCATTGGACATCCAACGCTGCTTGTCAATTGCATTCCATAGTTTTCTCTCCCTCTTTCGCTGGATAGTAGGGAAAGGAGGGAGCAACTTGGAGATATAGGGAAAAGTGGGAAAGTGAGTTAAAAAGCACAGGACAGGGAGAAATGGAAAGAAGGAGAAGGCTGCTTATGGAGAAATATTCTACAAAGATAAAAGGCCATTGCATAAAGAAAACAGTCTAAAGGAGAGGGTTGGGGCTATAATAAATTGGTGAACCCACCTGACCTCATTTATTTTTCTGACCATACCATCTGAGACCATTGATTGGAAGTCTAAACCCAGTGAGTGAATTAATGTCACTCATCAGCTACACCCTGGAAATGAATAATTCCCATTGTCCAGGAACATGCGATCACCCAGTATTAATTAGGGTTCCTCATCGAGCACCCCTCATGCATAAGACTGTGAATCATAGAATCCTTACGGTGTGGAAAGAGGCCATTCAGCCCATCAAGTCTGCATCAACTCTCTGAAGAGCATCCCACCCAGACCCCACATTTCCCATGGCTAACCCACCTAATATGCACATTCCTGGGCACTATGGGGCAATTTCCCAAGGCCAATCCACCCTAACCTGCATGTCTCTGGACTGTAGGAGGAAAGTGGAGCACGCGGAGGAAACCCACGCAGACACAGGGAGAATGTGTAAACTCCACACAGACAGTTGCCTGAGGCTGGGATCAAACTTGGGTCCCCAGCGCTGTGAGGCAACATTGCTAACCACTGAGCTACCATACCTTGAATGCTCAGTGAGATCCCATCATTGAGCCAGTGCAATGGGATCCACACTTCAGAAGTATTTTACTGGCTGCAAGGCACTTTCAGATGTCCAGTGGTCATGGGAGGGACTATATAAATGCAAGTTTATTTTTCAACAATCCTACATTTAATGCAATATGCTGGGGAGCTTGTGAGGGCGGAATGCAAGAAAATTTCTCATATGACAGTCATTTTCCACTGGTTATAATTATTTGAAACAAACCTGGTCTACAATCAGGGTGCCCAGTGTCAGTGAAAAGAGGGAGAGTAAAGGGTTAACAGCTTCCAGCAGAGCAAGGTAATCCAGCCACTGCGTGTGGAGACACAGATAGAGAGAGATTACAAAACTGGCATGAAATATGTTTCTTGGGCAGAATAATTGCCCAATTTTAATTGTCCATAGATCATATTTATTGATGCTTTCAACTCTCAGGCTTCCCTGCAGTAGCTTTGAAATACCTTGCTAAGGAAACAGGTAGCACCAGAGCGGCTCAGAATTGATGCAAGGACATGCAGTGAGTAAATGAGCACAGGTGAACTCACTTCAGTTATTGCTTTACACAGTATTACAGGTGCACAATATTCACAGCTCTGGTAACAGGCCTTTCAGCCTAAATGAACCGAGTCAGTGCTTATATTCCAGACCAGCCTCCTCCAATCCCACTCCATCCAACCTCAATAGCATGGAGGCTTCCATCTTCCATTGCAAATCTATCTCATTTCCACTTAAATTCTTCTTGGCTGTACTCACCTGCACTACTCCTTGCAGTTGTGAGTTCTACATTCTAACCACTTTCCATGTGAAGAGGTTCCTCCTGAGTTGTCTACTCCTAACAGTCATGTGTTTATGGCACCTGGAACAGGTTAGTACAGTTGAACGGGGTTAGGTCTAATTAGCACATCACACAACGAGGCACATTACACATCATGGTAGGAAGTCATACTTTGTCATAGGACCTTGCTTTCTCTTGCAGCCTCATGGTAAGATGATGAGGAATGAACGTGTTTTTCAAAGAACATTAGTGCTGTTGTGAAATAGGCTGGAGTGCACTATTACTCCAGACCCATTACTCCATGGGTCACAGTATAAAATAAAAATAGCTTTTCCACTTACCAAGACAATTCAATACTTTGTATTTTACCAATTTTTATAGATGCATCATAAAAAGTGTTCTGCCCAGACGCATCACGGCTTGATGTGGCAACTGCTCTGCCCAGGACTGTAAGAAACCACAGGGAGTTGTGAACACAGCCCAGTCCATCACACAAGCCAACCTTCTATCCATTTGCTCCATCTTTACTGCTTGCTGACTTGGGGGGGTGGGTGTGGCCAACATAATTAAAGACCCCTCCCACCCCCAGTTACAATCTCTTCTAACCTCTTCTGTCAGCCAGCAGATAAAATAAAGCTTAAATACACATACCAACAGATTCAAGAACAGCTTCTTCCCCGCTGTTATCAGACTTCAGAATGGATCTGTCAAATTTTAAATTTAATGTTGACCTCGCTCTTTGTGCACCGTCTCTGCAGCCGTAACATTGTATTCTTCACTCTATTCTATTACCCTCATGCACTTTGTATGGCATCATCTGCCTGCACTGCACACAAAACAAAACTTTTCATAGTATCCAGATTCATGTGACTATAACAAATCAAATCAAATCAAATCAAAACAAATCAAAACCAAAGAATCTAACAACCAGGCTGTGTAATAAACACAACTATGGGTTTATTAACAAATGAAACTTATTCAAAAAATGCAACAATGTAGAACAGAGGCTAGGAATCCTGCAGTGGTTAACTCCTGACTCTCCAGAGCTGGTCCACCATCTACAAGGTACAAGTTAGGAGTTTGATGGGATACTTTCTACGTGCCTGGATGAGTGCAGCTCCAACAACTCTCTAGAAAGTCAAGAAACCTGACATCAGCCAGGAGTGCCACCCGCTCCGTCCACCACCAATGCTCGGTCACAGCAGTGTTTACCATCTCCAAGATGCACTGCAGAAATTCACCAAGGCTGCTTAATCAGCAACTTCCAAACCCCACAGCCACTACCACCCAGAAGGGCAAGTGCAGCAGATACATGGGAACACCTCTCCAAGTTATGAGCAATCCCTGACTTGGAAATATATCACCGTTTCTTCAGCGTCACTGGGTCAAAACCTGGAACTCCATCCCTAACAGCATTGTGGGTGTCCCTTCAGCAAATAGACTGCAGCAGTTAAGAAGACAGCACACTGACACCTTCTTAAGGGCAACTAGGAATGGTTAATAAATGCTGCCCAGCCTGTGACACCCACATCCCATAATTGAATTAGAAAAGAAGCATCAAAAGAAAACAGCATCCGCAGTTGTTTCGGTTTTTATTTCGAAAAGAAGTATAAATGTTGATCGCTGTTAACATCTCCCAAAATGCATGCGCGTACACATACACACACACACACACACATACACACACACACACACACACACACACATACACACACCCTCTCTCTCTCTCTCGCTTGCTCTCGTTCTTCAGGAAAACAGACAAAGAAGGAGGTTTCTTCAATAGATCTGGCTTTCTAGAAAATAAGTCATTTTGGCCAGTGTGTCTTCTTCTTCAAAGCTAAAGGGTAAGGCACAGGATGTTCTGGAGTCAGCTGCTCTGATTCTCTGGCACATGTGGTGAAGTCACTAATCATGCACAGGTATCTCTTCATCTCACAGTTACAGCTTGCCCAGGAGATACAATCTTGCAACTTCCATTCAAAAGAACAAATAGCTCGCTCTCTGAACCAATGTAGAGGGTTTTCTGTTCAGAACTGTAAGAGATCAGCTGAGCTTGTTCATAGCACATGTTCCTTCAAATCAGCTTGTTCTTAGCAGGTTTTCCTCCAACAAAACTAGATAAAACAAGCAGCTCTCCAGTCACTGCTCAAGACAGCTGCAGCAGAGTCTACCACAAAACAAACAATTATCACCAGTCACTTAACATACTCTCCAATGTCCACAGGGAACTTTCAGTGACCTCTTTTATAGAAATCACCCCAGGTATGCCCTCAAAACTTGAAATAAATTCCTTTTCTGCAAACCTTTAAAACTCCGGTCCTTCGAATCATATTAAATATAAAGCATTTTTGTAACACTGGTTTCTTTACCACATGATACTCTGTAAATTTGTCTTAGCAGAGAATATTCTAGTTGTTATTTGTATTACAATAAAGGAATGGGCCCTGTAAAGTATTGTAAACTTTCTCCAAGTAACCCCTTTTCTATCCCTTCAATCTGATGTGTACCATGTGTTACAGAATAGATCACTCTTAGGAATTTAACTGATTGCCTTACTGCACAGCAACATCCCAACCTGAGTTGGAAAGTCAGAATCTAAGTGAAAAAAAACAGTATCTTGAATTTGTAAAGTTACCTCCTGCCTTGTTGCAAGAAGTTCTAAGGTACTTCACAAGTGGTGAATGGGGACATAGATGCAGATGACATTTGGAAGAGTCAGAGGCAGGTGACTGAATATACTCCAACAGTTTTTGAAGACAGTCTGTATGAAGATACAGAAGAGAGGCAGCCACAAGGAAAAGATTCACAAAGAAACAATACAGCTATCACAGACGCAAAACTCTCTAGCCGTGTTGGAAAGGGTGGGTGTGTGGGAGGTTGGCAGGATTGTTAAATGTACAGTAAACTCATTTTGGAAGGTTGGAGGATGTCAACTGAGAGAAAGTGTTGCAGTGATACGACAGGGGTGGGGGGTGGCCTTGGGCCAGTGGAAGATTTCTGGCCTAGAAGAATGATTTGGAAGGATTATTTTGGGAGGTAGGAGTCAAGATGTGAGAAGTAAACAGGGTTCAGGACTTTTAAAGCCATAGGTAGCAGAAACCTTGTCTCTGCCACAGAAAGTTGTGATGATCCCTACCAGACACGTGAGCTCAATGTGTATGACTTCCTTTGGTAATAAGCAATGGCCTGCCCAGCTAGAACATGTCACCCAAGCCCTTTGTAAAGCAGACCCAAAGGTACTTGTGGCATAGTGGTAGTGTCCTTACCCCTGGACCAGGAGGCCTGTGTTCAAGTTCCATCTATTCCAGAAATACACAAGAACATCTCTGAACAGGTTGACTAGAAAAAAATAGGATAAACAAAAAGAAAATTAATAAAGCAAAAACAGAAATTGCAGAACTTCAGAACAGTTCTGAAGAAGAGTAACTGGACCCGAAACATTAACTCTGGTTTCTCTCCACAGATGATGCCAGATCCGCTGAGCTTTTCCAGCAATTTCTGTTTTTGTTTTTGTTTCAGATTTCCAGCATCCGCAGTTCTTTCAGATTTAAAAAAAAATTCATAAAGCAGACCCAGGCATGTGTCTGCAGAACTGTCTGTCCCAGGCTGGGATCAGTTATGTATGCCATGAGTTGTGGCTCTAATTTGGTATTCGACATATAAACAATGTTGCTTTTCAGTCAGGCGTCCTGAGTTATTACAATAGTATTTGTGAATTAGCACATGATTACTCAGGCTAAATGTTTGACTATTAGCTAATCATAGATATATTTTAATTCAAAATTGTTTCAAAACTCCACGCCTGAACACAACACATACACTATATATATAGTACTCAATGCCTGATAAACTTTGAATTCCAATGGACCGGTCATTTCCCTTGTATTGAATTCTTCAGAAAGTATATACAACATTCTGAGCTGTATATTGTCTAACCTCTGAGAATTATTGTTTGCAAGGAGCGCAAAACAGATAGAGTGTGCATTTGAACCATTTTACCCACCAGAAGCATCACTTTGTGGCATGCTCATGTAGAAGTGAGTTGGTGAAACTTCACCAAAACAGAACCACACAGTTGCTAATGTTTTAAGAGCTGCATAAAGCCGGTCATGCGAAACATGGATACAGTGACCCAAGGGAATCGAATGAATGAAACCAAAGAATTAGTCAATGATAAGTTTTCTGACCTCAGGTACATTGGCTATTGGGACTTACCTCCTACTTAGCAGAAGCAAGTGGGCAGGCTGACTTTGCATTTGGGGGCACCAGCTGTTTGTGAGGATAGCTTTTGATTGCGTCCTTTCACTCCTTGATCTCCAGCAACGTATGGCAGATTACGTAGATGGGTTATCAGCTGTGGATGCATTTCCTAAATTTCCATCCAAGAGCTGTGTCAGGCAGCCATGCACACCACTACCCTGACCTGATAGAGGCATGCTGACTGCGAGGCTTTTTCAGTGCAGGGAGGATAACCCTGTACCTCCGCAGGGGGAGTACCTAACTCTGTACGATGGCGAGATCAGATACTAAGAACAGACTGGTACAAACCAAAACTGACACCAAGCAGCAAGTGGGGTGCTGATTGCCGAAGCAAGACTTTAAATTTGGGTCAAACAAACATAAGTGGGGCTAGTTCAGTTTGGGAACATGGGCGGCATAGACTAGACGGACAGAAGGGTCTGTTTTCATGCAGTATGACTCAATAAATGTTTGCGTGGGGGTGGTTGGAAGCCGGAGGTGAGGGCTGGTTGGTGAGGATTGCAGGAATGTCTTGACAAATAACCCAGAGAAACGAATCATTACCATTGCTATATTTTAGCTAAATAAAGGCCACGTAAAATAAGATATTCTTTGAAATATTTTCATGTACACTCACCAGATGAATGGTGGGTTAAATGGCTTGTGAAGCGAAAGCTTTGTAGATTGGTGCTATTTTTTAAATTGAAGCTAATAAAATTACTGTACTAATCACTGCAGCGTTGGCTGCCTGTGTTTTTCAGCAGGATTCAGTCACGCTAAGGCTGATGAAAAAATGATTCATTGCAGCACATCGCATTATGGGACCTTTTCCAGAACAATTTCCAATACTCAGAAGGGGTTTCTGATTGCAATGTTTTTTTTCATACAGACGCTGGGAATTTTGCTGTTATTCGGAACTGTAGCAATAACTGAGCCTGATTTTCTGGTCGAAATACCTCAGTTTTTTTTGCATCAAAGAGATCCCTGAGGTTGTAAAATTACTAGTTTCTGAGAGGAATTGTAAACCACTTGCGCCAGTGACGTGATAGATTGTTCATTCTTTGCTGCAACCACAATGGTATACCTGATGTATAATTCTTTTCGTATTTAATATCCCATCACATTAATTCACACCATTAACAATGGTCATTTGTTCCGGTTTGTGCAGGAAAGGCATTCCACTTTATATCACTTTTACGTTCAAAAATTAAAAAGCTTAACGTTATGCAGATTAAATCCAGGAAAAAAAAGCCACTAGGTTAAACTTTCCATAAATTATCTATAAGTGTTAATAAAATCGTCAGGAATAAGCAGAGCTGTGTAATTTATGACTGAAATAGATTGCAAAATATGACTTGAAATGTAAAGAATATTCTTCAAAATCCATTAGTGAAAGCTGCTGACAGAGAAGGTTGTGAAAAATCTTTTAAGCGTTGTCAGGGGGAACTAGGTGAGATAGTTGCCTGGATCATTGTCTCGTTATTTCCGAGTTCTGGGTCTATTTTGAGCCCTAACTGATGGCAGCACGGTGCTCAGTGGTTAGCATTGCTGCCTCACAGCACCAGGGTTTGATTCCACCCTTGGGCGACTGTGTCTGTGTGGAGTTTGCACATTCTCCCCACATCTGCATGGGTTTCCTCCGGGTGCTCCAGTTTCCTCCCACAGTCCAAAGATGTGCAGGCTAGATGGATTGGCCATGCTAAATTGCCCATAGTGTTCAGGGATGTTTAGGTTAGGTGAGTTAGACATGGGAAATTAGGGGAATGGGTCTGGGTGGGATGCTGTTTGGAGAGGCAGTGTGGACTTGTTGGGCCGAATGGCCTGTCTCCATACTGTAGGGATTCTATGATAAAGGTGTTTTTTTGCTTCTGTCATCATTCTTTGTGTTATGATCCTGAGACTATCAAGCCAGGTAATTGGGAATGGGACAACCAACAACTAGCTAGATATATGTGAGCAAGGCCCAATGTTGCTGATTTAGGCATTGGGATAAAGTTCTGTGATTAGTTAGCCACGTTCTTGCTCCTGAGTTGAAATGTACAAAATGGTCCTGACAAGGTACATGTGGGAAGGATGTGAGTGCACCCAGAACTGGGAGGCTCTGTTTAAAAATTAAAGGTCACCCTCTTTGGATGGAGTTGAGAGGAATTTTATTTTCCTCAGTAGGCCGTGTGACTTTGGAACTCCTTGCTTCAGAAAGGCAATGGACATGGGATATTGGATATTTTTAAGAGCAACGTAGATTGATACTTGTTAGGCAATGGAATCAAAAATTATTAGCGGTAGATGGGAATGCACAATTCTAAACACAAACAGATCAGCCATAATGTCATTGAATGGCAGAGTAGACTCAAAGGGCTGACTGACCTACTTTTGCCTGTAATTTTCATGTTCATGTGTATTTGTGCCATTTTATAAGCATGTATATATACTCATTATTGACTCACTCCAGGTTTAGATACTCCCTGAATACACAATGATTGTCACTTATAACATCAATGCCTATCTATTGGGGTCTGTCTCCTCCTCTGGAACCTTCCAATAATTAGACACCTTGTGAACTTTTTAAATGCCTGGTAAAAGAGTTTGTGTCAAGTCTTCAGGACACTGAATTTGAACATCAAGCGCAGGTACACAAGGGAATACTCTCAGCTCCTGTGTAACAAAGAGGAATCCTAAATCCCACATAATAAAAAATAACTTCCAGATTTCAAGGTTTTCTCAATAATTTCCTATTGCAACAGAATTGTCACAGATAGACTGTCAGATATGCTGTTGATGTCTGGCCCAAGGATTTTGAAAGAGACCCAAAAAACAAAAGAGAACATTTTTCAGAGTTTGGCAAAACTCAAAGACGTAACAATTCTGAATATATTCAGTTGGGAATATTGGGAAACACTTTGTAGAAATTGCTCCTTGTAATTTAACCATTAAGGTCCAAGTGTTATTCTAGAATACTATTGCCATGCTCCCTCTAAAGCCAATAAGAAGTGGTGCCTGAGTGCTGAGTGCTTCAAGTGTGACCTAACCAGGGCTTTGAATATCAGAAGCTGGAACCATTAACCCAATTGTTTCAGCTTTAATAGTTTAAAATAAGCAGAAGATATAAAATCTAGCATATTTACAATTAGTCAACTGAAGTCTTTTGACATGCAAAGGCTTACCTTGAAACTCCAGATTGATGTTCCAGTTCCCTTGGAGGATGAGTTTGCTGCACTGGTGCCAATCATCACCAAGCATAGGGTAGATATGGGCAGGAGATCAAACCCACGTCCCTCTGCTGAAAGGACAGATTGAACAGATTGTATAGTGCACCGTTATGGAAACAAAATAAAAATCTGCAATTCAAAATGCATTGTCTAAATGGAACACTTCCTCAGATCATTTTAATTATCCAGATCTCTGGAAGACTGAGCTGTGTTTGATCTTCAATCAAAAATTCACAAAACATCAATGCACTAAGTTAAGATCAAACTAAAGGCCACTCGAGTTGCTGCAAGGCTAACACTGTTACAATATTTAGATGCTGCCTGGTTTGGGAAGATTGCTTATCTGCAAAAAGCCTACTCTCTCTCACATTGCCTTGTCACAAAAAATATATTTCTTTGATAACGTGAGTTTGTTCTTTTTTTTGTCTTTGCAAAGAATAAACTTTTGGAATGATTGGGTTGCAGGTTTTATAAACTCTTAGAATCCATACACTGTAGAAGCAGACCATTTGGCCCATTTCGTCCACTCCAACCCTCTGAAGAGCATCCCACCCGGACCCATTCCCTACCCTAAACCCATAACCTGACTTTCACCATGGCTAATCCACCTAACCTACACATCTTTGGACTGGGGGAGGAGACGAGAGCATCCAGCAGCAACCCACACAGACACAGGGAGAATGTGCAAACATAACATAGATATTGCCAGAGGGTGGAATCAAACCCAGGTCCCTGGTGCTATCAGCCAGCAGGCCTGACCACTGAGCCACCATGCTGCCTCTTGGCTTAGTGCTGCCAGTTAATCAGGCATTATGTTGACTTTGGGTTACAAACTAATGCAGCAATTAGCGAGTGGACAGCGTGTTGAACATCTCCCATAATTGATTTCAATAGAGAAAAAGAGTAAAATTCCCTTGTTCTTGGAAGAATGATGAAGCAGTTGATTTTGCCTCGGTTTTGACGTCTCATCTGAAAGGTGCAGCTCTGACAGTGCAGCATTCTTTCTGTACTGTAGCTGTGGAAACGCCAGGAGGTCATGGGAGAGGAAGCATTGAGATAGAAGGTGATTAACTGAGGTCACACCTTTCGATTTTACTTCATTGACTCTGTTGGGTAAAAGTCACCACAGTCTTGCCAGACCGTAGGGCTGCTCTCTCATTACAGAGAGACAACTGGTGGCCGTTTAATCTGAGGGTCACCATGCCTCAGGTGAGGAGAGAGATTGAGAAGGAGGATCTTTCATGGTAACCCAAGCTGTTGGGGTCATTCTGCATTTCTAACCAGCTGTGCAGCCAACTGAGCTGAAGAGACCCCCATTCTATTGGGTACAGTGGAAGGAGTCCATCCCCACACCTCTGTCTGATTGTTTTCATGTGTGGTTTATTCTGCTCAGCTACATTTATACCATTAAACCGGCTGGAAGCAAAACACTCTTCAATGTTTTTTTTTGAATTGCGCTACCCCCATTGCCTCTCCTGGCAGAAAGCCAGCTTCAGAATTAACATCCTCTTTTACCATAGCCCAGACATGAATGACCAATCCATTCATAATACAGTATTTACAGAAATATTTGAATATAATAGAGCATTTGATAGAAAAGGTGGGTAAAAACGTTGTTACCTGCAGCAGGTGTTGTATCTTTTATATAGAGACAAAAAAAACTGCAGATGCTGGAATCCAAGGTAGACAAACAGGAGGCTGGAAGAACACAGCAAGCCAGGCGGCACCTGGAGGAAAGTAGCAGTCAATATTTCAGGTATTACCCTTCTTCAGTCCTGAAACATTGACTGCTCCTTTCCTCCAGATGCTGCCTGGCCTACTGTGTTCTTCCAGCCTCCCATTTGTATCTTTTATATGTTTGACTGTCTCAGAGTAATATAGAGTTGGCACTAGTTTCTAAGTGTGCAAGAGGTTTATTTACTATGATTTCAATCACAAAGTGCCTGCACTTGTTACATCTCTGCTTCTAACAGCTTCTGTGGTGCTGTTTACTTTGCTCAGAGTCCACACCCAGGCTTAACCAATCCAGGATAGCACATCTGGCTAAGAGTCACAGCCTCACAATGAAAAGCAAGACATTTAAACTATGGGACACTGTGGGAAGGTCGGTAATCCAAAGCTGCAGGCTAAGGTAATTAGTGAACAAATCGAAGGGCAATCAGGAAATTTGTTTCTTATATACACACACACACCGTGTTACAATTTGGAAAACACTGACTGAGAGGTTGGAGTAAGCTGATACATTTGTAACTGTTAAAAGATAATTGTGTCTACCTGATGATATGAGGAAAGCTGACCAAGACCGTCCTGCTCTGAGGAAGGCTCACTTGACCGGAAACATTAACTCTGATTTCTCTCCACAGATGCTGCCAGACCTGCTGAGCTTTTCCAGCAGTTTCTGTTTTTTTGATTAATATCTTAGTGGCCCAGTTCTGAGGGAGCGTCACCGGACCCGAAACATTAACTCTGTTTTTTCCTTCACAGATGCTGCTAGACCTGCTGAGCTTTTTCAGCAATTTTGTTTTTATACCTTAGTGGCCCAGCTATGTTTGAAGCAGCATCTTAAAGGAGAATTTAGGGTAAGCAGTGACAGATATTATTTGGTCTACAATGTCAATGCCAGCTTGGAGACAAGGCAGGGGTGTGACAGATTAAGTTGGTAGCTCTTTTAACAAGCCATCATGGGTATGGTTATCCAAATCATTCCTTCTGAACTGATTTTTGTCTGTCCTTTAAGATACTTCCTCAAACTGAGCTCTGCGAACTTCTCCTTTCTTAAAATCTCCTAATGTGACTCAAGTGTCAAGTTTTGTCCAATAGAAATGTGTTAAAATGGGAGCAGGACTAGGCATGTTGGTCCTTTGATTCTGCTCTAGCATTTAATAAAAACATGGCTGATCTGATTTCTCCATATTCCTGCCTACACTTCTGATGACCTTTCACCCTTTTTGCTTATCAAGATTCTAATCACATCTGTCTTCAAAATGTTCACACTCTTCTCCTATTGCCTTTTGAGGGAGGCCATCTCTGATTAAAAAAAAAATCTTCCTTCATCTCTTCCTTAAATGGAAGGCCTCTGATTTTAAGGGGAAATATTGAGAAGGAGAACCCTTTTCGATAGTAAGCTCCGCTGGCGTGGGAATTGAACGAATGATGTTGGTTTTAATCATGCATTGTAAATCAGCCATCCAGCTAACTAAGCTAAACCAACCCCCATTCTGTTAGATATAGTGAGGGAATCCATCCCCGCACTTCATCTGATTACCTCAGCATGTGGGTTCACTGCGTTCAGTTGCCTTTATACATTAGACTTGCTCGAGTGCTTTGGGACATTTTAAGGTGCTATGTAAATTCAAGTTGCTGCTGTTATTCTATGATTCTATGGCAAATAATGACGGGAAGGGACTTTTACAAAGTTATGTGAGAAATGACTGCAATGGGTGACACTGTACCAAACAAACTAATATTTCCAAAAACATGTTGACTTTTGAAAATAGAAGGCAGTGAGTGACCCAGTTTACGAATCCATGAAGGGATACAGGCAATAAAAAATTGATTATGTATTCCAACTTCTGAATAATTTATACAATGATTTGATTTTATTCAGGTTTATGGTCTTCCAAAGATGGTACACAGAATGAGGGTGGTTCGCGATGAATATGATTCAGAGACAAAATTTCCGTGATAAAATCAAATGGTTCCACTAAAGAAGCTAGAACAGTGGGTAATTTCTTTTCAGTCCTGTGAAGATTCATATAACTATGAGATTATGTAGGTACACCAGTCTTGAGTCACAGTGAGTGCCACAGGGACAGTGAAGGTAACTGAGGGAGAATCAGGTCAAGTTTTTTTTTCCTTTATCCATTCACAGGATGAGGATGTTGCTGGCTAGGCAGCATTTATTATCCATCCCTGGTTGCCCAGAGGGCAGTTATGAGTCAACCACATTGCTGTAGGTCTGGAGTCACATGTAGGCCAGACCAGGTTAAGGATGGCAGTTTCCTTCCCTAAAGGACATTAGTGAACCAGATGGGATTTTCCCGACATTTGGCAACGGTTTCATGGTTATCATTAGATTCTTAATTCCAGATATTTATTGAATTCAAATTCTACCATCTGCCATGGCAGGATTTGAACCTGGGTCCCCAGAGCATTACCTGGGTCTCTGGATTAACAGTCCAGCAGTAATACCGCTAGGCCATCACCTCCCCCTGCTTTCTACCAATAAGCACACCTCATTTCATGGTCAACCTCAGATATGTGTTGGGCCAGAGGACTGAACTTTAAGCTTCAACCACCCAAACTAGGATAACTAACTCTGATTGGATGTATTCCTGGAGGTATCACCATCTCAAACTCACCCACTCAGTGACACAGGCAATCATCTCACAAATAATAATGGAAACAGTTTTTAAAAAAACCAAAAAAATCAGATAAACTCCCACCCTAAGTTCCCATTGTGCTGAGAGCAGGGGCAAGGTCTGGAGTGTGAGGAGCCTGCAGAAATATGCAGATAAATCCAGCATTATCAGTGCCAGTGATTTTTTTTTTACACTAGCCACTTCCTTACCGTATTAGCTTTGGATTCCTGGTCAATTAGTAAAGATTTGTGGAATAAAACAGAGGCCTATGAAATGTTGGTGGTTTAAATTTCCATTAGACAAATGAAGGCGTTCTTGGAAATGCAAAAACAAAACGGAAAAGAAAAAAATTCTAGTATGGTGATATCTGGAAAAGAAACAGTCAGTATTTGGGCCAGCTGCTTAGAGCTGATCTCTTCTGGAGGGTAAAGAGAGGGGCAGTAGTACGAGGAGTCAGCTTGGTGTAGTTGAATGACAGACATTGAGTGGTTACATAGAAACACAGAAAATAGGAGCAGGAGTAGGCCATTCGGCCCGAAAAAGTATCCCCTTCCCGCTTTCTCTCCATACCCCTTGACCTCTTTAGCTGCAAGGGCCACGTCCAGCTCTTTCTTGAATGTATCTAACAAACTGGCCCCAACAGCTTCCTGTGGGAGAGAGTTCCACAGGTTCACAACTCTCTGAGTGAAGAAATTCTTCGTCATCTCAATTCCTGAATGGCTTACCCCTTATTCTTAGACTGTGACCCCCTAGTTCTGGACAGAGTGGGCATGAAAGGATGAGAACATGCAGAGTGGCCAACTGCCCTGAACCATCCTGTATCTTTCAGAGATGAGGACAGATTGAAGAGGAGACAGCTTTGAGAGGAGGCAGCTAAGAGAAGATTTAATTGAGGTTTTAAAATACTGTGCGGGCTGGAGAGAGTAGGCAACGAGAAACTGGCTCCATTTGTTGAAAAAAAGAACAACATAGCATAGACTTACGGTGACGTACAAAAGAAGCAGGAAAGTCGACGTTTCAGGTCGGGACCCTTCATCAAGACTGATGGAGGGTGTTAACCAGAAATGTTGACTTTCCTCCTCTTCTGATGCTGCCTGACCTGCTGTGTTCCTCCAGCTCCACACTGTATTGACTCTGACTCCAGCATCTGCAGTTCTTGCTATCTTCTTGTATTTATACACACTCCTACAAATATATTAGCACCCACTACCCACCCTGCTACTGCAATCTGGGCAGCTTCACCCTCACTTTCTCTATTCAGTTGTCAGATTCTCCTGTGCTAAGATGTCTCTTTTGTCTTTCCCCTGTGAGATATTCACCCTGGAAGCATGTGACATACCACACAGCAGGTCTCCTACTGGAAGTAGCTATAATCAGCAGCAACACATCAATGAGCAAAGTGGTTGTGGTTAGTTTCCTGTAATTTTCACTCCAGTCTTAAAGCAACAGTGCTACTATAAAAATGGTTGATGTTGGAGTTGGGGGAAAGGCTGAACATATTGACCAAAGAGACGGCACATGTTCAAAACTGCTCCTCTTTATTTTGATAATGTCTCCTTGAATGTTATACTGGGGTTTAATGATTAAAACAGGGCAAGGGCCAGAAATGTACAGCGATTCATTTACCTGCTTCTTCATGGCTCCAAACCCCATCACTCTACCACCACATCAGTCCCTACACAAACATATCTTGCAAGTGCACCCATTATTACTCACATCCTCATCTGCCCAGACACCACTGACACTCACTATCATCATCGTGCAATGTGATTCCTCTCTTAGCAAATGTTGTCCAACCACTCAGTCAGCATGGATCAGCCCTCTCACTTATCGGCTCTCTTCTTTCACTCCTTGCATGAGAAAGGTGCTCAGAACCCAAGGGAGAGTGTTAGAAAGGGAGATGGCCTCTCACAAAGACAGCTGCATGGGAAATGCAGGGGTAGGAGAGGGGGGTTGGGTCTGGGGGGAATGCTCTTTGGAGGGTCAGCGTGGACTGGATGGGCTGAATGGCCTGCTTCCATACTGTAGCGATTCTATGACCCAGTGACCTATGGGCCCACACTTAAATTGCAAGCACCATGTTGATGTTGCTGTAATTGAACACTACATGTTCTGAGATTGACAACAGGACTGTCCTGAGAGATAGTAGGAACTGCCGAAGCTGGAGTCTGAGATAACAAGGTGTAGAGCTGGAGCAACACAGCAGGCCAGGCAGCAGCAGAGGAACAGGAAAGCTGACGTTTCAGGTCTGGAATGGGGGAGGGGAAGGGGGCTCTGAAATAAATAGAGAGAGGGGGAGGTGGTGATAGAAAGTAGATAGTGGGGCAGATAGGTGGAGAGAGAACGGAGAGGTCAAGGAGGCGGGGATGAAGCCAGTAAAGGTGAGTATACTAGGGAGTTGGGATGGGGGTTGGTCAGTGAGGAGGAAGGGATGGGTGGGTGGGAGAGAAGATGGACAGGTCAAGGAGGCGGGGATGAGGCTAGTAGAGGTGAGGTGAGTGTAGATAGGAAGTGGGGGTGGGGGCTGGTCAGTGAAGTGGGATGAGCAGATAGGTGGGAGAAAAGGTGGACAGGTCAAGGAGGCGGGGACGTGAGGGGGTGCTGGTCTCGGGATGAGGTCAGGGGCGGGGAGATTTTGAAGCTTGTAAAGTCCACATTGAGGCCATTGGGTTGTAGGGTTCCCAGGTGGAATAAGATGTGTTGTTCCTCCAGTTTTCCGGTGGCATTGCTGTGGCACTGGAGGAGGCCCAGGATGGGCATGTTGTCCAAAGAGTGGGAGGGGGAGCTGAAGTAGTTCGCGATCGGAAGGTGTTGGCTCGCAGCCCAGTGCACTGGAGTTAAAGATGGTCACTGATGGACTGCTTCGCTCTGTACTGTTAATCCCCAATTCATCCCACAACCCTGGTTCCAAGTCAAGTTTCAGCTGTAATCTTTTTCATGTCCCTAATGCTTTTCTGTTTGAAGATTCCTTGTCAATAAGGGAGATTTAGCAACAATAGCCATTAACCCTGGCATGCACTAAGTACCTTGTTTTTTGTAAGTCCTAAATTCGTAGTGCATCTTTAAATGTCCTTGAAATGGGTGTTTTGCTAGAGTCATTTCAGAGGAGAACTAAGATTTAAACACATTGCTGTGGGTTTGGAGTCACAAGTAGGCCAGACTGGATAAGGATGGCAGATTTCTTTCACTAAAAGGACCTTAGTGAACCAGACAAATTTTTAAAGCGATCGATGATTGTTTTCATGTTTACTGAGTCTGGTTTTCAATTCAGGATTTAATTAATTGTATTCAAATTCCATCATCTGCCTTGCTGGGATCTGAAACCATTACCTGGGCATTTCTATTCACAGTCCAATGACATTACTGCCGTCCCGCTCTCTATCTCTCCCAACAATTTCAAGTCTCTTTGGGATCTCCATGAGGTACAATGTGACTCATCTACATTTAGCTGTAATCAATTACATGACCCTGAAAGCTGTGAAGAGAGGACACAGTCTAGAATGAGCATAAGAAGAGAAAGGCCTTAGACGCTGCACTACAGAGCTGTACTTAATAACCTGCTGTACGCAGATGTAAATGAAGGAATGCTACAATATATAAGGAGTTGAACAGCTTTAGAGATAAAGAGTTAGCGACTTCAGGAACAGTGTGTGTGTAGAGACCCACATCCCAGAGATACTCCAAACCAGTATTTCATGGACTGGAAGCAGAATTGGCTGAAAGCACAAGATGAAGCACTTCAATGCTTTTGACTTTATCACCCACCTCAAACTTAATCAATCAAATTGATTGCCCAAAGCTTAATTAACATAAGACATTAAAATAACCATCAACAGGTCCAGGTAGCGGGCCGCGGGGGGTGTCATGTTTCCTGGTTGTCTGCCTCTCTTCCGTGGCTCTGTTTGTACCTTGGTGTCCTTAGACAGGGAGCCCAGCAAAGCCTTTCGAAAGAGGCGGGCAGCACGGGGGGTAAAAGGATTACTTCCCCGTCCAACTCGATTTTGATTTAACGCCCCCTCCCTCTTTCCCGAACTATTCGTGTGTAATCATTACACTATCACTGATTGGCAGAGCACGTTAATTGTTTCTGTTTAGTTGTTGTAGTTAGCTAATTTGCTGGTGGGTTCACTAATAAAAAACACAACATGACGCAGCCTCCCTCTAACACCCCTCACTCCAACCCAAGCTAAGGCTTCTTATAAATATTGGCCAGCTAAGAAAGTTTGCTTTTCATTGAAGTGGTGCTGTCAGAAAACTGGTGTTCATCCACAGAGATGATCCTTAAGTGTAATCCAAATCTGAGTAACCGAGCCTCAGTCAACAGGCTGAGTTCCATGGTGTTGAACTGAGAGCTGATCATGATTGATGTGCTTATACTTTCGGTAGTGGGGTTTGTGACTCAAATTATTACCCCCCTGGGCCAAGATGGGACACAAACCAACTTAGGAGCGGCACAGTGGCTCAGTCTTTAGCATTGCTGCCTCACAGTGCCAGGGACCCAGGTTTGATCCCACCCTCAGGCAACTGTCTGGGTAGAGTTTGCACATTCTCCCCGTGTCTGTGTGGGTTTCCTCTGGCTGCTCCAGTTTCCTCCCACAGTCCAAAGATGTCCAGGCTAAGTGGATTGGCCATGCTAAATAGCCTGTAGTGTTCAGGGACGTACAGGCTAGGTGGGTTTATAGGGGGATGGATCTGGATGGGATGCTCTGAGGTTCGGTGTGGGCCGAAGGGCCTATTTCCACACTGTAGGGATTCTATAAAAACAAAATAAGATGCTCCAGTTTGACCTGGGTTACCAACCCTGTTGGTTTGTAGTGGATTCAATGCATTGGTTTGTCTCTCTGACCTCCAAGGTGCGGTTTTTGCCTTTGCACTTGCGTCAAAGATCAGGAGCTGCTATCCCTGATTTGTTGGAGACTTTTAAAGCTTTTAACGTGGGAGCAGAAGAGGGCCATTGTGAAGGAAATTCTTTTCTTCTCCCAGAGGGTAGTGAATGTCTGGAGAGAGTTGTGGAGACCAGCTCATGAAGTATTTAAAGAGGAGGTAAATAGACCTTTGAGATTTCAGGAAGTTGAGGCTATGAAGAGTTGGAGGAATTGAGGCCTGAGGCAGATCAGCTCTGATGTTAAATAATAACAGGCAGGTTTGAGGGGCTGAATGGCCTGATCCTGCTCCTATTTCCCATGTTCTTAAAGCCTGCTACACAGCCATTTAATGAAATCATGGCAGATCTGTAACCAACTAGTTGCTTCAAGAATGAATGTCTGGTTGACAAACAGATGAGTGCTAACACAGCAAAATGTGGTCTACAGCAACAGCGTCTCTGGGGGCTTGTACCAGAACAGCCCTAGAATTGTAGGTGCTTACAGCACAGAAATCGACAATTTCACTCTACTGATTACAAGATAAAACAAGATGTACAGTGTATTTTGATGCTGCTTCTGGCTACGTATATCACTAGCAAGACTAACATTTACTGGCCATCTCTAATTGCCTATGAGACAATAGTTTCCTTCTTCATCTGCTGCTTTGGGACAATGCCATTGTAATGGGAATGTCACTGGGCTAGTAAATCAGAACAGCTAATGTTCTGGGATCACGTGTTCATATCCCACTGATGATTAAAAAAGGAATGAGTTTTAAAGAAAAACTAGCCTAGTGACAACCATCTAACCATAGCCAAGTATTGTAAAATCCCATCTGGCTCACTAATGCTCTTTAGGGAAGGCAGAAAATCTGTTGTGACTCTAGACACACAGCAATGTGATTGACTGTTGACTGGGGATGGGCAATAAATGCTGATCCATCTAGCAATGCTCACATCCCATGATTGAATTTTTAAAAAATGTTTATGCAGCGAAGGTGCTCCTACAATTGTGATACAAGTTACGTGATTTTTTTTATTTTACATTTTGAATTATGGCACATGAGTTTGTGTGTGAGAGAAGAGGTTTAATTATCAATTTGCAAGTATTTCTGTAGCCATCATGATTTGTTTTAAAAACCAGTATGAGCGAGATCATTCTTGGAAGCTAACGGGATTTTATCGATCAAATAAAAACCAAAAGAACTGTGGATGCAGTAAATCAAAAACCGAAGCAAAAATTGCTGGAAAAGCATTGCAGGTCTGATAACAGCAGTGGAGAGAAATTAGAGTTATATTTTGGATTTTGTTTACATTAGGTGAGTTTTAGAAGCACAGAATTAGCAGTGTAATGCATTAAGCTTCAGTTAGAAATTATGGAATTTGTGTTTTTCTTCAGTTTAGATGAATCATCATTAACTTGTAAAGGTTTACTTTCAGGTTGATAGGTTTTACAGAAGTCTTGTCTGAAGCTGTGTCAGACAGTTGCTCTTGAGGAAAGAAGATAGAACTGCTAAGAAACAGGTTACTTCAGTGTAAGTTTAAAAGTTCCAGACCAGAACGTTTAGTTAAACTCTGATGGAGGTATTTGAATCTGAGAAAATTCAAACTCAGGTGTATGAAGACTCTTGGAAGAGATTTTCAAGCTGCAGAATTCAAGCTAGAGTTAGGTGAACCCCTATAGATGTGATATAGATGACAATTCCTGGTGTGAATACTGTTAAGGAGTGCTGTTGGGATTAATGGGATTGTATTTTACTGGGAACATTGACATTTTTAAACATGCATATTATGTAAGTAATTTAGTTTATTCTATTTTATCTTCTTTTGTGTAATAAACTTTTGTTGTATTGTTAAAACCAGCTATGCGGCAGTGCGTTCAACAAAAGACTACCTCCTTAAAAAGAACAAAATACGACCTTTTAAGCTAGATTTCAGAATGGAATTTGATTTGTCCAGTAAAAACATCAATGGAATCATAACACAATGTTGTTAGTTAATGCATCAGCACAAACTAGTGCTAAAATATAGTCCAATTACAATGGGCGGATGGGATATGCATGGCAAGGATTCACCAACACCAGGTTAAATTATTTATGAACATGAAAGAGAAATTTGGACTTGTCAAGGATTCTTGACTGCAGTTTGATGGTTCCACTCTCTTTAAACATTTTCCAATCTGAACATGTTCTCCCCCTGACCCCACATCTGCTCCAAATGCAACTGGCTGGCAAATTAACCAGAGTAGCATGAAGATTCACTGAAAGAAAATCAAACAGACTTGAGAAACTGAGAGGCAACTTGGCTTCACTTGAGAAAACAGGTGCAAGTGTTCAGGGAGGCAACCTGCTGGCTCAAGGTTGATTTAAAATGAAACTCAAATGCATCTGTTCAGCTTGTTAATGGAGCTCGAATTTAAAAGTGTGTGTGCTTTAGGTCAATGAGTGCACTTTGAGATGCAGATTTCAAAACTCATTGAGTTTTATCCACTTTGTGTACACTTCACCCCACACTGTTTCTCACCTTTTGATTCTTATTACAATCCTATTCCATAAACCCGCAGTAAGCAAATACCTTTCTGTCAAGCACAGAATAGTCAACATTGTTCTTCATTTTTCTTGACAATTATTTTGGTTTTCCCATCAACCTGTGACTGAATTAAGCCCACACATTCCACAGATACCCTCACACAAGCTGCATGCAATCCTGCTGCTGTTAACATTAGAGAACAGAATGGAGGATATAGCACTGACCTTAGCCTTAGCTTCCACACATGTGAATTTCTAGTTCCACTACTAGATAACTACAACAAGTAGGAACCTATTCCGGTACCTACCCCAAAGCATCTAAACTATTTGTGGTGCTTTTACCGACACCCTGAACAAGATTAACTTTTGCTCTAATCTCACTTTCTGGTCGGTTACAGCCCTTCAAGTCCAGATTCAGATTCCTTTTAGATTAGTTTCTGCCTCAACCAACAAACTGGGCAGTGAATTTCAGGTACCCACCATCCTCTACGTGAAAAGGCTTTCCTCATGCCCTCTCTAATCCTTTTGCCAACTACCTAAACCCATGCCCCCTGGTAATTAACGTCTTCATCAGGGAAAGTCAGTCTTACCTGTCGACTCTATCCACACCTCTCAATACCTTGATAAAGTCACCCCTCAATGTCTCTGTTGTAAGAAAAACAACTCCATATCCAATCTTTCATCAAAGCTGCAAATTTCAAGTCCCGACAACATTCTCTTAAATCTCCCTTGCATTCTCTCCAGAGCAATATTGTCCTTCCTATAAAGTGACCAGAACTGTACACAAAACTCCAGCTATGGTCTACCCAGTTTCAGTATTACATCCCTGCTTTTGTATTCAATATTTCACCCAATGAAGGAGAGCACCCTTATGCCTTCATTATCACCATACCTGACTGCCCTGCTAACTTCAGAGACCTGTGAACACGCACCCCTCTAACCTTCTCAATAGCCTCTTATTTATTGTGTATTTAGTACCACCAAGGCTGCCTCCGCAAGATCCTGCAAATCCGCTGAGCAGAAAGATGCCCCAACACCAGCGTCCTCAACCAGGACAACATCCCCAGTATCGAGGCACTGACCACTCTTGATCAGTTACGATGGGCTGAGTACGTCATCTGCATGACCAACACGAGACTCTCCAAGCAGGTCCTCTACTCCCAGCTTTGAAACAGCATCCCCAGGTGGACAGAGGAAGCGTTTCAGTGATACCCTCAAAGCCTCAGTGGGGAAGTGCGACATTCCCACAGACACCTGGGAATCACTGGCCCAAAGTGGAGGAGAAGCATGTCGAACACTTCATTTTGTCGTCGGGCAGAAACAGAAGCCAGGCAAAAACACCACAAAAAGCGCGCTGCCACACCAACGTCCCACCTACCCCTTCCCGTGACCACCTCCTGCCCAAAGAGCCTGCAGTAGCCAGATCGGTCTGTACAGCCACCTACAGACTCATCCCGAGAGTGGAAGAGAGTCATCCTCCTTTTTTAAGGACCACCAATGAATGAATTAATGAATGAATTCCCTACTTTTATTGTCCTCCCCAAATAAATAACCTTACACTTTTTCAGAGAGAATTCCAATTAACACATTTGAGGGAGATCATATGGTCTCTCATGCTTGCTCCACCAGTCAGTAAGATCAAGGCTGATCTTCTGCCCCAACTCTATTTTCCTGCCCACTCTCCATATCCCTCAAATCCCTCAGTGATCAGAAATCTAGTTATATCAGCCTGCAGTACAGTCAACAATGGATTATCCGAGAACCAGACCAACTGAGAAGCTTCTCTGACACCTCTCCCTCAAGTCAGCCCACCTCATGTGACCACCCCTTTCGTTCAACTTCCGTTGTTTCTCCAAGAAACATCTACCAAATAAACTTACTCAATAACTATTGCCAAAGCAAGCTGCAACAGTAAGAGTCAATGAAGCTGCATCACACAAATTTGTCATGTCTTCCTAAAAATATCGCAATACAAAACAAAGGAAATTAATTTTTGACTTCTCCCCAACCCTCTTCATAAACACAAACCCTCATATAGAGTGGTAGAATTAAACGCTCTTCAATACTTCAATCCCCTTGGCAGTTCTGAGCTAACTCAGCCTCACTGACTAGAAAATCAAGGGTTGTCAAGACTCTGTTATCTGCCCATTTTAAGTTCAAGCATATGCAGTGACTTAGGGGACAAGTCCCAATAATAAGCTTCTGTGACGCTAATGAGATTGTGACAAGGTAACTGCTTGCTCACGTTTCTGCTTTTACCCTCCGCAGTCTATCAGTTTATTTGAGATGGTGACAGCCTCCCTACCCACCTCCATTTTAATGAAATTCAAGAGGCCCAACATTGTTTCATTTTAAGGATTTGTTATAATTACATTTGCAGAGTTGGATTGAGATATTTATTTTGGTTCAAAGAGTGAACTGCCCTGTACCATTGTTAACTACATGATGAATTTCTACACCACACTTTGTTAAGTATCAGCCAACGCCATTGTAAAACATACATACTTCCGACTCAGCAGATTCTGAGCCAAAGGTCCACAGCTGGACCAGGGTTTGTGCCTCTAAATAGTGAGCACTGCTGACATTAATGAATAAACGATCGTTTAAAAACAAATTGAGTGCTCACAAGGTTTCTCATAACGTGTCAGGAATACCTATGTACAATACAACAATAGACTCAATGGGATAAAACATTCTAAGAAACAGTGTAATCAGTCAAAAAGTGACAATGAGCAGAAGAGGAGACATTAGGGCTGGTGATCAAAAGCCTAGATGAAAGGGTAGGTTGTAAGGCTAAAATAACTGCACAAAGGCTGGTATCCCATCACCAAGTCACTCTTTATTTACTTGCGCACAGTACTGCTCGGGGCCCATCCCCTGAACTGAGGAAATTCTAAATCTCCTGTTTATATTTGTCAGTTAGGGCTTCCTGATTGGCCCAGGTTAACAACCCCAATGAAGGATCTCATAGTCAAAGATTTTCTGCCTAGTTCCAATCACGACAAATGACAAGAATGTTTAGAGAAGGATTTGTTTTATAAAAAACAGTCATGGGATGTGGGTGTCGCTGGTTTTTATTGTTAGCAGTTATTGTCCATTCCTAGTTGATGATGTGAGCTGCCTTCTTGAACTGTTGCAGTCAATGTGCTGTAGGTACCCCCAAAATGCTGATGGGGAGGGATTTCCAGGATTTTGTGACTTTGAAATAACAGCAATACATTTCCAAGTCAGGATGGTGAGTGGCTTGGAGAGGGGAACCTGCAGGTATGGTGTTTCTGTGTAGCTGCCACCCTTGCCCATCTAGATGGGAGAGGTCATAGGTTTGGCAGGTGCTGTCTAAGGATCTTTGGTGAATTTCTGCAGTGCATTTTGTAGACAGTACACACTGCTGCTACTCTACCTTGGTGGTGGAAGGAGTGGGTGTTTGTGGATATGGTGCCAATCAAGCGGGCTGCTTTGTCTTGGATGGTGTCAAGCTTCTTGACAGTTTTTGGAGCTGCACTCATCCACGCAAGTGGGGAGTATTCCATCGCACTCCTGTCTTATTCTCGGAGACGGTAGACAGGCTTTGAGGAGTCAGGAGGTCAATTATTCATGACAGGATTCCTAGCCTGTGGCATGTTCTTGTAGCCAGTATTTAAATAACTAGACCGCAGTAGTTTCTGGTTAATGGTAACACTCAGGATGTTGATAGTTGATGCTTCAGTGAGGGTAATGTCATTGAATATCGAGGAACGATGGTTAAATTGTTCCCTCTTGTAAATGATCATTTTTGAGCAGGTGTGGCACAAATATTACTTGCCACTTCTCAGCCCAATCCTAGATACTGCCCCAAGTTTTGCTGCATTTGAACATGGACTGCTTTAGTATAAGGAATCACAAATGATGCTGTGCATTGTACAATCATTTGCAAATACCCCAACATCTAACATTATGATGGAGAGAAAGTCATTGATGAAGCAGTGGAAGATGGTTGAGCCTAGGACACTACACTGAGAAAATTCTGCAGAGATGTCATCGAACTGAGATGACTAACCTTCAACAACCACAACCATCTTCCTTTGCGCTAGGTGTGACTTCAACCAGTAGAGAGTTTTCTCCCGGATTCTCACGGACTCCAGCTTTGCTAAGGCTCCTTGATGTCACATTCAGTCAAGTGTGGCCTTGATGTCAAGGGACTCTCACTAAACCTCTGGAATCTTGTTTTTCTACATTTGAACCAATGCTGTAATGAGACCAGGAGCTGAGTGTCCTTGATGGAAGACAAACTGAACAATGCACAGGTTATTGCTAGCCAGGGGCTGCTTGATAGCACTATTGATGACCCCTTCCATCACTCTGCTGATAAATTGCGGGTAGATTTATGGGGTGGTAATTGGCCATGTTACATTGATCCTGTTTTTCAGGAATAGAACATAACTGGGCAATTTTCCATATTGGGTAGATGTCAGTGTTGTAAGTGTAGTGGAGCAACTTGACTCGGGGTATGGCAAGTTCTGGAGCACAAATCTTCAGTACAATTCAACATGGAGGAGTAGTTTCATTAGCTGAGGGCATTGCAGTATGTAGTCACCAAAGAAAACATTTTGCCCATGTTTGATTTGATGCCATGATACTTTGTGGGATCCAGAGTCAGTGTTGTAGACTGCCTGGCAACATCCTCCTGTCTGTATACCACTATGCTGTCACATCTGCTGGGTCTGTCTTGCTGGAGGGACAGGACATATTCAAGAACGGTGATGCTGATGTCTGGGACTTTGTCTGCAAGATACGTTTCCATGAATATGATCACATCAGGCTCTTGCTTGAGTAGTCTGTGAGACAACTCTTCCTATTTTGGGAGTTGCCTCCAGATGTTGGGAGAGAGAACTTTGTAAGGTTGACAGAGTTCAGTTTGCCATATTGTTTCTGATTTTGGTGTACCGTTCAATTTAATTCCTTTTGAAGAAAAGGCTAGGTACAACTAAGAGTCAACCACATTTCTGTGAGTCTGGAGATATATGTAGGCCAGACTAAATAAGGACATCAGATTTCCTTCCCTGAAGGGCATTAGTGAACCACACATGTTTTTACAACAATCAACAATGGTTTGACACCCACCATTAGATTAACTGCAGATTTTATTTTTGATTTCAAATTCCACCGTGTGCTGCAGTGGGATTGGAACCTGAGTACCCTGAATATTAATTGTATTTCTGAATTCCTAGCCCCGTGACCACACCGTCATGCCATCCATATTGCAAAACTGAAAAGCCACATCCTGAACTTTGGTAATCAACAGGCAACTGTAGACACACCTCTTCAGCAGTTTAACCAACTGCTGCCCATGTCACAATGCACCCCAAATTCCGAGAACAGACCTGAAGATCCATCCCACAATGACTAGGCGAAGAATGTAGGTGATGCACAAGAGGTGGAAATTGGATGAGCCGCTACAGTGAGGGTTGTAGACCTGGAGAAGTTTACAGAAATAGGGAAAGACGAGAACTGAAGGGATTTGATCAGTAGGTCAGCGAGCACAGGGATGATCATAGGAGGAACATGGGAAGCCCTAAGAAATGGGCAACAGTTGATTAAACCTTCAGAGTCATAGAGTCATACAGCACGGAAACAGGCACTTCAGTCCAACCATTCCATGTTGAACATTATCCCAAACTAAACTAGTCCCACCTGCCTGCTCCTGGCCCATATCCATCCAAACCTTTCCTATTCAGTTATTTATCCAAATATCTCTTAAACATTGTAACTGTACCTGCATCCACCACTTGCTCAGGAAGTTCATTCTGCACACAAACCACTCTCTGTGTTAAAAAAAAAATGCCCCCATGTCTTTTTTTAAATCTCCTTCCTCTCACCTTAAAAATGTGTCCCCTAGTCTTGAAATCCCCCATCCTAGGGAAAAGACAACTACGATTAACCCTATCTATACCCCTCATGATTTTATAAACATCTGCAAAGTCACCTCTCAACCTCCCACGCCTCAGTGAAAGAAGTCCCAGCATAAACAGCCTTTTGTTATAAATCAAACCTTCCATGCTCGGCAATATCATGGTAAATCTCTTCTGACCCCTCTCCAGCTTAATATAGATCCTTCTTGTAACAGGGCGACCAGAACTGGACACAGTATTCCAGAAGAAGCCTCATCAATGTCCTGTACAACCTCAACATATTTTTGGTTGCCTGGTCATTACCAAAGTGCAGGATGTACCTTTTCTGTGACTGTGATTTCCCAATGTATTGAGTTACCAGTCGTTGACCCAATGGCCAGACTGAGACCAGAAACATAAAGGGTGAAAACCAATGACAATATCAAATTGCCAAGCTGAGGAAGGGTAGGGAAGCTTCAAACTTATATTAAATAAAGGGCAATGTATTTTTGTAAAATTATTTTTCAGATTTCTTGGGTCTAACAGGTAAATAACAAATGCTGTCTAATCTAATGCCTGTGGAAAGCCACATACAATATTCAGAGACTACAAATCAAAGTAATTTAAAGAGGCTTCTCATTCTTAATTGGAGACAATGATCATAAGACCATAAGACATAGGAGCAGAAATTAGGCCATTCGGCCCATCGAGTCTGCTCCGCCATTCAATCATGGCTGATAAGTTCCTCAACCCCATTCTCCCGCTTTCTCCCTGTTAACCCTTGATCCCCTCGACAATCAAGAACCTGTCTATCTCAGTCTTAAATGTACTCAATGACCTGGCCTCCACAGCCTTCTGTGGCAGTGAATTCCATAGATTCACCACTCTCTGGCTGAAGAAGTTTCTCCTTATCTCCGTTCTAAAAGGTCTTCCCTTTAATCCAAAGGCCCATGTATTGGGCACAAGGGTTCAAATTCCCTCACAGCAGTTACACCTACATTCCATAAATGAATCAAAAACAAACTGCTCTCCAACATGTGTCAGCAAATCGGAAAGCTCAAATGCAAAGAGGACGGGTAAAAAAAAATTGGCCTCACTAGTGATGTTCACGTCCCGTGAATTAATAATTTTTTTTTAAAAACAGGGTGATGTGCTGGATGTCGAAGGGTGATAGACTTGAAAGGCCTCCTTCCAGACCATAATGTGCTATTAATCTCAGGTTGAGCTCTGATGAACGGACAGTATACCTTCCATCACATTTCAACATGTCTCAGTGATTCTGGTTGGCTCTATTCAGTTCAATACAAACCTCACGGACCTTTGAGGGTTTGAGAGCAACTTTTAAGTGAACAGGTAGGCACTTGAACCAACTCCACGCCATCATAAGCACATGACAGGGGCAGAGCTCCCCATCTCATGCCACTGACTGAGAATTTAGAGAACTAGCAGTGCTGACTGCACCAAAGAAAGTAGAAACTGGGAACAATCACAGAGAACAACGCTAGCAATTTGTCAACACTGCATTAGAATTGGTTACATGTCATGTGGATGTAATTGCAAAGTTATTAACGTGCAATGACATCTTCAGGTCTGGCACTACATTGCACCAACAGCAATAGCAATAGGATTACCATATAAATTACAATCAATAAGTAATTATTTGATAAGCATTACATTGTTAGTTACGGAATACCAATGAAAGTAAATGAAATAACACCGGTATCATTCATGGCGCTATGGCTGATCCTGAACCTGGGGGACAAGCAGTTAATTAATGCCTTATGTTTTAAACAGCTCAAATGTGTGATTATTAAAGGTAATTATTCAAATGAGGTCAGTACTGAATGGGGAGGGGTTTCCTTTTCCAGTGTTCAGTGTAGCAACATTGGAGGGCTCTGGTAGTGTCCCTACCTCTGAGCCAGAAGGCCTGGGTTCAAGTCCCACCTGCTCCAGAGCTGTGATATTGCATTTCTTAACAGGTTGGTTAGAAAATATTTAGCAACATCATAGAAAGAGGCCATTTGGCCCACACCAACTCTCCAAAGAGCATCCCATCCAGACTCATGTTCTTATCCAATCACTCCATATTTACTATGACTAATCCAACTAAGTGGCACATCTTTGGATTGTGGGAGAAAATCAGAGCACCCAGCAGAAACAGGCAAACTCCACACAGAGAGTCACCCAAGGCTGGGATTGAACCTGGATCTCTGGGGCTGTAAGGCAGCAGTGCTAACCATTGAGCCATTGTGCTGCCCACAAGCTTACTGATGACACTTTCTGCTGTAAGACCATAAGACAAAGGAGCCACAGGACCCGAAGTAAGCCATTCAGCCCATCAAGTCTGCTCCACCATTCAATGAGATGATGGCTGATCTGATAATCTTTAACTCCACGTTTTTCCCCCTCTCCCCATAACCTTCGATTTCCTTACTGATGAAAAAAATCAGTCTATCTCAGCCTTGAATATACTTACCTACCTCTGCAGCTCTTTGTAGTAAGGAATTCCACAAATTCACCACCCCCAGAGAGAAAAAAAAAAACTCACCCCTACCTTAAATGGGTGCCCCCTTACTGAGATTTTGCCCTCTGGGCTTAGTTTCTCCCAGAAGGGGAAACAACCTCTCCACATCTAACCTGTCAGGCCCCCTACAAATCCTGTATGTTTCAACAGGGCCACCTCTCATTCTAATGAGCACAAGCCCAACCTATTCTCGTCATAAGCAAAAGTCTCCATTTCCTGCCATTTGATACTGACCAGGAAATCATCAACACACACAAGATGGCCTTCAGGACCTCATAAGTCTTCCAGCAGTTTAAGTCAATTTTTGAGTGCCTTTTTTTTTAGAAAAGACCTTTTCCTTCTTGAAACCCTGTGTGATTGATCAAATCTTTAGAGGACTGGCTACTGTTCATGCTTTTGGGTTTGATTGCTTTTATGCAATTTTCTTTCCAAGAGGAAGAGCATGTTGATGCTGAGTCTGAGCCAATGCTCCCTCCTCAACCAATGGCACGAGCAACACATCATCTGGCGACTCATTTCATAGCGGTTTAATGGGATCTTGCTGTGCGCAGAATGGCTGCCTTTCTCATCTGCAACTTAAACAATTGCATATAAAGCATATTGAAGGTGCTTTATCAATTCGACCTCTTCTCCATCCAGCTCCTGTTGCTCGGCACAGTCGCTAAGAAAGTTTCCGAAATGGAAAGCTTTCTACATCCATTTAGTACATGTTAGTGTTCCATGTGAAGGGTTAACACCAGAGAGCTCAGGAGTCTTTGGGAAGAAGCAGAGGCCATTGAAATGATCTTTAATCCCTATGTCCCCCAAGTGGAGTTCCTTGGGCAGAAATCAGACGGCAGGCAGAATTTGGCAGAGGTCATTCCCATTGGAAATGCAGTTGCCAACTCTGGATGTTCTGCTGGAAGTTTCATCACATGCTCTCACTTCTCTAATGCCTCCATCCAAATAGCCTCAGTGAACACGCTGAACCCCCACCCCCACATTTCCAATAGTGTTCAAAGAAAACTTTTTATTATCAACACTTGGAAGTTTTGATGTTTCCCCTGGGATGCTTTCAGCATTCACAGAATTATATGCAGTGTGAAAAACTGTAGGACTGATAAATTTAATTTTTAATGTTTTTATTGGTGAGTTGGGTCCCTGGTTTTTGCATTAATTACCAATGGCTTTCTGTGTGTCTTAAGTTAATAATTAACTTGTAAAGCATTTTTGTTGCCATAGTAATTTCTTTTAAAAACAGTTTTTGATGCCTGGTTTAGAGTGAATGGCTTTTGTACACTGCTACTGGACTTCTGTTTATTTAGATTATTTATCTTGTGTCACAAATCAATGAGGTCTCAAAGTTTGTTAGAGATTTATGGAGCTTGGTTTTTATTTAAACTTAAGGAGAAAGTCCATAGTTAAGAGAAAGAGAGAGAGAGTTACTTGTCATATCAATTTGACTTTGAGTGGGAAAGTCCTGTGAAGTCCTTGGAATAGGATGGCTGTGTACAAAAATTCTCCTGAGAAGGGTTGGATAGATAATGAACTAGATTACCTCAGAGTGAAGATTTTGTATTTGTCCCAGAGTAGAAATGTTGGGATAAAACCTTAAGTTAAAGTCTGCTGAATATGTCCTAATTTGCAATGAATCCAACATGTCCATTATCCTTGCTGATCCACAAAGGGCTTTAGAACTCTGGTGCAACTTCCTGATGAACAGAACACCTCTGGACATACGTGGCACACAATGTGGGCAGCAATAATGAGGTGCTCAAAATAAAACAAAGAACTGTGGCCGTTGGAAATCTGAAAGAAAAACAGAAACTGCCAGAGAAACTCAGAAGGTCTGGCAGCATCTGTGGAGAGTAAGCAGATTTAATGTTTTGGGTTCAGAGGTCCAGTCCACTGGACCCAAAATGTTGACTCTCCTTTCTCTCCATTGATGCTACCAAAACTGCTGAGTTTCTCCAGCAGTTTCTGTTTTTGCTCCCATGCAGGGACGTTGTGAAACTTGAAAGGGTTCAGAAAAGATTTACAAGGATGTTGCCGGGATTGGAGGGTTTGAGCTATAGGGAGAAGGTGAATAGGCTGGGTCTATCTTCCCTGCAGTGTTGAAGGCTGAGGGTTGACCTTATAGAGGTTTGTAAAATTGTGAGGGGCACAGATAGCGTTAATAGGCAAAGTCTTTTCCCCAGGGTGGGGGAGTCCAAAACTAGAGGGCATACGTTTAAGGTGAGAGGGGAAAGATTTAAAAGGGACCTAAGGGGCAATGTTTTCACACAGAGGGTGGTGCGTGTGTGGAATGAGCTGCCAGAAGAAGTGATGTAAGTGGGCACAATTACAACATTTAAAAGATATCTGCATGGGTATATGAATAGGAAGGGTTTAGAGGGATGTGGGCCAAAAGCTGGCAAATGGGACTAGATTTATTTAGCACGTCTGGTTGGCATGGACGAGTTGGACCGAAGGGTCTGTTTTCATGCTGTATACCTCTATGAGTCTATGTTCTTCAAGGTGCAGAGTGCAAGAATTTGTAAAGTAAAATCGAAGGTGCTTTGGTAAGTTGCTGTAGTGTATCTCGTAGCTGTAGAACCACATACAGCAGGGCAGTTATTTGTCCTATTTGTCTGGGCTATCAACTCATTCGGACGCACAGAAACATTCTTCACTTCACCATCAACTTTCAGATGGCACTGGTGTACACAGGCTACCACATTTCCTTCAGAGGAACAGGAACTGCATTTGACTGTTTCAGGAACTTTGGCAACATTTCAACATTGCAATAAAAGGTGCTAAATATAATAATATTTGCACTTTTCATAGTTATAACACATTGTTCCTGGCATATAATTACTACCAAACCACTCAGTATGTGACTGTAAACCAGACAATGTGAATACCTGCCCCTTAACCTTTAATATTGTAAAGATGCCAAAATCCCCGCGGATGTCAATTGCAAATTCAAAGGATCTTCCGCAATGTCACGAGTGCAGTGACACTCTCGGGGTAATTACTGTACTGTTACAGTTCATTATAAGAGGCATTAGAGAGTAGAACAGCCTATATCACAGCGATCTCATACAAAGGAGCAAATCTTTATTGTATGACTGTCGAGTTAGATGCACAGTGATTTAAACAAGAATATTCCAGAATTCCCAGCGTTCTCTTAATGGACCTGCACTCCCACAAGTTAGCATATAGTATTGAGTTGTAAATTGAAACATTTGACCAATTGTTGTCCACAAGCCCTTAAATTAATCATGTTTATGGTCAGAAACCAAACTGTTCAGTCACATCACTGTAACTGGGGTGAGAATTAATGAGAACGTTCTGGGACTCAAGTGAGCAACTTTTAAAAAGAATAGTTCTCCAGCTTTGCTCAACACTAGGAAGGTTGTATTTATTGTTCCCCTAAGATGGTTGTTTGCCATGGGATGTGGGCACCACTGCCTGAGCCAGCATTTATTGCCATCCCTGGCTGTCCTGGAGAAGGTGATGGAGAGCAGCCTTCATGAACTGTTGCAATCCACGTGGTGTAGATACATCTATCGGGCTGTTAAGAAAAGGAATTTCAACATGTTCACCCAGCAACAGTGAAAGAGGGGTAGTATAGTTCTAAATCAGGATGATGAGTGGCTTGGAGGTAATCTTACAGATGGTGTTCCCATATATCTACTCCCTTTGTCCTTTGTGGTAGTAGAGATTGTGCGTTTGGAAGGTTTTTTATTCATTCATCACAATGGCATCATTGGCTAACCCAATATTTATTGCCTATCCCTGTCAACCACATTGCTGAGAGTCTGGAGTCTCATGTAGGTAAGGATAGCTGTTTCGATCCCTAAAGGGCATTAGTAAACTAGATGGGATTTTCCCAACAATCAGCAATGGTTTCATGGTCATCAGTAAGATTCTTACTTATACTGAATTCCAATTCCACATGGTGGGATTTGAACCCAGGTCGCCAGAACAGTACCTGGGTCTCTGGATTAACAGTCCAGTGATAATGCCACTAGGCCACATGCTCCCCTAGCACAGTGGTTTAAGGTGAATTTCTGCAGTGCATCTTGTAGAAGGTATACATTAGAGAACTGTTCTGAGGAAGGGTCACCGGACCTGAAACGTTGACCCTGATTTTTAATTCACGGATGCTGCCAGACCTGCTGAGCTTTTCCAGCAACTTCTGCTTTTGCCCTGAATAATATTAAACTGCAAATGGTGAGCTCAATGGATATTGTGCCTTGCAAAGGTTGACTTGCTTGTAGAAGAGGTTGTGTTCAAACAACATGAAAATATTTTCCTTCATTTCCTTTGACATTCCAGATTTAGAAAAAATTTGGATTTCAACAGAATAATCAAGTTGGACAACTCCGTTAGGTGTCGTATCCAAGTACAAGAATTTTGCATTCAGCCTCAAATCCTCTCCTTCTACCTCTTCTGCCTCCACTACAACTCATTTGCTGCTGAAGAATGCATACATTTTGTTTCCTTTAGACCTGGCTATTGAAGAGCTCCCCTGACTGGCCTGCCAAACTCCATCCTCTGGAAACATGAGCTCATCCAAAATTCCGCTGCTCCTAATCCTAACTTACGCCAAGTCCTGTTCACTCATCATCCTGAACTGGCCGGCCTATCTTGATTCCTAGTTTGGTAGTGCCTCCATTTCAAAATTCTGCTTCAAGCTAAAAGTCCAATGTAGTCTCACTGCTCTCACAACTCTCCAAGATTTCTATGCTCATCCAATGCTGGCCTCTTGCACGTCTTCAATTTTCAGAACTCCACTGTTAGCAGTCATGCCTTAGGCTGTCAAAATTCTGGGATTCTATCTTTAAATCTCTCTGCCTTTCCCTTTTCCTCTCAAATGCTCTTTAAAACCTTCCTCTATTTTGTTTATGTGGTCCTGTAAGATGACAATGTTTTGTAACTGTTGCTTTAATTCATAGTAAAATGCAGGAGTGAAGAGTATCAGGCGATCGTTCTGTCTCAAATTCTGCCTGACAACAAGAGGCTGGTTAGCATGGAAACAAGAGGATCGAGGTTGAGACTTAGTTGGAGCAATGCCTTCACAGCTGAAAACATAGGCAGGAGTGGCCAGACTACCAGCAGACAGACTCTCAGTCTCAGCTTTTTGACAGGAAAAGGGAGAGGTCTGACAAAGACAAAAAAAAATTGCAGCTGCTGCGGTCAGCAAATAGAAGAGAAATTGTTAAGTTCTCTGCAAGCTACCAGGCAGAATGTTATAACAAAGAATGGTTTCTGACTGAAGACGTGTACATTAAGGCAATCTAAAGACTTGGGAAGGCCAGGAGGAGAAACCAACAGAGTGAATCTTATTGAAGCCATTGGCTCAGAAATTCCCTGAAAGTGGAAGGAAATGTCTTCCAATGGTCAGAATCATTGCGGGTCAGTGAAATGAGGAGACACGACTCTGTCAGAAGCTGGGAGTGACCATGGACATTATTCCCTATAAAGACAGTCATTCTGTGGAGAGCTGTTGTACTGCATAGGACATATTGTTATTGATCACGTTAAAATATTTAAATGGGTTATCTTCACTGCAGTTTACAGTATTAGCTGCCTATTAGGAAACTAGCTGAGCGGTTTTGGTTTGGTTGTTACAGCAAAAGTCTTAAAATTTGAAATCTTGTAAGAATTAGAATTTTAATTTGGAAACATTTATCGACCTCTACAAGTAACACTTCCAACCATCTTAGGTCATTTGTGCTAACATTGCCTTATGAGGATCAGTCATGTTTTTGTTTGACATAGTTCTCATGAAACAACTTGGTACACTTTGCTACATTTAACAGGTGGTATATAAATGCAGGTTGTTGCTGGTGTGAAACAGCTTGGAACTTCAACATTTCTGGTCAATGTGCAGATTCGTGAACTGTTTTAGACATTAAAAAGGACCTCTCAATGTAAGTGGCTCCCATTGCTGGGTGGGGAGGATATTAATGTAGTGAAAATCTCCAGACAGATCAGCAATATTCTGCCCCTTGGCAGAACTTTAATTGGCTTCTGGTCAGTTTCTCACCAGTTTCTATTGTTCCTCTTCTCAAGCCATTAACTCCTTACTGGGTACCAGGTTCCAACTACATCCCTCATTCTTTGGATCCTCATAGCAAGCTGGGGCTACACATTGCCGAATGTAATTCTGACTCTGCTGGTTCCAACCGTAATCACTGAGCATCAGATTGGGAATCCTGCCGAAGTGCCTCATAACTCTGTCACCATTGCCACTGCTGCAGCAATTCCAATGCAGAATTCCTAGTGTGCAAGCAGGCCATTCGGCCCGCCAAGTCCACACCAACCCTCTGAAGAGCATCCCCTCCCTCCCCTATAACCCTGCATTTTCCCATGGCTAATCCATCTAGCCTGCACAACTGTGGACACTATGGGAAATTTAGCATGGCCGATCCACCTGTGGGCTGAAACTGGAGTAGCTGGAGGAAACCCACGCAGACATGGGGAAAATGTGCCAACTACACACAGACAGTCACCCAAGGCTGGAATCGAACCTGGGTCCCTGGGCCTGTGAGGCAGTAGTGCTAACCACTGTGCTACCCCATGGAGGATGGAGTGGCTTCACAGATCAGAATGGTGTGACGACGGGCTGAACAGCCTTCTCCTATTCCTATCAACTTGGGATCTTCCTGCTCTAACTAACTAAACACAGAATTCCTCAGGAGGGATAATGGAACCCAGGGTTCGTGCTTATTCAGCTTGGAGTTTGTCCTAAACATTCCCACGTGCAGATGACTTGGTGGAACATTCACTTCTTCCTATCTCTCACATTAGTGGGCATCTGATCAGTTTAAATTCCACATTACAGAAGAGCACAGCACCCCAACTCCCTGCTAGGTACACAGCGTCAGCTGAAGAGAAAATCCTAAATATAGTCAAACACCTTCGCTGCTATTCCTGTGCTCACGTGCATGAATAGAGAGTGAATAAAGTGGGACTTTGAGAGAGATGATTGCTAGCAGGAACAGGCTGTGATCAATTCACACACACACATATACACACACTCTCCACACCTTTTTTTTAAACATTCACACCATTTACTGAGTCTCTATCCAACCAGATTTTGGTTCTGGTTCCTTGGCTCTGTTTGTGGAAATTGCCTGCTGTTGGGTGGTTCCTGGCAACTCTTCCCCTACCTCTTCCCCACATTTTCTACTCCATTGCTATTCCACACCCCGCCCACAACCCCCACCCAGTTAATGTTTCGGGTCAGGTTCTGAGGAAGGGTCACCGGACAACCGGCATTGATAGTGACAACTCAGCCCTGTGCAATCCTGCAAAGTCCTGCTTACTTGGATTAGTGATGAGGAGAATAACCTTTAATCCCTGGAGTGTTGGCAGTATTGTCTACAGGGACTGACAATGGGTGCCTGTGACATTGAGAGTTGCCACCTTCAGGGGATAATATTGACATCACGTTAATTTGGTGGTGATTAGCTCAGAGAGGGTGGTAACAACACTCAATTATTCTGGGGTGTGTAATTTTCTTTGAGTCAAGTGCCAATTCGACCATGATGAGCATCTTGTTCTACTTATATCAGGCGTATGTCAAACAAGTGAGTAAGTGTTGAATTTAAGAAAAATACTTCTGTACTGTAGCAGCCACTAATACCTCATAATGATTGGAATTTCAGTTCAAATGCTTAGCTTGGCTTTCTCTGCGCTCTTAAACAAGAGATTAATGAGCCTATTTTCACCTTCATAACTGTAGATTTGTCATAATTTGCTTCATAAATAGACTGAATTCACACTACATTATTTACTATTGGAGTCTCGTTTATACACCTCAGATCAAGAATGTACAGTTAAGAAAAGGCTTCAGTCCATCCGACTGAGGTGATGCCCTGCCTGATGGAATACAGATGTCCCCTCCCCCCACCCCAACCTCATCCAGACCCATGTGATCTCCCGGGACAGGTGAAACAAAGCAGTCAAAATACCCAGCCTAATGAGCTGCGCTTCCCATCGCTCTGCCATTTTTGGCCCAAGGTGTTGAATTCCCTCCTTAAACCTCTCTCGTCCTTCTTGGTTGCTTCCTAAGGCCTACGTCTTTGGCCCAATTTTTTGCTCACTTGTTCTGGTATCTCCTTAAGTGGCTTGCTGTCCAATTTTATTCAACAAGATTTATGAGAAAAGCTTTTGGGCATTTTGCTATGTTAAAGGCACTGCACAAATGCAAATTGTTATTGTTGAAAGAATATTCCTCCCGTAACCTAACCAAAGGCACCTTTGCAGCAGCGTCTATTTTGCCATAGACTGGTGTGTCCCATACAGGAGGGTCTTGCAGCAATAGGGGAGACCTATAAAGGCATCAGCCTCATCATGGCATCCCAATAGGCGTGCTCCAGTGCTGTATAAATGCCTTCTTTATGCAGCAGCAACCTACACTCTCATCTAGGAACTCATGGGTCCAAAGGGTCACTTCCACTTGCAGGATCAGAGTTCTGCCATTTGCTGTGACATCTGGCATCCCATCTGCTCTGGCATCCTGTGGGTAAATCCTGCAAATAGAGACAATTGCTTCAGAAATGGGCCATTGGAGTTCCAGGAATGGGCAACACAGACATGATCCAGCCTCTGGCTATACTAGTCAGTAAAGGCCTGATCTCAGTGGGAATAAAAATAAGCACAGAGAGGTAATGGCGTAGTGGCCTGTTGCTGGACTAGCAATCCAGGAGACACGGTAATGTCCTGGGGGACCTGGATTTGTATGAATGAACGAATAAATAATTTATTGCCACATATATCTGGTGTGAAAAGTGTTTTCTCATCAAAATCCGGCACCATTTTAAGTTACAATAAGGATACAAGAAATTAATTAAATAAGCAAATGCCGAAAGAACTGCGGATGCTGCAAATCAGGAACAAAAACTGAAGTTGCTGGAAAAGCTCAGCAGGTCTGGCAGCATGCGTGAAGAAAAAAAAAATCAGAGTTAATGTTTCGGGTCAGGTTCTGAGGAAGGGTCACCGGACAACCAGCATTGATAGCGACAACTCAGCCCTGTGCAATCCTGCAAAGTCCTGCTTACCAACATTTGGGGGCTAGTGTCAAAATTGGGAGAGCTATCACACAGATTGGAAAGGCTAGTCATGGAATTATACCTCTCAGACAATACTCCAGAGAACACTACCACTGTCCCTGGGTATCAACTGACCCACCAGCAGGATAGACCAAGCAGAAGTGTTGGCAGCACAGGGACATGCGGTTGGGACAGAGTTGCGTGAGCAATCCTCAACATTTGCTCTGAACCCCGTTAGGTTGAATGGCATCAGGTCAAACGCAGGCAAGGAAATCTGCTGATCACCACATACAGATGGTACCTAACTCGAAGATCTGAGTTCAGATCCCAGTGCAGTGTGGGATGGTTACAGAGGTGTGTTATATCACATCCAAACAAACTGAATAATATTTTTAGACACAATTCCACAATAGTTTCAGAACAGATGAAAGAGGGCACGAGGGAGGTCTGTAGAGATGACGGCCAACCTGATATAGCCTTAACTCCACTTTTCAGTCTGTTCCCCATAATCCGTGACCCCTTTGTCAATCATGCATCTTTCCAACAGCCATCTGAAAGGGTGTCATGGAGAAGGTTTTCAGGTTGTTGTCTTGGTGCTGGATTTCTCTCCCTCTTCCAGATGATGGCTGGCTGCCCAAGCACAGGAAGCGAGCTGTGGTCTAAGCTCTACAGACCAGTTACTCTCCTCTTCTCTGATTCATCATTTTCCAACGTAAAAGTCTGAATCAGTGACAGATTAGGAGCCCCACCAAGATAAAATGCCTTTGTTGCCAATTGGTTGTGAACACCAAGGGCAAACTGTTTTGTCCTGACATCTGAGCAGGTTGGTGCTTCCAGAATCAGTGATGTTAGTCTCAGTGGGGTGGGGGGGGGGAAATGGTCACAAAAATAGATTTTGAGACTGGCACTAGCCAATGTTACCAGCAGGATCTTGGACTGGAACAAGAGGCAATGAAAAAGCTGAGACCAAAGTGGGTCCTTATCTCATGTCCATGAATATTATGCCCTTAGACAAGCTCCTAGGTCCACTTCATCTCTACATTCTAAAAAGAGAATAGCGATGCCCATGTAACCAGAACAAATCTATTTGATTTTGTTTTGGTTTTAGAAAGGATTTAATAGGGTAGTGAAACAAAAACAGAAATTGCTGGAGAAACTCAGCACGTCTGGTAGCATCTTCAGAAGGGTCACTGGATTTAAAAAGTTAACTCTGCTTTCTCTCCAAAGATACTGCCAGACCTGCTGAGTTTCTCCAGGAATTTTTGTTTTTTGTTTCCAATTTCCAACATCTGCAGTTCCTTGTTTTCTTTCGGTAGGGCAGTGTTGTTCAGGCATGCAGCTCACCCTGAAGATGATAGGAGCTCCTACAGCAAGGTGTAGGAGACGATGAGACCTGTTTGGTCTGGTGTAGTAGAGGAAAACCATTTACTGGTCCAATCAGAAGAGTCTCTTTTAAACAGGATATAGTTTATTGCATGTTAGCAACTAGTTTCAGGTTAGATTAATTTTACAAACACTGCTGCAGAGACTTTGAGGAGGACTGGATGCTGGATCTCAAACCTTTTTGATCTTAGGCTTTTCTGTCCACAAGTCTATGTGATATCATCATAGTGGGTAGTGCTTGGGACACTCCTCAGTATTAATGCTTTCAGACTCATATACAGAGAAATGCCAAGAAAATCTTTCCCCTAGCTGCGGTATCTAGAACAAAAAGGTCACCCTCAAAATAAAGACATTGGCCATTTAGGACAGAGGAGAATTTTCCTTGTTCAAAGGGAAATGAATCTTCTGAAAAGTTAATAATGCTCAATGAATATATTCAAGACTCAAAATCCCCATATTTAGGGGAGGTGATGGCCTAGTGGTATTATTGCTAGTCTGTTAATCTAGAGACCCAGGTAATGTTCTGGGGACCTGGGTTCAAATCCTGCCATGGCTGATGGTGGAATTTGAATTCAATAAATAACTGGAATTAAGAATCTAATGATGACCATGTGTCAATTGTCAGGAAAAACCCATCTGGTTCACTAATGCCCTTTAGGGAAGGAAACTGCCATCCTTACCTGGTCTGGCTTACATGTGACTCCAGACCCACAGCAATGTGGTTGACTCTTAACTGCTCTCTGGATGGGCGATAAATGCTGACCTAACCAGTGATGCCCTTATCCCATGAATGAATATTAAAAAAAAGACACAGGTCAATAACATTGGGGTATTAAAGGATGAGAGGATCATGAGAGAAGATGGAGTTAAGATAGAAAATCAGCCTTGATCTTGCTGAATTACAGAGCAGGCTCGCAGAGCTAAATGCCTCATGTTGTGATATTTCTGATCTTTTTGATCTCACTTGCGAACCAGGACAATGGTCTGAGACCTCTCTGAGGTTCCTACAGGCCCTGCTTCTCGGGAAAATATTAACACTAATATAAAACTTCCTGACTTCCAGTTGACAGTGGGAAAGCTTACAGAAGAATTACAAGTTCTGAGGTAATCAGGTGGTTTCGCTAAGGCAATATTTATGACCGTACAACAAACCACACAAGCTGCAAACTCCAGCTTTGTGTCATCACCTGGGCCACTGGTACATGATAGATAGCTGTTCCAGCTTTATAGTGAAGAGAGTCACACACTGGCTAGCCTCCATTTAAAAACATAACCACAAGCACTTTTCAGCAGAAATTACTGAGGACATCCCTTCCCACTCAACGTCAATTCACCATGCCATAGTGACTCTGACATTGCCTCCAAATGCCAGCCTTTGAAGAAGATTCAGTGTAATGAATATTTGATGGGTTTTGGGTGCATCGTCTTTTATCACTGAGAAAGAACAACTGGGAGCTCTTTCTCAATTGTCTCCAGCTCAGCTTCTCATTTTAGAAGCCTGTGGGGCAGGACTGGAAGTGGAATAAGACCCCTGAAACCATCTAGACAATTGTTACATGTGGGTTTTGTGGAAAATTAATTATTTTATTAAAGCCTTTTGTGTTGCACTCATCAGGGCAATTCACAAGAATAGCAGTTGTGGGGAAAATCAAAATTTATGCTGCAACAGTGTTGACTGGCTAGGAAGTGGACTTTGATTGGTGGAGATCTTGCCATAAATAATGCACCAGTTACTTATGATTGACAATTAACTGTCAAGCTTTGTTAAAATTTTAAATGAACCAGGTTGACTCTGATAGAGCAATGCATTGCCCTCAGAAATGAACCAGTGAATAGCTGTCACTTATTTTGTTGCGTGGAAACATGTGCTGTGTTTGTACATGTTGCGTGTATCAGCAAAAACTGGGGCCCTGTGTATTCATAGATAACACAGTGTGGAGCTGGAGGAGCACAGCAGGCCAGGCAGCATTAGCGGAGCAGGAAAGTTGATGTTTTCGGGTTGGGACCCTTCTTCAGAAAACCCCTGTGTATTTAGATGTAGCTTCCAATAAAGGAAAGTGGGTCACATTGTAAGCCTGATTGACAATCCTAAATTGGGCATCAGTGTAATGCATGCTTGGGATTATTTATCAAATGTAGTCCGATCATGGAATCACATATAATGTTGGACACTGGGCTGCATTTTACAAACTGTCTACTTTCCAATAACAACAAAGTGATGGAAGGGGTAATCAAGAGTGCTACCAAGCAGTACTTGCAAAGGAATAACACTCAGCAAAGGAGTGACACTCTGTTTGGGTTCTACCAGGCCCATTTGGCTCCTGACTGCATTAGAAGCTTGCTACAAAAATATGAACAAAAGAGCCCAAGTAAAACTGGAGTCAATGGCAATTAGGAGGAAGTCTCTCCTCTAGCTGTAGACATCTCTGGGACAAAGGAAGATGGTTTTCATTGTTGGAGGTCAATCATCTCAACCCCATGATATCTCTGCAGGAGTTTCTCAGGGTAGTGTCCTACTGTCCTAGGCCCAACCATCTTCACCTGCTTCAACAATGATCTTCTCTCCATTATTAGGTCAGAATTGGGAATATTTGCTGATCACATAATGTTCACCACCATTTGCAATGACTCAAACTGAAGCAGTCCATATCCAAATGCAGCAAGACCTAGACAACATTCAGGCTTGCCTGATAAGTGGCACATTTGCACCTCAAAAATGCCAGGCTATAGCCATTCTAATAAGAGAATCTAATCATTGACCCTTGACATTCAGTGGTATTACTGTCACTGAATTACCCTCTAGCAACATCCTGGGTGTTAGCATTGATTAGAAACTGAACTGGACTAGCCACATAAATAAAGTGACTACAAGAACAGGACAGAGACCATGAATATTGCAGCAAGTAACTCATCTCTTGACTCCCCAGAGCCTGTCCACAATCTACAAGACACAAGTCAGGAGCATGACAGAATACAAAAATACCAAAGAACTATGGATATTGGAAATTGGAAACACAAACAGAAATTGCTGGAAATCTCAGCAGGTCTGGCAGCATCTGTGGAGAGAAAGTAGAGTTAATATCGGGTCCAGGGTCAATCCCTGGATTATTCCCTACTTGCCTGGATGACTGCAGCTCCAACAACAGTCAAGAAGTTTGACACCATCCAGGAAAATGAACCCTCCTTGATTGGCATCACATCTGTAAAAGTTCACTCCTTCCACCACCGATAGCAGTGTGAAACATCTACAGGGTGCAGTGCAGAAATTCACCAGGGCTCCAACAACGGCACCTCCCAAACCCACATCCTCTATTGCCTGAAAAGATATATCAAAAAATACTTGGAAAGCCCACAACAAATAAGTTCCCCTCCAAGGCACACGTCATCCCGACTTAGAAATATATCGTCCTCTGTAACTGTCGCTGGATCAAAATCTTGGAACTCCTTCCTTAACAGCACTGTGGGTGTCCCTACCCTCCATACACTGTAGCACTTCAAGGTAGCAGCTCTGTCTGACCTTCTCCAGGCCTACCAGGGATGGACAATAAATGCTGGTCTAGTCAGTGACAACCATGTCCCAGGAGAGAACTTTAAAAGAAATGTGCGGGTTGGACATGGTCAGCCCATTGCTCATTGCAAACAGCTGAAGATACATGTTGTTGATCCACCAGCCTTTGGAGCTCACTATGATACAGAATTATACAGCAGAGAAACATGCTGTTCTTGCCCAACTTGTCTATTCTGGTGGTTATGCTCCATGTGAGCCTTCTCTCATTCAAGTTCATCAACACAGCCCCGTCTATTCTGTTTTACCTCATGTGTTTATCCAGGTTCTGCTCACATATATCTTTGACCTTCACCTGGACCAGTCCATCTGGTGGACAGTTCCACATTTTAACCAGCTTCTGGTCAGGTGTGACCTGCAAATAAAACCCTGGTCAGGAGGCAGAAACAGCATTTGGGATGTTACCTGTATTGGTCAGGCTTCTTCCTCCTGGGCCCTCTGAAGTGTTTTAATCAAAAGATGATAAACACAAGCCTTTACAATTTCCACTCAGCTCCTTTGTTTATTACAGTGAGGGCAAACAGCAAAAGGAAGGTAACAGATTCCTCCCACCGTCACCAGTCTTCCTCTGTGTTTATGAACCTAACGAACAGATACTTGCCTGCCCGAGCTATAATCTTGGAGGAGCAATACTGTTGTGCCCAGTGGACATCACTACAATATAACTAGTCAAGTACTAGAAACTCAATTTCACATTCAATGCTAAACTGTGCACACAAATGAACTCCAGTGCCCTCAGGATACCTGAAGAAGCAAACCGACAAAACGTTAACTCAGTTGCAGTGAGGTTAACGAGATGAGATTGAAAATTCTGCGATTTGGACAATCACACTGTTGACCCGAGTCAGAACAAAATTGGCTTCAACCCAATTCATGGCCTTGGCTGAATGAAAAAAATGTAGGTTGGCACCGTGCCCAAATGTGTTATATTTAAAATTCTTGGCCTGACCTCACAATCTTGCTCCAGGTTACCTCAGAATTTCTCTATCCTCAAATCCCCTTCTCTTACACTCATTTCCTCTGGCCCCAGGCTTCTGCATAAATTTATTCCTCTTTGCTGGCAGATCTTTGACCTGTCTCTGACCGAAACTTCCCTTAGCCTTTAAACAAACATCCCAAAGATCAATTTCATTGGCCCCATTTTGCGTCCTTCTCGTCTTACTGCTCCCTCCTACATCAGCATTTATTTTCATGGACGTCTGTTTTGTGAAGTGTCCTGCATAATCTCTTCCATGAAAAGCTGAAGTTGTCCATGGGGGCTTGTTGGTGTTGCCATTGGTGACAAAAACATCGTCCTTCAAGTGGGCAGTTTTCGGCCCCGTATCCAAGAAAGGATGTGCTGGTGTCGGACAGGGTGCAGAGGAGGTTTACAAACATGGTCAAAGGGATGAAGGGCTTGTCATATGAGTGGTTGAGGACTCTGGGTCTATGCCCAATGGAGTTTACAAGGATGAGGGGGGAATCCCATTGAACCTTACAGAATACTGAGAGGCCCGGATAGAGTGGATGCGGAGAAGATGTTTCCACTAGAAGAGACTAGGACCCATGGGCACAGCCTCAGAGTGAAGGGACGACCCTTTAGAACTGAGATGAGGAGGAATTTCTTTAGCTAGAGGTGGTGAATCTGTGGAATGCATTGTTGCAGTGGGCCATGGAGGCCAAGTCATGGAGTCATAGAGGTCTACAGCACAGAAACAGGCCCTTCACCCAACTTTCCCATGCTGACCAGTTTTCACAATTAGTCTAGTCCCATTTGCTTGCGCTTGGTCGCTATCCCTCCAACTATGCCATCCATGTATGTGTCCAAATGTTTCTTAAATGAAGAAATTGTACTCGTCTCCTCCACTACCTCTGGCAGCCTGTTCCAGACACTCACCACCCTCTGTGTGAAAAAACTGCCCCTCTGGACCGTTTTGTATCTCTCCTTTCTAATCTTAAACCCATGCCCTCTAGTTTTAGATTCCCCTACCATAGGGAAAACATGTCAACTATCTACCTTATCTATACCTCTCATGATTTTGTATGCCTCTATAAGGTCACCCCTCAGTCTCCTGCCTCCAGTGAAAGAAGTCCCAGCCTATCCAACCTCTTCTTATAACTCAGACCTTCCAGTCCAGGCAGCATCCTAGTAAATCTTTTCTGCACTCATTCTAGTTTAATAATATCCTTTCTATAGTAGGGCAACCAGAACTGCATGCAGTACACCAAATGTGGCCTCACCGATGTCTTGTACAGCTGCAACAAGACGTCCCATCTCCAATACTCAATGCTCTGATCAATGAAAGCCAGCATGCCAAAAGCCTTCTTCACCGCCCTGTCTATCTATGACTCCATTTGCAAGGAGCTATGAACCTGTAACCCTAGACCTCTTTGTTTTGAAACATTCCCCAGGGCCCTACGATTGACTATGTTAGTCCTACTCTGGTTTGCTTTACCAAAATGCAACACCTCACATTTATCTAAATTAAACTCCTTCTGCCAATCCTCAGCCCACTGGCTCTGTTGATCAAGATCTCAGTGTATTGCCAGATAATCTTCTGCACTATCCACTATAACACCAATCTTGGCGTCATCCACAAACTTACTGACCATACCTACCAGATTCTCATCTATAATCATTTATATAAATGACGAATAACAGTAGTCACCACACCAATCCTTGTGGCATACCGCTGGTCACAGGCCTCTAGTCTGAAAAGCAACTCTCTACCACCACCCTCTGTCTTCTACCGTCAAGCCAATTTTATATCCAATTGGCTAGCTCTCTCTGGATCCCATTAGATTTAATCTTACTCAACAATCTACCATGTGGAACCCTGTCAAAGACCTTTTAAAAGTCCATGTAGACAATGCCTACTGCACTGCCCTCATCTATTTTCTTCGTGACCCCTTCAAAAACTCAATCCAATTTGTGAGATACCATTTCCCAGACACAAAGCCATGCTGACTATCTCAAATGCCTGCAGATCCTGTCTCTCAGAATCCTTTATAACAACTTACCCATCACGGACGTTAAACTCACTGGTCTGCAGTTCCCAGCCATTTCCCTGCAGCCTTTCTTAAATAATGGCACAACATTAGACACCCTCCAATCTTCAAGCACTTCACCCATCATTGTCGATGAAGCTAATGTCTCTGCTAAGGGTCCCACAATTTCCTTCCTGGGATACACTTCATCAGGTCTCAGGGGTTTATTTACCTTAATGCATTTTCAAACTTTCAACACCTCCTCTTCTATAATGTGGACATTCTTCAAGACATCACTATTTATTTCCCCAAGTTCGCTAGCATCATACTGTTCTCCATGGTTATTTAAGACAGAGATAGATGGGTTATTCATTAGTAAGTGGATCAAGGCTTGCAGGGAGAAGGCAGGAAAATGGGGTTGAGAAACATACTAGCCATGATTGAATGGTGGGGCAAACTCGATGGGGCGAATGGCCTAATTCGATATCTTACTGTCTTAAGTATTAAACCGTGACTGCCCATTCCAGTGGCTCCATGACATGAACAAGATGGAGCAGACAAAGTTCTCCTGATTCTCAGGCCACTATCTCCAATCCCCTCAAGATACCACAACCAAAAAGGTATTTGGGCAATTTTGCTGAATTCAACATTATTCCTTCCAAACAATCACTGCTCTCCATTGAAACCTTTAAAAGAAGTGAGATATCAAAGAAGGATTCTTCTTGAAACAATTGTTTAAAGTGTATTTAATTAACTTTGGAGAGGTAACAGCCTCGTGGCATCATCGCTAGACTATTAATTTGTAGACCCAGGTAATGTCTCAGGGCCCAGGTTTGAATCCTGTCCTGGCAGATGCTGGAATTTGAATTCAACAAAGAAATTCTGGAATTAAGAGTCTAATGATGACCATGAAATCATTGTTAATAGTTAGGAAAAACCCAACTGGTTCATTAATGTCCTTTAGCAACAGAAAGTGCTGTCCTACACTGGTCTGGCCTACATGTGACTCCAGACCCACAGCAATGTGGCTGACTCTTAACTGCAATTAGAGATGGGTCATAAATGATGCCCTAGCCAGCAATGCCCACATCCCATGAATGAATTAAATAAAAATACATAGCAACAATTTCAGACCTACACAAAGCATGGGTTCTGTGCTGATGTTACTGTACATTATGTATGTAGCTGACTGAACGAACAGGCTACAGGGACTTCATTACACAGCGGGAATGGCTGATTGCGAGGTCTGCACTTCTATAAACAGAATGTCACATGACTTATAACTGTCTTAAAAGGTACAGGATAGAACAAGGGTCTTTGCAAAAAGGTAAAAAAAAATGAACACCGCTTGTTTAAAGTCCACCCAAGATTTACGATGTTTAATTCAGTTGTAACATCCATCAGATCTGGGAAAATTTGGACTATGAGTTGTACAGCACAGAAACAGACCTTTCAGTCCAACTTGTCCATGCTGACCAGATATCCTAAATTAATCTAGTCCGAATTGCCAGCATTTGGCCCATATCCCTATAAATCTTTCCTATCTATGTACCCATCCCGATGTCTTTTAAATCTTGTAATTATACCAGCCTCTACCACTTCCTCTGGCAGGTCATTCCATACACGCACTACTCCCTGTGTGAAAAGGTTGCCTGTTAGGTCCCTTTTAAATCTTTCACTTTGCACCCTAAACCTATGCCCTGTAGATTTGGACTCCCCTACCCTGGAGAAAAAGACCTTGACTATTCACCCTATCCATGCCCCTCATGATTTTATAAACGTGTATAAGGTCACCCTTCAGCTTCCGATACTCCAGGGAAAATAGCCCCAGCCTATTCAACCTCCCTTTAGCTCAAACCCTCTAACCCTGGTAACATCCTTGTAAATCATTTCTGAACCCTTTTAAGTTTCACAACATCCTTCCTATAGCAGGGAGACCAGAATTGAATGCAGTATTCCAAAAGTGGCCTAACCAATGTCTTGTACAACTGCAACATGACCTCCCAACTCCCATAATCCATGCACCACTTGATTGTTTATTGTCCAGAACAAGGACTCATTTGATTTCAAATGGCCATTTGTGATTAATCTGCAGATAGTCAAAGACCTAATCTTTGAGAAAACATCCAACGCAAATGATATGGAGTAAAGTTTTGCTCTTTGTCTCTATTTCACTCCAACAACCTCAGCAACCTCCTTGAATCCTCCTCCTTCTAGATCAAAGTGATAATGCCCAAGGGGAGGCAAGACCTAGCAGTAAGCCAGGGTCAGATAGGGGAGGCAAGAAATCTTGAAAATTCATCTCTAATTCCCCCCAACCAGACATGAAGAGGGAATTCAAGAGATCAAATGCTTTTAAAAGACATGATCTGTGCCCCGATCAAGAACAGATTCAGCTCTGAAGGTGCACAAAAGAAAAATGAGCAGAAGCTGCAAGACTTCAAGACACTCGAGGGAATTTTATCATGTGTCTGACATCCAGCCTATTCCTACATTTTGCATAATGGAAATGCATTCTTGGATACACATATTTTAAAGAAGACTCAAACTGCATGGTATCTTTAAGCTTGCGGATGAATCGAAGAATTTCCGATTTCGATCAATAGAAGAGACAAACATTGGAAGTTAATTAGAGACTGCCTCGGTTTAACAGCTTATTGAGAGGACAGTCCCTCGGTCATGGGTCCTAGAAAGTCAGAATGCTATTAACAATATATTCTAACTTCTTGTCACCCAGTCCACAGCCCACCCTGCACTGACACACTGCACCCAAGGGCTGAGCTGTGGTTATTATTTATAAGTTCAATTTAATACAGTGACTGACTCCCTACAGATTAAATGGGGCCCAAAGAAAACACATAATAATCGTTTTTGTTTGAAAAAGTAGAAGTGACACCAATTGAGGGAAGGTGTATGCCTTACACAATCCTGCCGATAAACATCTTGAAACAGACACAGAGATATTCCTGACAGCATGTGGAGGAGTTCACCACAGATGGATCATTTCCTTGCCCAGGGGGATTTGTGAAGCTCTCGCAAGCTGTAACCTTATCTCAGCCAGATGGGGGTCAGGTAATGGAAGGAGCTAATTGGCTCATCATGTTATCTGGTTACATGTAACATGAACAGATTAGATGGAGCTAATGTGTGTTACAGCCACGTGTTGAGAAAAGGGTCCGAGAGGAGAGTCCAGTGACAGCAGGGGTTGCAGAAGCAAAGCCGAAGCATGGCTATATTTTCCACTTGTTTGCAGTTCATGTTTGGAGATGTGGTGCCTAGGGATTGCCCAGAGATTCAACAGCAACCACCTGCATTCGTATTGTACCTTAAATAGAGGAAAGTAATCTCAAGGCACTTCACAGTGCTGTCACTAGATAAACAATTGCTTCATAATGGGCATCAGTGGCATGGACTGGTTGGGCTTGTCAGCATTCACTGGGCTGGCACACTGAAAAATCAAACCCAATTATTCCCGGAGTAATCACAAAAGTTACAATTTTTATCAAAGTATGCAAAATTTCCCCAACTTACTTATTTGTTTACAGCAACTCTTAACAAGAATAACTATTTATTACAAAGAAATTCTAACAAGACATTAACGACTATGAACTGTTGACATATAACTCTATTAGCTAAAATGTTAACCCCCCATGTAAGACTCCTCTCACATACACAGACACACACGCACGCACAGACACTCACAAACAGAGCAATACATACACACGCGCACAGACACACACACACACACAGAGAAAAAAATTGGTGCAAAGGCTCGAGGGGAAAAATAACTGGGGAGGCAGTTCAATGGCCCTTGTCCACAGAGTTTGTTAAGATGATCCTACTGTTTGCCAGGACTTGCTGATCTTCAATCTCTCTTTTCCAGGTACTGTTTACTTTCTTGCAGAAGATGGTTCACAAAATATGACGCCCTCTGCCTTACTGGTTAAAAGTAACAGATTGCAGCAATCAGTGGGGTAAGACAACTGGCTGAATTAACTGCACAGAGGTCAGTATCCCGTCATCAAGTCACTCTTTGTTTACTTGTGCATAGTACACTGGCTGTGGCCAACCAACTCAGAGTCAGTCCCCTGAACTGAGGACGTTCTAAACATCCTGTTTATATTGGTCAGTTAGGGCTTCCTCATTGACACAGGTTAATGACCCCAATCAAGGACCTCATAGTCAATGGATCCACCTGGTTCCAATCACTACGCTGGTTTTCTTCAGGGAGCAGATGGTTTTTACTGCAGGGAAACACCACCTCCCCTTCTAGAAAGTTCTGGCCTTATTATTCAGCTGCAGGGGAACAAACGATCTAGTTGTCAGCAAGCAGATGGCTTTTGTCATTGCAACTGGTCACACTCCACAAACCAGTCACGTAATTGTTGCTTGTACGCACTCTGTAGTGCCAGCTCATCTGCAACCATTCTCCCCATTGGATGAACAAGGAGATGCCAGTGTTGGGCTGGGATGGACAAAATTGGAAGTCACATGATACCAGGTTATAGTCCAACAGGTTTATTTGAAATCACAAGCTTTCAGAGCACTGCTCCTTCGTCAGGTCAGAATTTAAACAAACTTGTTGGACTATAACCTAGTGCCATATGACTTCCAATTTTGGTTGAACAAAGCAGCAGTGTAAACACCACTTACAATGATGTTCAGTAATTTGCTTTTAATAAGCGAAGCGATCTCTTTCACAATCCTTGGCCCTTTGCTCATCTCAGTCCACAATCAAAAATGCAGTAAGTAAAAAGGTTCAATCTTTACAGGTAGAATGTTCAACTGTAAGTCCTGTATAATTCTGTGTAACATCAAAACTGAGCTAAAAGCAGCGTTAGGAGATGGTGCAGGGAGGGTGGTAGGAACAGATCCAGGCCAAATATTTGCTAAAAGAGGTGGGTCTTAAGGAAGGTCTTAACAAAGAAAAGGGGGTGGAGGTGTCAGGCATTTTGGGGAGAATTTCAAGGCAAGGGGTCCAGCTGGCTGAAGGCAAAATAACGAACAATTGTACAAAGTTATTGGGGGAGAGGGGAGTGTATTAAGGCAAGAAAACAGTTCTTCAGCTGCAAGTTAAAGAGCTGATGCAGGATACAGAAAGAGAGAGTGATGACAGTACAACAGGATTTTAAATACAGAGGTGAGGAATTTGAAATTTTGGAAGACATTGCAAGTGATAAGGATGGAGAGGAGTCTCACAAAGTCTTGCAATTAAAAAGATGCGTTTTGATTGGCCTGTCTATCTGAGATCAGAAAGATGAGGTGATAAAGTTACTTCACAGATTAGCTGAAAGTCTAGTGTCACCATCCCTCCAACATTGCCATGCAGTCTCCAGAGCATCAAAGGGCAATGTCCTGGAATCTATTTGCCACCAATTTGGGCAATGATAGAGACAATAAGATATTTTAAAAAATTCTGTGGTTCATTCCAGTTTATTTGAACATTTCCATTTTTTAGATTTAAAAAGTACTGGAGATGGGGCGGGGTTGGATCAGGAAGTCACGGGATGAAATCTCCACAGTTATGTCCAATCAGAGTTGGCAACCCCTCAAACAGCTCAGGCTGTCATCGAAAAGCATCAATGCAGCTTCAATTTGGATCTGTCCCCAAGTCTTCCAGCCTTTTGCTTAAAAACTTTTTAAAAAGATTGGATTGAGAAAAAAGTGCATCAAAAAGAGGTGTTTTACACCAGGACTTCTGTCACTTTTCTCAGGGCACCTCTTACAAGCTGTTTCTGAGTAAACAAGGTGACAAACTGATAGTCTGACAGATTCTACTGGAAGCACTTCTGTTGCGACCAATGATAATTGGTTAGCAATTAAAAGGAATATTAATATGTTAATGCCTGCTGCTATCATTGCAGCAATCTGGAGATTGCATAATGGAACAAACTAGCTCCGCAGGCAATTTCTAGCCAAAGGACAACTGTGGATTGCACCCAACTGTGAGACAACGAAGCCTACGGTGAAATGAATTTAAAGTCATCAGCACATCTCAAAAACTGGGGGAGACTCAGGCACAGGACATGAACCTCTGCTTCCCTTCCCAAAGATAGGTCGCCCCAATTCCTTTACTGTACAACAATAGAGCTGACCCTGACCAAGTGTTGCAGACTGGCACATTCCAAGGTCCAGGACTACATGCTGGGGGACACACTAAAGCTTGGGGCAGCTGCTGCCAAGGTGCCAAGGGGAAAAGATCTTTCTGCCAAAATTAAATAGGAGTCTGTTCAGTTATCAGATCCTCCTGATGCCTCAAATATATGTAAATACTATCTTGTACACGTAAGAAAGGCATTTAGTTTGTTTGTTGGATAAAGTCAAACTCCAACGTTTGTTTGTACCTTCATACACCACTGTACAGAACTGCATTAGTGACTATGAATGTATATAAAGATATTTTTATGAATAAAGTATTTTTTGAAATAAAAAAAATCAGGTAAACCTGTGTGACTGAAAACACAATCATACAAAAATTATTTGGATGTTACAAAGAACACAAACAATGTCCACAGCAAGGAATTTACTGTAATGCTTAAAATGGCTCTTGATCAGGGAAGCACTGTACAACTCGCACAGTTCTACGTCAGTGTGACAGTGTTTAGCATATTCAGGAAGCAGATGTTTAAGATAGTCACAAATAAATCCAATAGGGAATCAGGAGAATGTGGAACTTGATCCCACAAAACGCACTACTGCAGCAGCTCACCAAGCTCCTTCAATGGGTCCTTTGCAACTCATCCTTCTAGATGGGTAGAGTATCCAAGGGCTGCAGATACATGTGAATACCACATCTTCCTGGTTTCCCTCCAGGTCACACACTATCTCAGCTTGGAACTAAGTCGCCATTCCTCTGCTGTCACTGGGTCAAAATCTCGGAATATCCTTCCTAATGGCTCTGTGGGTGTCCTTACAACCGATGGACTGCAACAGATCAAGAAAGCAGCTCACCACCACCTTCTCCAGGGCAATCACTAATGGATAATAAATGCTGCCCTGACTTCCCATGTAATGAACATAAATGTAGTTAAGGGGAAGGCAAATGGCACTTACATGCTTTATACAACCTTTAAGTATCTTGTTTGGATCTACATGGAAGTCCAGGGTTATGGGTCAGGCAGGAAAGTGGAGCTGAAGCCATGATTAGATCAACCAGGAGGCGTGAGGAGTCAAATGGTCTGGTATATTTCTTATGCTCACATGAGGGTGAAAGGTGCAGAAGTCTTTTTTTTTTAATTCATTCATGAGACGAGGGCATTGCTGGCCAGGCCAGCATTTATTGTCCATCCCTAATTACCCAGAGGGCAGTTAACAGTCAACCAAATTGCTGTGGTTCTGGAGTCACATGTAGGTCAGAGCCACCCACAGAACCTCCCACAGTCCAAAGATGTGCAGGTTAGGTGGATTGGCCACGCTAAATTGCCCATAGTGTTCAGGGATGTGTAGCTTAGGTGGGTTATAGGGGGATGGGTGTGGGTAGGATGCTCCAATGGTCAGTGTGGACTTGTTGGGCCAAAGGGCCTGTTTCCACACTGTAGGAATTCTATAAAATTCTATAAGAATGGCAGTTTCCTTCCTTAAGGGACACTAGTGTTCCGGATGGGTCTTCCCTTTGATAATCAATCAATGGTTTCATGGTCATCATTAGACTCTTATTTCCAGATTTTTTTACTGAATTCAAATTCCACCATCTACTGCCTCACAGCACCACTGACCCGGGTTCGATTCCACCCTCGGGCGACTGTGTGGAGTTTTCACATTATCCCCGTGTCTGCATGGGTTTCCTCCAGGTGCTCCGGTTTCCTCCCACAGTCCAAAGATATGCAGGTTAGGGTGAATTGGCCATGCTAAATTGCCCATAGTGCCCAGGGATGTTTAGATTAGGTGGGTTAGACATGGGGCAATGCAGGGATATGGGAGTGGGTCTGGGTGGGATGCTCTTTGGAGGGGCGGTGTGGACTTGTTGGGCCGAATAGCCTGTTTCCACACTGTAGGGATTCTATGATTTTATGATTACCTGGGTCTCTGGATTAACAGCCCAGTGATAATGCCACTAGGATATTATCTCCCCATGAGGTGGTACGGTGAAATGAAATGGGGTGGGAGAAAGCTCATGTGCAGCGGAAAAACAAGCACGGACCTGTTTAATGTGCTAGAAATACTCTGGTCAAAGCAACAGCCCAGACTGAGATCCTCACAGTGCTCTCCAAAGCAATACTGTACTTAATGTAGCACTCCACAACCCAACAGCTTTTTAGATTTATGAGGGAACAAGAATCATTTTGAGTCAAGACACCCAGAGATTTGTCCTCATCGTTGCAAATGCCAAATGCTGAATGATTAACAGACTCTAGATGAACGTAGACCATGCAATATAACATAGCCAGAGTGCAACGTTATACAATACAATGCATTAATTCAGATACACAATTTACCACAGCATAACATAAGATAATAACCTTCGCTGTATGTACTGCAGCAGTTCAAGAATACAGCTAACCATCACCTTCTCAAGGGCAATAGCCCAAATCCTATAAATGAATAAAAAAAAAGTTTTTTTTCAAATAACTTTTTTATTCTTTCAAACTGGGTGCCACTGACTGGGCCAACATTTAACGCCAGTCCCTAGTTTCTCAGAGGGCAGCTAAGAGTCAAAGACATTGCTATGATTCTGAAGTCCAGGAGCAGATTTCCTTCACTCAAAAGAACATTATGGAACCAGATGGGGTTTTACAATTGATACTAGTTACATGGGCATCACTAGGCTAGGTCTATATTGAATTCAAATTTTAACCATCTACCATTTGAGCCCGTGCCCCTAGTACATTAGCCTGCCGTTCAAGGATTATGAGTGAAATTACCACTGCCAGCAATAAACCCATGAGAGCTGTGAGATTTTACTGATTGGTGATGGAGAGTAACGATTGCAAAAATGACTTATGGGATGGTGAAACACCTGGGGCAGCTTTTATGGAGACTGTGTGTTAGGGGAGCTTCCGGCCCTGAGTGAATATTTCCCCTAATGAAGGTCGTCAACTCAGAAACCACTTGCTGCTGATTTGAACCACCTCATGAGTGGAAATGATAATGCACTGTGCAATCAGTGTTCACAAGGCTCCTTCAAAAGAGCAAGGCTCTAATTAAATAGGAAGAAGGAATCCGGTGATGATTACAGCTTTGCAAAAAGGGCCTCCCTTTCGCAGGCCACAGTGCTTGATAAAAATGTCAGCTTCAGGTAGCATTCTGGGCCGCATCACTTTCTGTCTGCTTTGTCAATACCACCCACACTCTTAACCATAAAAAAACAAGTGGTTTAAAAGCAGCTCAGCAGAGTTCAGAAAGTATCTTGGCATTGAACAGGTTCTGCAGGCTAAAACACAGGGGGCAAGGGGCGGAGTATACTTTGGAAGGACTTGGGGTAGGGGGGAAAGATACAAACAGAGCAGAGTTGCGAATAATCTCATTATTCCACATGGCTGCTCCCAATCTGCTGTGTCAGGTGGAGGCAGCAGCCGTGGCGTCAGTTTACTACAGGTGTCCCTCAGCGAAAGCGAACACCTGAGAGCCCTCATCGTGAGGAGCTACCCTTGAGTCACTTTGCTCTGCAGCACCCTCGACTTTGCTGCGCATAGCGGTCTGATAATAACGCCCCATAATTTCTACATCTCACCCATCACCAGGTTTGGTCCACCCTCGAGCAACTGTCTGCGTGGAGTTTGCACGCTCTCCCCGTGTCTGCATGGGTTTGCTCCGGTTTCCTCCCACAGTCCAAAGGTGTGCAGGGTAGGTGGATTGGCCATGGGAAATTGCCCTTAATGTCCAGGGATGTGTAAATTAAACTGGATTAGACATGGGAATTGCAGGGTTACAGGGAAAGTGTAGGGGAATGGGTCTGGGTGGGATGCTCTTCGGAGGGGCGGTGTGGGCTTGTTGGGTCGAATGGCCTGTTTCCACACTGTAGGGATTCTATGATGATTCTATGATAACACAGGGTCCTGTAGCTTTAATAAAACATTCCTGTTCAATTGTTAGCGCGTTCAAAAGCTGGGAATTTTGACGTTGAAGTAGCATTTTTGTTTTGCGTTGTGAGGTATCTTTTGGCTGATTGTCCAGGACACCACCCAGAATGAAAGTAATTTCGGAAGAACTTGCATTTGTGTAGCGCCTTTCATAACCTCAGGTTGAAGTGTTCTAATGTGGGGGAACAGAGAAGTCAACATGCACTCACGACAACAGTTAGTACATTTCGAAAAGTGCTTCATTGGCTGTGAAAATGTTCTGGGTGTCCAGAAGTTGTGAAAGGCACTACATGAAGGTTAAATCGCCAAAGTCGTGGAATTGTACAGCACAGAAACAGACTCTTCAGTCCAACTCATCCATGTCAACCAGATATCCTAAATTAATCTAGTCCCATTTGCCAGCATTTGGCCCATATCCCTCTAAACGCTTCCTATCCATATACCCATCCAGTTGCCTTTTAAATATTGTAATTATACCAGCCTCCACCACTTCCTCTGGCAGCTCATTCCATACATGCACCACACTCTGCGTGTAAAAGTTGCTCCTTCGGTCCCTTTTAAATCTTTCCCCTCTCACCTTAAAGCTATACACTCTAGCTTTGGACTCCCCCACCTCTGAGAAAGAGAACTTGGCTATTCATCCTTTCCATGCACCTCATGATTTTATAAACCTCTATAAGGTCACCCTTCAGCCTCTGATGCTCCAGGGAAAATAGCCCCAGCCTATTTCAGCCTCTCCCGATAGCTCAAACCCTCCAACCCTGGCAACATCCTTGCAAATCTTTTCTGCACCCATTCAAGTCTGACAACATCTTTAGGACTGCTCTCCCATTGAAAAAGAGAGGGATGCAGAGAGTCAATGGGTGGTGGTTTAACTTGAGGCTCACCATGCCTCAGATGAGGGGAGAAGTTGAGATAAAGAGTATTTCAAGGTAACCTCAGCCAGTACAGGAATTGAACCCACACTGTTCGCATCTCTCAATATTGCAAACCAGAGTCCAGCCAACTGAGCTAGCCGGTTCCCAAGGGGCCTTTTAGAAATGCAAGCTTTTAAAAAAATTATAAATGTTAGATCCTGGTCCAATACATCTAAAATACTTTGACTGAATTGTATGGAATCACATTAATCAATCTGATTTAGTGTTCCATAGTCAACAATAAAGTTGATTGAATCTTCCAGTTCCAGATTCTGAATTTAAACTGTTCTAATCATTCATTAAAGCTTCATAATCCCATTTTCAATTCTTATTGTTCTCTGGAGCAGTCCACCCACTCAAACCACTGTGTACTGGCTACATAGCCCAATGGTTAATTTGTGTTTTAATTGCATTTCCAGGAAACTAACAAGATTGCAAACACTCTTCAAGGTCCCAAGAATTTATATGTTAATCAATGTTTTCTATGGGACAATGTCAAATGATACCTGAAGGTGCCAGTACATGACTGAATCACAGTATGGCTATAGCACAGGAGGAGGCCATTCAGCCCATTGTGTTTGCTCCAGCATTCTAAATAAGCATTGCACCCATCGCTTTTCCTCCACTTTCTCCCTGTAACCTTGCACATTCTTCCTATGCGGGTAACAATCCAATTCTCTCCCAAAAGCTTCGATTAAACCTGCCACCACCACACTCTCAGGCAGTGCATTTCTGATGTTAATGAGGACCAGGGGCATAAGTCATTGACTCCCATGCTGCTCCTGGACTGAGCCCCCAACCTGAGGAAAGCAACCATCCCCCACCACACACACACACCACCACCCCCCACCCCACCCCGAGCCCTGGCCTTGGTTATTGTACGCTCAGGTATCCATCTGCCGCAGATGCAGATTTTAACCACTTGCAGAACGAAAATGTCACTCCCAATTATTACATTGCTTCACTGACATTTACTGCACATTCAACAAATGAAGACATCTGACAGACAGCTTCTCCCTTCCCTTCATCTCTTGTAACCCGGAACCGTGTTCAATGTCTCTGGTTAACCTACACCAGCAATGGGACCAAGCAGGGGCAGAAGTAGAACCCGAACCTTCCCCTGCCAATATATAGCAATCAGGAACTGAACATGCCCACATATTCCTGCAGCACTTACAGAACTTACAGATCCCTCCCTAAACCCCTCGACTTTTCTTTAATTGCTTAAAAACTACCTCTTTGACTAAGCTTTCAGTCATCTGTCCTTGGTATCCCCTTTCATGGCCGAGGTTCAAATTTGTTGGAGTGTGCTATGACAAAGCACCTTGGGATGTTTTACTTATTTGTAAGGCACAATACAAATGCAGCTTATCATCTGGAGAGGAGACCAACTGTCTTGTGAAATGAGCAAACAGAACTAAATTTCTGACCCAACAAGGGTTCACATCTCGGAGACAGCGCAGTTAGCTCAGTTGGTTGGACGGTTAGTTTGCAGTGCAGGATGATGCGACAAGTACGACTTCAATTTCTACACTGGGTGAGGTTATTATGAAGGACTCTCCTTCTCAACCTTTCCCCTCACCTGAGGCGTGGTGACCCTCAGGTTAAATCACCAACGGTCATCTTTCTCTAAGACAGCAGCCTCCTGTACCAAGCTGACTTTACTTTCTACATCTTTGAAATTGTGCTGCCCTCCCCCCAACTATGGATCCTGCCTCGAAACGTAACCCCATTGAACCCTGACTCATCAAGGACAGGCATGGGTACAGAGAACGAATGTAGTCCATGGCACCAAAAACCAGTGTCAGTTGGCAATAGCAGCCCTTCAAATTTGAAAGTTAACTTCAGTCATGTGACAAACAATGCCAGGACTGGAGAAATGTTGCCAGGACCATGAGGTATTTACAGAACAGAAGGCTATTTGGGGTCATTGAGTCCATACTAGCTCTCTGTGGAGCAATTCAGGCAGACCCACTCCCCCTGCATCTCTGCAAGTTTATTTCCCACAAGTTGCCAATGCAATCTCCTTTTGAAATAATTGATATTTAGAATTAGATTTACTGTCCTGTGCATGCAATTACAGAAGTACGGTTAAAAGTTTACAATGTCACAGAATCCCTACAGTATGGAAACAGGCCCTTCAGCCCAACAAGTCCATGCTGACCCTCATCAGAGCATCCCACCCAGACCCATCCCCATATAACCCACTTAATGTACACATCTTTGAACACTGGGCAATTTAGCATGGCCGATCCACCTAGCTTGCACATCTTTGGACTGTGGGAGGGAACCAGAGCACCTGGAGGAAACCCACACTGACATGGGGAGAATGTGCAAACTCCACACAGACAGTTGCCTGAGGATGGAATTGAACCTAGATGCCTGGTGCTGTAAGGCAACAGTGCTAACCACTGAGCCACTGTACAACCCTAAAACAACAGACAAACAGGAGCCTGAACACTGCTAGCTTGCCACCACCATCTTGGATATAGCAAACCAGGGGGGTTTTATTCCCCTGACAACTTGTGGTCATCATTAGGCTCTTATTGAATTTAGATTCCACAATCCACCAGGGTGGGATTTGAACTCAGGTCCCCAGAATGTTACCTAGGTCTCTGGATTAACAGTACAGTGATAATACCACTGGGCCACCACCTCCCCAACATGAGCTAGGCCCTCATGACTTAATCTTGGTTACAAAATACCTAGCTACAAATCTTAGATACAAAATAGAGAAATAAAAATAAAATACATTACCTTGGTGATTCATAGTGTAAGTTAGAGAACAAGAAATAAAGTTAAGAGAATAAACCTTACAGGCAGATAAACATACTACAGAGAAACATTACATCAGCACAGGGGGCTTCCACACATGGTCTGACTAGGCCTGTAAGCCACTGGCTGCCCACACTGTTGCCCGAATATTCTCCACCCCAACACCTTCATAAATGAGGAACTCCAGGTCATAAGCACTCACATGATAACAGCATATTCTTCTTGACATCCCTCTTAGCCCAAATCCCAAATCTGTGTCCCCTCACCCATTGACAATCAACCAAAGGGAACAGTTTTCTTTGTCCATCTCATCAAAATCTGTTGAAGTCCCAACGATCAGAAGTCACAATGATGGGAAAAACCCTGGATGACATTTTCCCACCATTCAATATATTCACCTGAAAATGCTTAGACTTATTCAATGTTGACCATCACTGACAGCGGCAAGGTGACTGCAAAAGTGTGTGTTTTAGGGAGCTGCACATTTCTCTCTCTACTGACCTACCTCCCAATCACAGCATGAACCTGGCCAGTAGCATGGTGAGGGCAAGAGAAAGAGAGAGAGAGGAAAGTGCTGAAAATCTAGCCCCAAGACATTACAGGTCGTCACCATCCAAATATGTGTATCCTTTCCAATGGACCCCCTCATTGTTAACCAGTCAGAAACAGTGCCCACACCTAAATGATTTCCCATAACAGTGGTCCCACTTCAAAGGTAAGAGGTAACAAGGTGTAGAGCTGGATGAACACAGCAGGCCAAGCAGCATCAGAGGAGCAGGAAAGCTGACGCTGCT
>NC_063365.1:19334262-19368287 GCF_021869965.1 Rhincodon typus | reverse complement strand
AGCAGCGTCAGCTTTCCTGCTCCTCTGATGCTGCTTGGCCTGCTGTGTTCATCCAGCTCTACACCTTGTAATCTCAGATTCTCCAGCATCTGCAGTTCCTACTATCTCTGAGACCACTTCAAAGGTGTTTAGTTTGACTCTGAGGCACTTGGGGGACACATCCTGCATCAGTGATGAAAGGTAAGTCTGTCTTGCCCTTTATGAAGATGGAGAGGTGGGAGAACTGTGCAAGAATAGTCTCGTGGGGTGGGGGGGACGGAGGTGAGGGGTGGTTTAGGGATGTGGATGCTGTTATGGAGGGAATAGTAGAATTATAAATGGTTGGTTCCTTTTTAATGAGGGGGGGTAAAACCTTTGACAACTCCCACTAAGATATTTAAAGCTTTAAATTCAGAGGAAGCAGTACAAAAACATCAAAACGTGAATCAGTAAAGAGGAAGAACTGGGAGGAACATTATCCCGCTGTACAGATCGGGTGAATTTCTGAATGAGCGTAGAAATGATTGTATCCACCCCACAGCCCATCTCAATGAGTAGCCTTTAGTGTCTATTTTGGAAGCTTAGTGTTAAGGGAATCCCTGCGCTATGACCACTCACACTCTCTCACTCACTCGCTGTGTACTTTAAGCCACGTTATCACGGTGTCTGAATTGCTGTCCCTAGCTCAGGCTGGAACAGAAATGCAGAAGCTAAGCTCATTTACCTGTCTGCCGTCCGGTGGCAGCTGTTGCTAGGCACCGAGAGATCCCTTGGCTGACACCGGAGGGATCCGGTGATCCATTCCGGGACGGAGACACTACTCTCTTTAGAGGGCTCTGCACAGAGGCAGAGAGAGAAGGGGGTCGCGGTTCAAGACGAGGAGGGCTCTATTTAAACAGACATGGGAGGGTGAATCTGGAATAAGGACTGTACCATCTGAGACGCTCTCTCTCACACACACACATACACACACTGCTGTCTTTACAAATGTTAAAGCCCCCCACGCACTCAAAAGAAGCAGAAATATTTCAGTCAAATTGTTGCTAAACGGCTTATTCCACTGCTGGAGCTACGTTTCCAAGCAGCAAGATGATATCAGAAATGTTAACTAGCCTCCAGCACTTATTGCTAAACCATTTTTTTTTTGAAAGAAGCTAAATATAGAATTCAGTGTATGTTCAGGGGGGAAATCAGAGAAATAACCACAAGGTGCAATGATCGAAAGAAAGCATTTCGTTGAGATATTTCCTAATCGACCTGTTTAGTGATGTTGTGACACACCTCTGGAGCAGGTGAATCCTGGCCCCCTGGCTCAGAGATAGGGACACTGCCACTGCACCCCAAGAGCCCTGAAGCAGTTGGTTGAGATTGTAGTGGCATCTGTCCATTGGACCTTCCTCCAGCAGCAGCAGTGGAACAAGTGGGATTTGAACCCAGCCTCCTGGCTCAGAGCTAGGGACATTAGCATTGCACCGTAAGAGACGACTGCATATCTAGTCAGGCAAATAATCATTATAGACATTTTCTAATCAACCTGCTCAGCAGAGTTATAACACACCTCTGGAGCAGGTGGAATTTGAACCCCGGCCTTCAGCTCAGAGGCAGGGACACTACCACTGCATCACAAGAGCCCTCAGGCTGTTGGTCAATTCATATCATGGTGTAGCGGTTTCCTCGAGACCATCACAGGGATGTATCAATCTAATCAAAGGGGCACAGATTGTTTGGATTTGGAACAATGGACTGTCAAATCAGGCTTTGATTTAACTGAGTTCTGATGGTCAAAGAGTTGTAGGGTTCTTGTGGTGTAGGAGTAGTGTGCCTATCTCAAAGCTAAAAGGCCTGGGTTCAAGTCCTGCCTGCTCTAGAGGAATGTCAAAGCATCCCTCAATAGATTGTTTTTTTAAAATATCTGAAATAAGAGTAGAATTTTGCTGGACAACATTCAGCAGGTCAGGCAGCTTCTGAGAGAGGTACACAGTTTAGCTTTGAGGTTGCTGGCTTTTCATTAAAGTTTATGATCAGGTAATAAACTTATCTAGGGCTAGACCTGACTGTCTTTAAACTTTAACTTGGCAATGGACTGGAAAAGGTCAAATGTGGCCTATTGGTCTCATATATTGTTTAATCTCCTTATTTAAGTACTGATATATATATTAACTGATGCAGCAGTAGTATCCCTACCTCTGCACCAAAAGACCCACCTGCTCCAGAGATACATCATAAAATATAAAATCTACAGAACAGCGAAAAATCCCCTTCACCCCATCCAGATTGCACCAGTCAAGAACAAACACATCTATTTGAATCCCATCTTCCAGCTCTTGGCCCGTAGCCTTGTACAGTAAATAATTATGATCATAATTAGACATCTGACTAAGTTGATTACAAATATCTACAAATGCATCAGAAACAGTTCAGCAAATGTTCACTCGACTGACGCCTGTGATATTGAGGTTATTGATGGTTTGGGCTCATATCCATTGGAGTTTTGAGATAAATGACATTATTGAAACATGCTCTGAGGGGACCTAATGGGGAGGATGCTAAGAAGATGCTTCCGTTTGTGGAGGAGAATAGAACTTGGGGACTTGGTTTAAAAATAAAAGTGCCTCGGTTAAGTCAGAAATGAGCTTTTTTTTACTCTGAGGGTCATGGGTTTTTGGAATTCTCTGCCATGGAGGTAGAGCCATTGGATATTTTTAAGGCTGAGGTAGATAGATTCTAGACTAACAAGGAAATGAAAAGGCGTTTTTTTTACTCAGGTGTAGGAAAAAAAATGTAGGGTTGAGGCCATAGTTGGGTCAGCCATGCACTTGCTGAATGCTGGAGCAAGGTCAAAGGGGCTGAATGGCCAGCTCTTGCTGCTTTGTTTGTATGTATGGCCATCTATAGACTGACCCCTGAGTCAGCTGGTGGGGATGTTCAATTCTAGCTGCCTGTAGGCTCCCTTCATGACCTTGTCTGCCTCTCAGAGACCTTAAGAAGGGCACAGACAGCCTGCTAATAAGCTGAAGGCCTATCATAAAATGTGACATCAGAGGGATTAAGTTATAGAGAGATAATCTGATTTGATTTGATACAAATTCCTTTGCTTTTCATGATATAGTTTTCCTCTTAATGTTGCTGTTTAAAAGGGGTCACTTTTATCAGAGCATTTTTTAACTGAGTTGATGACATTGAAACAACCCACTGTCAACTTAATATATATGTTTATACTTTTGTGGGATGTGGGCATCACAGCATTTACTATGTTTAAATCTTTAAATGCTCTTCAAGAAGGCAGTGGTGAACTGTCTTCTTGAACTGTTGCAGTCTATGATGTGAAGATACTCTCACTGAGCCGATGAGGAGGAAAAGGAGAATTTGACAGTAGAAGGAGGCACGTTCAGCTATGGCTTAGTGAGCTCGACACTGAGCACTCCATACCTGGATCAGGTCCTGCCCACGGAATTGGTGGCAAACAGTCTGGAGTCACACTTAAGAGTTAATGGGCAGTTTGCAAAGGACGTCACAGCATTTTACGAAGCTGTAAATTAGAGGGGCCTGAGACCATTTTTATCTGACCGTATCAAAGTTACATCCTTACATTCACCCAATGGATAATTAGTGATGGGATAACATTGGCAAGTGATCCATTTTGTAGTAGCTAAGCTCAATGTTCAGTGAGCATATTTCAGACAGGACAGTAGAGTAGAGGGCATTATTGGGATTTGGTGTCTCTATACTCCATTAATTCTGCCAGAATCCTGTTATATAAGTACTTTAGTTGTGAGAGTGTTCACATTTAAGGATTCTATGTTCTGTGTGTATACAATATTGTAACTCTGTTTGACAGATTGTCTGCTGTGAGCCTAAAAGCACACAGTCTGTTTGCTGTTGTGTCTGCTTCATGACTTATAGTGTGTTTTACACCTTAAAGAAATAAGGTTATGAACTTGATAGATTCTGCACCTTATCTCTGTCTGATATCCTGACAATGGACACAGCAACCATTTGAATTTATGTAGCACCTCCAACATAGCCAAAGTGAGAATGGGTTTCACAGGGATCTAAAGGGGGAGGGGAAAACAAGCCAAAACAGAAGATATCAGGAAAGTGACCAAAAGCTTACCCAAAAGATTCGGGCATTAGAATCTTCTAGCAGATGTGAGAAGCCAAGGGGATTAGGGAGAGAATTCCAAAGCTTGGGACCTGGACTAGGAGTAGGACAATTTTGGAGCAAGAGAAGTAAGCTATACAGAAGACAGCAGGATGGCTCAGTGGTTAGCACTGCTGCATCACGGCGCCAGGGACCTGGGTTCGATTCCACCCTTGGGTGACTGTCTGTGTGGAGTTTGCACATTCTCCCTGTGTCTGCACAGGTTTCCTCTGAGGTCTCTGGTTTCCTCCCAGAGTCCAAAGATGTGCAGGTTAGGTGGATTAGCCATGTTAAATTATCCAAAGTGTTCAGGGATGTGTAGGTTAGGTGCGTTAGCCATGGGAAAGGGTAGGGAGATAGGTCTGGGTGGGATGTTCTTCAGATGGTCAATGTGGACCTATTGGGCTGATGGCCTGTTTCCACACTGTATGGATTCTATAGTAAGAGGCCACATTTAGAGATGGGCATAATTCTTGGATGTGATGGGCAGATTTAGCCTTGGCTATGACGACTCACTGTTCAACCAGTCTGCACACAGAGTCTGTTTAGATTCACAAAGTAGTCACTTGGGTGAGTTATTAAAGAGTTTATGTTATTGCCTCAAGAAGAAGCAGGGAATAACGGGAGCATGTGTAGCGAGAAGGGCATGGCCTCTTGTAGTTGTAAGGGAAAGTGGAGCTAAGGACAGGGAAATAGAAGCAAGTTATCAGAGGACCACAGGTAAGTCTTGACCTGACAACAATTTCTGACTCAATCTTCTTTGACTTTAGATTCCCTAAGTTCAATTGCAAGCCTCATGGAACATTCTGGGTGCCTGGGTTTGCAAATGATGTGAACTCTGGAACATTTGGAACATGCCTTAATGTCCCACCTCAAGTGGATGGGCACTTTTGTGCTCCTATAAATCTTACTGAAACACACAACGTTCTTCACAAACTTGACAGGGTAGATGTAGAGAGACTGTTACCCCTTGTGGGAGAGTCTAGGACCAGAGGGCATCATCTCAGAATAAGGTGTAACCCATTTAAGACAGAGATGAGAAAGGTTTTGAGTTCTGAAGAAGAGTCATATCAGATTTGAAACATTAACTCTGTTTCTCTCTCCACAGATGCTGCCAAACCTGCTGAGTTTCTCCAGCATTCTCTGTTTGTTTCAGATGTTCATTATCCACAGTATTCTGCTTTTATTTGAGGGGGATTTTTTTGTCTCTCAAAGGATGGTGAATCCTTACCTCAGAGGGCTGTCGAGACTGAGTCATCAGGAATATTCAAGGCTGAGGTAGACAGATTTTTAATCCAGAGATACGGAGAAAAGGTAGGAAAGTCAAGTTGAGGATTATCAGATCAGGCATGATTTCATCAAATTGCAGAGCAGACTAGATGGGATGAATGGTCCAATTCTGCTCCTACGTCTTGTGTCTTATAGTGAAGGCATCTCAAATTGATGATATCAATCCAAGAGACAGATGCCAATCTGAAAGTGGAACGCTGCAATGGGAACCCATCTTGTGGGAGAGATCTAGAACAAAAGGTCAAAGTTTTAGGATAAGGGACATCAGATTTAAAACAGAAATAAGGAAGATTATGCGAATTCACTATCCTAGAGTGCCATGGACTCCTAGCCGGTAAGTAAATTTAAGGAGGAGATAGACAGACTTTTAATTAGTAACATATTGAAGAGTTATGGGGAGCAGGCAGGGAAGTAGAATTGAGACTGAGATGAGATCCTGTATGATCATATTAAATGGCAGTGTAGGGTTAAGGGGCTGGATTGCCTACTCTGACTCCTAGAACCATAGAACTATAGAATCCCTACAGTTTGGAAGCAGGTCATTCATTCCACCGAATCCACACTAACGCTCTGAAGAGCATCCCACCCAGACCCAGCCCCCTACCCTATCCTTGTAACACTGCATCTTTTATGGCTAGTCCATCTAGCTTGCATTTCCCTAGACACTATGAGCAATCTAGCTACTAGTTACTATGTTCTCAATACCATGACTTGTCGTCGGTGCAGTATAACTGCAGCACAACATCAAGCTGGTTCTGCACATATCCAGTCAGTTGGATGCACAAGAAACAAGAGACAACTCTCAGCCACATTTTCACAACAGTCGGCACTGGGTGCTGAGAAGTGGAGTCCAAAGTGGACAATTTACAGACACTCATGAGCACAGACCCCACCCCACTCCCATAGCCTTGCAGGAGTGAATTACAATTTAATTACGCTGCAGTCAGCAATGAGCAGTGCATGTACTGTCTCTACCAGTGTGTGACTGAGCGGGAAGCACAAGTTGCGACTTTGGTGGTACGATTGTGGAGAATATACAGGCACTATGTGTAACCAAAACTGGGAGAGAGTCACAATCACTAGTCAGGGCTTGATGTTTGGTACGAAATTTATCCATGTGTTACTGTGGCAGGGAGATACCCCACTGAATTTGCTTCATTCCAGCACTTCTGGTAAAAGAGCAGAAAGAAGAAGGTTATAAGAAGGGATTAAATCAGTTGTCATAATTCCAAAGCTCAATTGATTAGTGAGAATGGTGACTTAATGGGCTCAATAAAACAGCTTTGAAGGTGAAAAAAATCTCCTGCCTGGCTATGTTTAATCTGTAACTGTCATCAATCTCCATCTCTGACTCAGGAATTGCAGTTAATTGATGAGAAATGGATTGTTACTTTTGCCAAGAAGTATGATAGCTGATCCAATGATCGAGAGAACAAGCATTTATAAAAAATGCTTTATAAAGCTATTCTGAATTGCAGTTTAATGGTGTCTCGGCAATCTTTGCACCATCAGCTATTTAATAACTTGTTCAGCTGTTTGAACCTAAACAGTAAACACAGAGTGATAAATTGAGGTTTCTTTTTTTTTGATGTGAAATCATCTGAAGTGGAGGGTAAAACTGTGTCAACATTAATTCAGAGTCCAGTGACCCTTCTTCAGAACAGAAGGATCATGACTCAAAACGTTAACTCTGATTTCTCTCCACAGATGCTGCCAGACCTGCTGAGTTTCTCCATCAATTTCTGTTTTTGTTTCAGATTTCCAGCATCCGCAGTTCTTTGCTTTATTACATCAGCACTAACATTTACATTCATCACCTCCCCAGTGGAGTCTTGGTTGAAGGATTCATCTGAAAGATAGCACCTCTGACAGTGCACCATTACGCCAGGAGGGATGTACTTCCTAAATAAGGATATGGTTGACTTGACTTGAATAGGGAGAAATTGGATGACCCTCTGAGTCTCATGACATTCCTTCTTGATCTTTGAAAGTCTCTGGCTGCTGCCATTAAACATAGTAGCAGTGCCCCAGGTTAAATTTGACAGAAGATTGGACCCAGGAAGAGGCCATCCAGCCTGTTCTGCCATTCAATAAGATCGTGGCTGACCTGTGACCTAGCTTTGTATACCTGCACATGAGCCAGTGCAGGACTCGGGCACATAATCTGGGCTGATAACTCAGTGGTTACCTTTCCTAGGTGGCGAGAAGCATTTTGCATTGTGGCCAGAAGGTCGGTTTGAACACAACTCACTACTGCTTTATTCACCTACGTTGAGGAAAGCTCATGAGTACGTCGGACTGTGCTTCTGCCAGCATCTGTGGAAACCTTGTTTGAATCACCAATTGCAGTGAAGCAGGAGGGCAAAGGATAGAAAAGGAAAGACAACTCAACATTGAACCACCGTTCCTGTTCTGGAAAGGGTCAAACTCTGAGTCAAGTTTCTACTTTTCTCTTGTAGCAATGTTTATGAGTCATTTAGACAGATATGTGAACAGGCAGGGAATAGAGGGATATGGTCCATGTGCAGGGAGATGGGATTAGTTTAGAATGCCATCATGGTTGACACAGAAATGGTGGGCTGAAGGGCCTGTTCCTGTGTTGACTATTCTATGCTCTTGTGTGTCACCTTGACTCAGTTCTATCACCCACACCTTTTGGGTGAGAGAGATGTGACTTCAAATATTTCTCACTGGCAAAGTAAAATGCTACATTTCCTGCACATGGCTGACATCCTGCTGCCAATTTGGATTCCCAATTTGCATTCTCTTTACAGTCGTGCTTTTCTGTATCCAGCTCCCTTGTCCCAATGGCTGGGAACTGATGCATTACCAACAGTCTTTCAAAACTTCCATGTAGTGAAGCTGTTTTATATATATTTTATGTATATATATACATAAATAAAGCTGTTTATGTTCTCAGTTTGTAACAAAGCAATTTGATTTAGTTTATGAACAGCATTTCATGTCAAATTGAAGGAAAGCGTCATTTTCCACTTCATTTCCAACGACAGTGTCAAACACTCCAATGTGAAGGAGAGCTTGTGTTTTATGCAATGTACTCCATGCTTCACGCTAATATGCCCTGACAGTGTTTTTATTTCTCTACATTGGATAGCAGCCTGAGTTCAGTGTTTCCACTTTCACCTCTGAGTCAGCAGATCAAGAGTTCATGATCCAATCCAGAGATTTTGAGCATATTATTCAGGCTGACAGTTCAGTACAGTACTAAGCATGTGTTGCATTGTCAGCAGGTCTCCTCCACCAGAAAAAGTGTTACCATCCATGTTATCAGGTGAACGTACAGGATCAGTGGCACTATTTTGGAGAAGGACAGAGGTGTTATACCTGGTGTCATAGAGTTGTACAGCATGGAAACAGATGCTTTGGTCTAACTCGTCCATGCCAACCAGATATCCTAAATTATTCTTGTCCCTTTCACCATCATTTGGTCTATATCCCTCTAAATCCTTTCTATTCATGTACCCATCCAGTTGCCTTTTAAAAGTTGTAACTGTCCAGCCTCCACCACTTCCTCTGGCAGCTCATTCCATACACACACCACCCTCTGTATGAAAAAGTTGCCCCTTAGGGACCTTTTAAATCTTTCCCCTCTCACCTTAAACCTATACCCTCTAGTTTTGGACTCCCCTACCCCGGGGAAAAGATTTTGATTATATGCCCTATCCATGTCCCTCAACCTCCGATGCTCCAGGGAAAATAACCCCAGTCTATTCAGCCTCTCCCTATAGCTCAAACCCTCCAAACGTGGCAGCATCCTTGTAAATCTTTTCTGCACTTTTTCCAAGTTTAACGACATCTTTCCTTTAGCAAGGAGACCAGAACTGAATGCAAGATTCCAAATGTGGCCTAATCAATGTCCTATACAGCCACAACATGACCCTCCCAACTCCCATACTCAATGCACTGACCAATAAAGGCAAGTGTACCAAACATCTTTTTCACTACCATGTCCACCTGTTTCTCCAGCTTCATGCACCCCAAGATCTCTTTGTTCGGCAACACTCCCCAGGACCGTACCATTAGCTCTGCCACTCTTTGGCCCATTAGCTCATCTGATCAAGGTCCCGTTGTACTCTGAGATAAGGTCTGTCACTGTCCACTGCACCTCCAATATTAGTGTCATCTGCAAACTTACTAACCGTTCCTCCTATATTCATATCCAAATCATTTATTTCAATGACAAAAAAGAGTGGACCCAGCATTGATCATAGAGTCATAGAGTCATACCACACAGAAGCAGACCCTTCAGTCCAACCAGTCCATGCTGAACATAATCCCAAACTAAACTAGTCCCACCTGCCTGCTCCTGGTCCATATCCCCCCAAACCTTTCCTGTTCATGTATCTATCCAAATGTCTTTTAAATGTTGTAACTGTACCCACATCCACCACTTCCTCAGGAAGTTTATTCCACATGCGAACCACCCTCTGTATAAAAATAAAATTGCCCCTCATGTCTTTTTTAAATCTCTCTCCTCTCACCTTTAAAATGTGCCCCCTAGTCTTGAAATCTCCCACCCTAGGGAAAAGACAACTATCATTAACTCTATCTATACCCCTCATTATTTTATAAACTTCTCTCAGGTCAACTCGCCACCTCTTATGCTCCAATGAAAAAAGTCCCAGCCTATCCAGCCTTTTTTTAGAACTCAAACCTTCCATACCCAGCAACATCCTTGTAAATCTCTTCTGAACCCTCCCCAGCTTGATAATATCCTTCCTATAACTGGGTGATCGGAACTGGAAACATTATTCCAGAAGAGGCCTCACCAGCGTCCTGTACAACCGCAACATGAATTTCCAACTCCTATACTCAAAGGGCTGAGCAATGAAGGCAAGTGTGCCAAATAACTTTTTAGCCACCCTATCTACATGTGACACATACTTCAAAGAATTATGTACCTGCAGCCTGAGGTCCCGCTGCTCTACAACACTACCCAAGGCCCTACCATTAATTGTATAAGCCCTACCCTTTTTTGTTGTACCAAAATGCAATACCTCACGTTTATCCAGACTGAACTCCATCTGCCATTTTTCAGCCCATTGACCCATTTGGTCAAGATCCCTTTGTAATGTTAGCAAACCTTCTTCACTATCTACTATGCCACCAATTTTGGTGTCATCCGCATATGTACTAACCATGCCTTTTATATTCTCATCCAAATCATTTATATAAATGACAAACAAAACAGGACCCAGAAACGATCCCTGTGGAACACCACCGGTCACAGGCCTCCAGTCTGAAAAGTAATCCTCCTCCACCACCCTCTGTCTCCTACCTTTAAGCCTATTTTGTATCCAAATGGTTAGCTATCCCTGGATTCCATGTGATCTAACCTTGCTAACCAGTCTACCATGTGGAACCTTGTTGAATGCCTTCCTAAAGTCCACGTAGATAATGTTCACCATTCCACCTTCATCAATCTTCTTTGTTACTTCTTCAAAAAACTCAATCAAGTTAGTGAGACACGATTTCCCATGAGCAAAACGACATTGACTATTCCTTATCAGTCCTTGCCTTTCAAAATGCATGTAAACCCTGTCCCTCAGGATTCCCTCCAACAACTTGCCCACCACTGACGTCAGGCTCACCGGTCTATAGTTCCCTGGCATTTCCTAACCACCTTTTTAAATAGTGGCATCACATTAGCCAATATCCAATCTTTGGCATCTCACCCATGACTATCAATGATACAAATATCTCAGCAAGGGGCCCAGTAATCACTTCCCTAGCTTCTGACAGAGTTCTAGCATAGACCTGATCGGGTCCCAGGGATTTATTCACCCTAACATGTTTTAATACATCCGGCACCTCCTCTTCTATGAATATGGATACTTTTCAAGATATCACTATTTCTCCAAGTTCTCTCACTTCTATACCCTCCTCCACAATAAATGCTGAATCGAAATGCTCACTTAGAATCTCACTCATCTCCTGTGGTTCCACACATGGATGGCCTCGTTGATCTTTAAGAGGCACTATTATCTTCCTACTTACTCTTTTGCCCTTAATATATTTGTAGAATCTCTTTGGATTCTCCTTAATGCAAAGCTATCACATGTCCCCTTTATGCCTTCCTGATTTCCCTCTTGAATATACACCTATTGCCTTTATACTCTTCTGGGGATTCACTTGATCCCAGCTGTCTATACCTACCATATGCCTCCTTCTTTTTCTTGACCAGAGCCTCAATTTCTCCAGTCATCCAGCATTCTGGACATCTACCAGCCTTGCCTTTCACACTTACATGAACAAAGTGCCTCTGGACTCTCATTATCTCAGTTTTGAAGGCCTCCCACTTTCTAATCATCTCTTTACATGCGACTAGCCTCTCCCAATCAACTTTTGAAAGTTCTTGCCTAATACTATCAAGATTGGCCTTCCTCCAATTTAGAACTTTAACTTTTAGATCAGGTTTATCTTTTTCCATAATATTTTACAATCTAATAGAATTACGATCACTGGCCCCAAAAGTACTCCCCTACTGACACCTCAGCCACTTGCTCCGCCTTACTTACCAATAAAAGGTTAAGTTTTGCTCCTTGTCTAGTAGGCACATCCACATACTGAGTAAGAACATTTTTCTTGTACGCACTTAACAAATTCCTCTCCATCTAAACATTTAACACTATGGTAGCCCAAGTCAAAGTTTGGAAAGTTAAAATCCCCTATCATTACAATCCTATCATTCTTACAGTTATCTGAGATCTCCTTACAAATTTGTTTCTCAATTTCCTGCTGACTGTTGAGGGAATCAATAGTACAGTCACAATAGTGTGATCATCCTTTTCTTATTTCCCAGTTACACGCAAATAACTTCACTGGATGTACTCCTGGGAAGAGATCAGCCACAATCGTATTGAATGGCAGAGTGCAGACTTGAAGGGCTGAATGGCCTACTGCTGCTCTGGTTCTTACATCCTGGTGGACATTATCTCTGGACCATCAGCTCCACAAACATATTATCAAATCATTTATCTTGCTGCTCTTTGTGAGGCCTTGCTGCATTAGCGGTTGCCTTTCCTTGATTATAACACTGACTACACTTAAAGGAAAATGTGTAATTAGTCTGTAATGCATTTTGAGATGTTTGATGAAAGATGCTGCAAAATGCTTCATTGAACAGTGTGTGGAGCATGTGTGCATACGTGTGTGGGTGTATGGAAAAAGAGTGTGCACATGTGTTTGGGTGTATGAAGCATGTGTGCATGTGCGTGGGTGTGCAGAGCATGTGCGCACATGAGTGTAGGTGTATGGAAAGGCGTGTGCATGTGTGTTTGGGTTTGTGAAGCATGTGAGCATGTGTGTGGGTTATGGAGCATGTGCGCACATGGAACTGAGTGTGTGGAGCATATATGTAAGTGGGTGTATGGCACGTGTGCATGCGTGTGTTTGTGTGGAGCATGTGTGCACGTGTGTGTGTGTGTGTGTGTGCATGATTCTGTGTGTGTGACTGTGACTGTATGTGTCTATTGGTTTGTGTCTGTGTGGGGTTTTCTCATACTGAAAAGTGTTTCCATTCAAAGGCGTTTGATGTTCTAGTTTTGTAATTATTTGCAGCTGGTCATTTTTATCATACCTGGGTTTGGAGTAAGTAATGACAGCATAAAGTAAGATAGACTCGTAGCAATATAGGGGGAACCTCAACACAATTTACATAATTTCCTCCAGCAGCCAAGATAATGTAACTATCAGCAACAACATGAAGTATGATTGAGGGGCAAGGTTAGATGATTTTCACAGTGTTAATATTTCATTACAGTTTTTTAATGCTCCACTTGGTGTAGTGATGTACATTTCTGAAAATCTGTCTTCCTACTTCCAGCCCAGAGCTATTGCCTGATGCATCAAAGGTGCAAGCTGAGATGATCCATCAGTTTCTGTATCCCTTCTGTACACTGGCCCTCCCCACTCCCCAACCAACCTACCCCCCACTGCCAGCGAAATATATCAAGACCATGCAGGACGAGACGGTTCGAGAGTTCAGGATTAGAGAAATGGAAACAGAGCAGGGAGCGACAAACAGGAAATTAACTTTTCTATCTGATGTGGCCTGAGCTATGGCTTTCATCATTTACAATCTGTTTATTCCAGTGTGGCTGGTTCACCGCTCACCTGAGACACAGCTTAGACAGAAGCTTTCAGCTTTTCTGGCTCGTTGTTTTGATGTGCAGGGCTCATCCATCTGCGGCTGATTGCCACATTACCAATTACGAAAGCGCACTTTCCCAGTTCCCTGGGAGTCTCACACCCAGTTCTCTGCAATGTTTGCAGGTGAGAGTAACGGAGAAAGAGAGAGAGGACAATGTAGAGGAGAGAAAAACCTGCATTTATGTAGCACATTTGATTTTGTTTAGATGTCTTTACAGCCAATTAAGTATCTTTTAAAATACTATTATTATTGCAGTGTAGATCCAAAGGCAGAGACAGTAGGAACTGCAGATGCTGGAGAATCTGAGATAACAAGGTGCAGAGCTGGATGAACACAGCAGGCCAAGCAGCATCAGAGGAGCCGGAAGGCTGACGTTTCGGGCCTAGACCCTTGTCAGCCTTCCTGCTCCTCTGATGCTGCTTGGTCTGCTGTGTTCATCCAGCACTACACCTAGATACAAAGGCAGTCAATTTTGCACAGTAAGTGTCCACAGGCAGCAATTTAATAAAGGCCACGTAAAAAGCATTGGTGAGTCAAAAGGGTTTCATCAAGAATTGTTTCATGGTTTCCGTTAGCAAGACTGGCTCTTAATTCAGAATTCATTCACTGAATATAAATTCTATTAGCTCCCACGGTAGGTTTAGAAACTTTGGCCCCCTGCACGTTACAACTACACACACTACCTTCCCTAAAAAGATCAATATTTCAATCAGCAGCAGGGCAGTCCAGCTCTGTGTCCTCTTTTATAGCTGAACTAACGTTATAAAGATAGATCATTATCACATTGCTATTTGTGAGGGCTTGCTGTTTGTAAATTGGCTACTGCACTTCCTAAAATGTTTTGGGATGCTCTATTAATGCAAGTTTATTTTCAGAAATCTTTTCTGCTTAATATTATTATCACTGGGGATTATTGGCCAGAGGAGAGTCATCACCTTGTTATTGCATCCCACACTCTAATTGGGATGATAAATGATAGTTGGATCAATTGTGAAAAAAAATTGAGGAAATAAAATTGGCCCTGGTGTAATTCAGATTTCTTTTGGAGTATAGCTAGTGTAACATGGCAGTCCATTTCCTGGTTGGCCAGTCCATTTGTTGATGTTGTTCCACTGTAACGGTGTATTTGTGAAACTTGAGTTGTTGCTTAGTGTTTACACAAAGTGGATTGGTAGAGCAATAAGCATGCCTTGTTAATTTTATCAGGAGGAGCAGTGCAATAACAGAAACAGCCTTATTAATCTGAAAAGGAGAGTCATGTAACATGGTGCATCTAACTGTGAGCAGCCTGGATATGACTGATGCAATGTTACGCTGAACTAATGAACAGTCAAGGGAGGCCAGTATGGTACAGAATTTGAGGATCGGTTGGCCAGATGGTGAGTGATGCCAACAGCGTGGGTTCAATTCCTGCACCAGCTGAGTCCGAAGTCACGTGGCACCAGGGTATAGTCCAACAGGTTTATTTGAAATCACAAGCTTTCAAAGCACTGCTCCTTCATCAGGTGAAGTCAGCGCTCCGAAAGCTTGTGATTTCAAATAAACTTGTTGGACTATACCCTGGTGTTGTGTGACTTCTGACTTGGTCCACCCCAGTCCAACACCGGCACCTCCACGTCATGCACGAGGAAGTTACTTTCTCAAACTCTCTCCTCAGCTGACATATGGCTACCCTCAGTTTAAGGTTAAACTACCACCAGTCATCTCTGTCTCTAATGAGAGAGCAGCTAGTGATCTGGTGGGGCCATGGAGACTTTGCTTTTTACAGATGATAGTTACAAGGATCTTTCAATGCACAGTAGGACCTCTAGCCCAGTGCTTGCCAAACATTTTTTCAGTGTGCAAACAGTGTTTGCATACCAAGTGGTGAGAAGTTTTGGGGGGATGTTTGATCTGTTGAGTAAGTGGGGTGGAGCTTGCCACAGAGCAGGGAGCTTCTTTGCAATAGGAATCAGGTCTCAAAGCACCACTGGTTGAGCCATGGGTCAGCACTTGTTGCCCAGGACCTCATGGCCCCACAATTTCATCTTGTGATCCACAGTTTGGGAAGGCTTGCCTCTGGGTGCCTCTACACAGCCATTCTTAGCCAAATTCTCCAAAACGTGTGACGGGCAGGGTGCAAATGTGTTTCCTAGCTGTGGCTTTCAGAATTGTGAAAGAGAAGCGTCAGATGTGATGGAATGCATGCTCAGCCAGTTTGATTTCACTGTTTAATGTTTAAAATATTCATAGAATACGGGGGCCGAATTGTGTGTCTGAAAATAATGTCCTTTCATCTCTGCTGTCTGATGTGAGTCAGGATTGATGGCTGGAATAAATATCCCTGCTCGATAATTAATGCCATGGAATGATCTTGAGTTGTCCCATCCCATCTCTCTGTAGGGTGTGAGAGGGTAAGGATGGGTGTGTGGGGAAGAGTGGGGACAGAATGGGGAGTGGCATATGGGTGTACTGCACCTGTACTGATGCTAATGTAGTGGAGATGCCACAGAAGTTGAACATTGATAATATGTGTTTATGGAATCCTGCTAGACTGGGGATTGGTTAGCTCTTTTGGCTGGACAGCTCATTTGCAATGCACAGTGATACCAGTGGAGTGGGTTCATTTCCTGTACTGGCTGAGGTTGCAATCAAGAGCTTTCCTTTTCAATCTGTCTCCTTGCCTGAAGTGACTCTCAGGTTAAACCACCACCAGTTGTCTCTCTCTCTAATGGAAGAGCAGCCCAGTGGGCTGGTAAAACAATGGAGATTTCAAGAGTTTTCCATACCAGACATGCAGAAAAATTCACTTGGTACAAGGCAACGTAGGCATTGGGATTTGTTTTCCTACTTTCCAGGTACCTGAAATGGAATGAATATTATGATTCTGGGTGAGTTCTTGATGCCTGGCAAAGGCGCGGCTGAGGCCTGGTGCAGATGGCACCTGGATGGAGGATTTGACGGTCTGTGATCCAATGCGGCGATGGAGGTTCCCTGGACATCTGCAATGACAACGAGAGCAGGGGAGGTCGAGCCAGCTTGGGGAAAGTGTGCCAAAGCGAAGGAGATCGAGCCCATGTAGGAAGTGCAGTCCCAATATGGCTAAGCACTTAAGAAAGACTGCAGTGGTCAAAATTTTAGCTTTATTTATTTATTTTCCCTAAGAAGGACTGTAAAATGTTTAAGTTGTAACTTTTTTTATGGTATATGAAAGTGGCAGTGATGTTTACCTTCTAACTTTGTTCCTTTTTTTCCACCTTGTTCTTAAGGTTTTGTACCTATGTACGTGTACTAAGCTTGCGCTGTGTGTGTGGTGACGGTTAAAACTTTTCATGTACTCCTGTACATTTGTACTTGAATACACGTGACAATAAAGTCTAAATCTAAATCTAAATCTTTTCATGACTTGCCAAAGTCCTTTGGAGTTGTAGAGTACCTTGCAAGTGTAAAGGTAAAATTGCCATAGTCCCAGAGGGCCATAGGGCTGCTCTTTTATGATAAATGAGTAGTGGCAGTTTAACCTAACGGAGGGATTGAGGAGGAATAGGACTGTATATTGGAATGTAGTAGATAACATAGCAGCCAAGTTGCACTCAGAAAGCTCCTATAAAACAGCAATGTAATTATTCCTGGATGATCTTTTTTATCTCGTGTTGATTGAGTGATAAATATTGGTGATAACTCTCCTGCTCTTCTCTGGATTAGAAAAGAGTTGTAGGATATTTGCACATAACCTATCAGGTTTAACATGTCATTCCTAAGGCATCACCCCAAACAATGCATTCTCCCTCAGTTATGCACTTAGGATTTCTGCACTTAGACCTTTCCCTTCAGGCTTAAGCCACAATCTTCTGAGTAAGAAATGTGTGTGACACACGGTGAGTTGTACCTGACACTAATATTCAACCAATAGATACTGAAATAGATGGACACGATGACTACATAAACGTGGACACTAATATAATGTGTCACAGGATGGGGGAGGTTTCTTTTCTGACATCGAAAATGTTCTCGTGAGGTTGCTGGTGTTTCTAGTCATGATTTTAAAAAGGTTAAAGGAGCTCTACACAGTAACCAGAGCGATTTCCCCATTTGTGAAATGCTATTGAGTGGTGATAAATAGCCTATTTCTTTACGACGTGTGAATTGTAAAAAGTGACAATAACTGACAATGGGTGCACAAGGCTTGATGGATTAACAATAAAGGACAGCATGTGTATGGTTAATTAAAGGGAGCTCAAAGATGGACAGGTTCAACCTTTGGCCTTTTCATCAAATCACCCGATCTCCTGGTAATTTAGCAAGATAGGGCCGGTGTATTATCGAGAGTTGTTTAATTGTTTTGGACAAGAATAAAGGGAAGTATGACATTATCATCATTGAACATGCATCAAACATGAGGAATTGTGAATATTGAGTTGGATTCTCTTAATGACCGTCATTGCTAGAGTGCAGGAAAATGCAATTATTTCCTGCGTTATTTACGTGTTAAAATGACAAAACTAAACTAATCTACTTCAGGGACATTTTCTACAATTTGACCCAATCAATCACCAGCAATCCATTCTATTAAAGTCTGGGCCTTTTTTCAGTACTCATCTCTACCTAGTTGGCATGATTAGCTCAAGATTTTTAAAATTCCATTTAGCACCTCTGGTTAGTATCAAGCAAATGAGGTGAAATAACTCCACAGAGACTGGTATCCCATTACCAAGTCACTCTTTATTGACGTAGAGAGTCTTTGAATCTAATCCAGCTTCCACAGAGCCAGCTCTTAGAGTGAGCAGAACCTCTGAGACTCCTGTTTATATCTGTCAGCCAGGACTCCCTGATTGGGCCAGTTAACAGCTCCAATCAGGGAGCCCATATTCTAAGAGATCCATCTGGCTTGCCCTGGTTACCATCACTACATAAGGTTTGTGTGAAATATGCAGGACTAGCTATTAGAAGTTGTTGTTACATTACCTAAAGATCCCTCCAGTGCCAATAGCTGTTCTAATCAGTCTCAGAGCCTAGCTAGTAACTGTATGATCTATACTATTGGCTCTAAGACCCCAGGTTAGTGCCATAATGACTCTAGCCAGATGTTCTAAGACCACTGTCAGGAACCTATGGCCTGTACCATGGCTGTAAGACCCCAACTAGTAGTTTAATAACCTACTCTAGTGCACAAAGGAATTGGTAGTTCGAATATTGCCACTAAAGCAAAGAAAAGCCTAATCTTGCTGCGAGGGTAGTTTAGAAAGCCCTCACCTCTCTGACTGACTGTAAGAGCACAACCCTACACCATTTGAAGTCCTAGATACAGTTGGACAGATCATAAGCAAATGTATCTGAAGGTGTGTCCTTTAATTTTCTATGTGCTGCAGAGGCAAGACTAGCAATTGTTACCTATCTTTAATTGCCCTTGAACCCAGTGACTTGCTAAGCCATTTCAGAGAAGAGTTAAGAGTTATGCACATTGCCGTGTGTCTGGAGTCACATGTAGATCAGACCAGGTAAGGATGGCAGATTTCCTTCTCTAATCAGAGCCAGATGGGGTTTTGGGATAATCAAGAGTAGTTGCATGGTCACCATCACTGGGGACGGCTTTCCTAGTGCAGATTTATTCAATGAAATTGAATAGAAAATGTCATTCACTATCTTGGAGGGATTTGAACCTGTGTCACTGGAGTATGATCCTGGACTCTGGATTACTAGTCGGAGAGTCATAGAGATGTGCAGCACAGAATCAGACCCTTCAGTCCAACTCGTCTTTGCCGACCAGATATCCTAAATTAATCTAGTCCCTTTTGTCAGCATTTGGCCCATATCCCTCTAAACCCTTCCTATTCATATACTCATCCAGACGCCTTTAAAATATTGTATAATTAAATAATCCACCACTTCCTCTGGCAGCTCATTCCATACACACACCAACCTCTGTGTTAAAAAGTTGCCTCTGAGGTCCCTTTTAAAATTTTTCCCCTCTCACCTTAAACCAATGCCCTCAAGTTTTGGACTCCTGCACCCCAGGTAAAAGATCTTGTCTATTTACCCTATCCATGCCCCTCATGATTTTATAAACCTCTATAAGGTCACCCCTCAGCTTGTGTGATGTTCCAGTCTATTCAGCCTCTCCCTATAGCTCAAACCCTCCAACCCTGGCAACATTCTTGTAAATCTTTTCTGAATCTTTTTAAGTTTCACAACATTCTTTCTGTAGCAGGGAGACCAGAATTGAACACAGTATTCCAAAAGTGGCCTAACCAATGTCCTGTACAGCCACAACATGACCTCCCAACTCCTATACTCAATGCAATGTCCAATAAAGGCAAGCACTATCCTGTCTACCTGTGACTCCTAGTCCTGAGACAATCCTATTATAGGCTTCTGTGAGCTGAAAAATTTCCAACAATCCTCAGATGTTCTATTTGCATAGGATGCGGCTTTTCAATTAGGAACATAGCAACAGGAATGGGCCATTCAACCCCTCAAGCTGGTTTTGTCATTCAGTAAGATCATGGCTGATCTGTAGCCTAACTCCACATGCCTGCCTTGGGCCCATATCCTTTCATACCCTTACTTAATTAGATTTAAATTTAGTAATTGAATTAGCATTGACTGCTGTTTGAGGAAGAGAGTTCCAAACCTTCACTTCTCCTTGTGTGTAGAACAGCTTTGTAACATCTCTCCTGATTGGCCTGGCCCTAATTCTTAGACTATATTCACTGGTTTAAGAATTAGAAACCACATTTTGTGTATGGGCAACACTTTTTCCCAAGATTTTGTTTAATAGAAATAACTACTTTTGATGTCAAATTCAATTATTCATCTTCTCTGGAAACTGAATCTCGTCAAGATGGTCTTACAAAAGGTAAGGCTTAAAGGGCATTAAGTGGTCACGACATAGTCAGCTGAGATGATTGCGATGGGTCAGACAGGGAAAGTTTATTTTTGAAGTATTTCTTTATGGTCTGCTGCATGCCTAACATATGTAGAAATGCATCACTGCATTGTCAGCTGTTTGTTGTGGCTCAGTGGATTGTGCGCTTCTGATTCAAAAGGTTTATGGGTTCAAGTCCTACTCCAGAAACTTGACCTGGAGCTTCTGGCTGAATCATCAGTGTAGTATGAAGGTAGGCAGCTCTGTCAGATGTGCTAGTTTTTTTTTCAGTTACTAAACTGTGGTCCTTTCTGCCCTCTCAGGTGGACTTGAAAGATTCCACATTTTGAAGAAGAGCAAAAAGTTTGCTTTAGGGTCTTTCTTTTCATTCATTCATGGGATGTGTGTGTCACTGGCTGGTCCAGCATTTATTGCCTATTCCTAGCTGCCCTTGGGAAAGTGTTGGTGACCTATTTTCTTGCCCACTGCAGTCCACTTGGTAGAGAGAGATCCAAACGGTCTTTATGGAGGGAGTTCCAGGGTTTTGACCCAGCGACAGTGGAGGAACAGCAAGGTATTTCCAAGTCAGGATGGTGAGTGGCTTGGAGGAGAACTTGCAGGTGGTTGTGTTCCCAAATATCTGGTGCCCTTGTCCTTCCAGATGGTAGTAGCTGTAGATTTGGAAGGTGCTGTCTGAGGGTCCTTGGTAAATTTCTGCAGTGCATCTTGCAGATGGCACACGCTGCTGCTACTGAGCGAATTTGGCAAAGGAAGTAAATTTTTGAGGATGTGGTGCCAATCAAGCAGGCAGTTTTGACCTGGATGGTGCCAAATGTGAGTGTTGTTGGAGCTGCACCCATCCAGGCAAGTGGGGAGTATTCCATCGCACTCCTGACTTGTGCCTTATGGACAGTGGACAGGCTTTGGAGAGTCAGGGCGTGAGTTATTCACCGCAATATTCTCTGACCTGCCATTGTAAACATTGGATTTATATGGCTAATCCAATTCAGCTTCTGTTCAGTGGTAACTCCCAGGATGTTGTTAGACTGTCCTGACAAATCTTTATTCCTCAAACCGTCTACTTAGCGATAGACTGCCTACTCATTATATCATTGCCGTTTGAGGGAATTCGCTGTGTGCAAATTAACTTCTGTGGTTCCTACATTACATCAGCAGCTAGACTTGGAAGGTTCTTCATTTCCTGGATGTAGTGAAACTGTAAGAAGGGTTTTATACATAGCCTTATAAACAGCAGAGAAACAGGTCATTTGGCCCATCCAGTCCATGGTGTGTTTATGCTCCATCCAGTCCTTTTCCAATTTTTCCTCATATAATCTATCATTGCAACTCCACAGTATTCCTACATCCTTCATCTGCTTGACTAGTTTCCCTTTAAATTGATATGAAGCTAGTATTGCTTTTAAAATGATTTAAGAAGTGAGCATCAGCCAAAATTACATTGGATAGATCACGTGGGGAGATAACTTGGAACAGGATGGTTTCCGTCCTGCGGTATTCAATAATTCTAAGTACAGTGACAATTGATGTATCTGCAGTCAGAACCATTCAACCAGCAATACGATGTGTTGCACAGTGGCTCAGTGGTTAGCAGTGTTACCTCACAGCTCCGAGGGACCTGGCTTCGATTCCACCCTTGAGTAACTGTGTGGAGTTTGCACATTCTCCCCGTGTCTGCGTGGGTTTCCTCCAGGTGCTCCAGTTTCCTCCCACAGTCCAAACGTGTACAGGTTAGGTGATAAATTGCCCGGAGTGTGCAGGCTAGTTGGAATAGCTATGGGAAATGCAAGGTAACAGGGATAGGGGGGATGGGACTGGGTGGGATGTTCTTTGGAGGGTTGGTGTGGATTTGATGGGCTGAATGGCCTGCTTTCACACTGTAGGGATTCTATGACAGTAAAATAGCTTTGAGGGAAGTTGATTCAGGGAGAAGCATTGAGCTGGACAACTTGCTGCCCTCGGAATAACACCAGACAATTTTGAAACATGCTCAGGAAATATGCAATGATATTGATTCTTCATGTCTGGGATTGATTGGCCTCACAGCACTCTCTCAATACTTGCACATAGTCTCACTTCGGTTATAACACAGAGTCAGGAAACAGGACTAGAACACACAATATTTTTTCTCAAGTAGAGAAGTGCTACCAAGCTAACTAAGCTCACACAAGTAATGCCCTGCAACAAATGTAGCAATGTTATTTGAGACTCAGGTCCACCGTTTTCTAGTTTCCCCAGCCCTAAAATGTATTCCAAGAGCAATGTCTCACGCTCCTGCCTCAGAACCAGAGGTTCTGGGTTTGAGTCCAATCCAGGTCTTGATGGCTGAGGAAAGTGTGTCTAGTTGTCAGGTTGTCTTTGCCCACCAAAGGCCAGCGGGAGAGATGTCTAGTGAGCTGTGTATGGTGGAAAGACACTGAAGCCTCTACCATTGCTATCAGTAGCTCCAGGCCACAACATGTAGAAGTCTATGTTACCTCAGAAACTCAGACTCCTTTGGGAGCCGACTGGCTGGTGGGGGATCACGTTGAAGTCTAACAGTACAGGGTTTGATCCCCAATCTGGCTGGGCTTCATCTGAGCCTTGCTTCTGGGCCCTCTCTGTGTGGGGATCATGGCATTGTGTGTCAGACCTGCCCTTGTGCTTTGAATTGAAGAAGAGGAAAATGCATGCTATGTGTTTTAGAACCTACAGTAGGCTTGGTCTGGGATTAATCAGATGGCAGGTTTTCAGAGAAATGGTGCATTTTATACCTGATTACATGATCAACCACCCAAACCAATTTGTAGCTTCCAGTTGTGTTTAATCTTGAAGCTCAATCACATTATATGTCTTTAGATTTCCTCAATGATATATCTGTTGTAATGACTATCAAGCATTATGTGAAAGACTCTAACAATCCCAAGTAATTGTTGTCATCCTACAAAGTTTTAAAAACTGTCAATAATTTGTTTAGTTGTAGAAAAAAATAAGATTTTTAAAACACTCCAGTGTAGTTCAAGGGCTTTTATGTAGATTTTGGCTTGTATTACATTTGACATTTATTCAGATTGCAAAATTGGGGCTCTGTGAAATACTCTCATAGAATTCATCACAAGACTGGGTTACCAGGATGATAAGAACAGCAAAAAACTAGAGAAGTGGACTGTCTGATTCCTTGAACCTCCTCTGGCATTCAACAATATTGTGACTATTTTTTTTTCTCTGCTTTCCTGCCTGAACCTCATATCTCCAGATTTCATAACGCGTCCAAAGATTTATCCGAGACCAGATGAGATACATCCAAGGATTTTGAAGGAAGTGAGAGTGGAAATTACTGAGGCTCTGGCACTAACCTTGCCCGCATTCAACTTTCAATCTGCCTGGATTTGCAGATGGTGTGGGAAGACTGGACAATTGCAGGCATTATAAATGTGTTCATAAAGGTTGTAAAGACAAGCCCCGAACTTACTGACCAGTCAGTTTAATGTCAGTGGTGGGGAAACTTCTAGAAATAGGGATGGGCAATAAGTGCTGGCACAGCTATTGACATCCATATCCAATGGACAAACAAAAGGAACAATTCATAGAATTTCTACGGTCCATCAAGTCTCTGAAGTGCATCCCACCCAGACCCAGCTACAACCCCCTACCCTATCCCTGCAACCCTGCATTTCCCATGGCTAACCCACCTAACACGCACATCCCTGGATACTATGGGCAATTTAGCATGACCAATCCACCCTAACCAGTACACCTTTGGACTGTGAGTAAAGCCATAGGAACCTGCACCAACACAAAGAGAATGTACACACACACATGCACACCCCATACGCACACATACACACACCCCACGCACACACACATGCATCCCCTGAGGCTGGAATCAAACTGGATTCCTAGCGCTATGAGGTAGCAGTGCTAATCACTTAGCCACCATGCCACCCTAATTATTCAGCATACAATTAAATGTCATATGGAAAACTATATAGCCTCTCTGCTCCTATGATGCTGCTTGGCCTGCTGTGTTCATCCAGCCCTGCACCTTGTTGTATTGACTTGAAGAGTCAGCTTGAACTTGTGAAATGAGTAACATATTTACCTAACTTTCTGAAGTTTTCAAAAAGGTAACAGAGAGCGTTGATGAAGGAAAGGGTGTTGACATGGTGTATGTGAACTTCCAAAAGATGTTTGCCACACAATAGCTACATAAAGGAAGTTGTACTTCATGAAGTAGAAGGGATAGTAGCATTGTGGAGACAGAGGGATAGGAACCAGAGCAATGCTTAATGGCTGTTCTTTGGGCTGATGGATAGTTTGTAGGCAAAGTTCCCAGGGTCAGTACTCAGACTTACTGCAGGGAACAACTTCAATGTTTGCAGGTAATACAAAACTTGGAGAATCATAAACATATGACCAGGACAATGTAGAACTTCAAAAGGACATTGACAAGTTGATGGAATGGGCAAATAGTTGGCAGATGAAGTTCAATGCGGAGAAGTATGAGGTGATACATTTTGGTACAAAGAACATGGAGAAATAATATAACATAAAGGGTAATATATTAAAGAGTGTGCCAGAGCAGAGAGACCTGAATGTTTATGTGTGTAAGTCATAATAAAGGCAGGACTGACATCTTTAAGAGAGAATTATTAATAAAGTATACAGAATTCAGGATTCACTAATCGTGGCATGGAATATAAGAGCTGGAAATTTCTGCAGAACATGCATCAGATAGGGGTTAGACCTCTGTTGGAATATTGTGCAATAGGAAGGATATGAATGCATTAAAAAGAGCACAGAAGAGATTTACAAGAATTGTTCCAGGGATGAGAGATTTCCATTATGAGGAAAGATTAGAGAAATTGAGACCATTTTCTTCAGAGAAGAGAAGGCAAGAGAAGATTTGATAAAAGTTTTCAAAATAATGAGTGGTCTGGAGAGAGTAGACAGGGAGAAACTGTTCCCACTCATAAAAGGGATCAAGACCCAAAGGGCACAGTTTAAATTGCTTTGCAAAAGAATCAAAGGTGAGATGAGTTTTTTTTTTACATCACGAAAGGTTAGGGTCTGGAATATGCTCACTGAAAAGTGTGGTGGAGGCAGGTTCAATTGGGGTAAAAATAGAAATTGCTGGAAAAGCTCAGCAGGTCTGGCAGCATGGTGGAGGGAAATCAGAGTTAACGTTTTAGGTCGAGTGACCCTTCCTCAGAACAGGTTTAATTGAAGCATCCAAGAGGGCATTAAATAGCAACAATGTATAAGGTTACAGGAAAAAGGCAGGATGTTGACACTAAATTAAAATGCTCAGAGAACCAGTACAGACACAAAGGGACAAATGGCCTCCTTCCTCACCATCACAATGATTCGATGATTCAGTCTTGAATATGATCAATGGCTGAACATCCACAGCCCTCTGGAAGCACAAAAGATTCACAAACCTCCGAGTGCAGAAATTTCTCCTCAACTCACTCATAAACGACTGACTCCTTATCCTGAGACTATGATCCCTTGTTGTAGACTCTCCAAGCAGGTTACATGCTGTCTCTGACTCCTGTCTTTTTTTGCTAAACAGTCAGACCATTTTGGATACTCTGTTAGACTGGTTGTTGCACTGCTCAGTATCGTGCTGTGTCTCATTGTTGCACACAGTGTGGTATTTGTCTGCCATCTGAGGTAACTAGAGAACAGATTGAAAGTCACACGTAATCTCCAGTAAGTAATTTTACACTATTCAGGGTTAATAGTTAGCCTTGGGTGGTGCTTAGCTATACCCTACGGAGGATGAAAACACAGGTTTCAACACAAAAGTGACCGGATCTGCTCAGGTCATTTGAGCTGCAGCCTGGCATGAACACATGGAGAAACCACAGAATCCTTACAGTGTGGAAACAGGCCCCAGCCCAAAAAGTCCACACCAACCCTCCAAATAGCATCCCACCCAAACCTGTCTCCCTACAACCCTACATCTAACCTATACATCCCTGTATACTGTCAGCAATTTAGCATGGCCAATCCACCTAACCTGCACATCTTTGGACTGGAGGAAGAAACCAGAAACCCATGCAGGCACAAGGAAAACATGCAAACTCCACACAGACAGTTGCCCAAGGGTGGAATCAAACCCAGGCCACACGTACTGTAAGATAGCAGTGCTAACCACTGAGCCACCATGCCACCAGCAGCATAACCTGACAATCTAAATTACACCTGGATGTAACAAATTGGTGTTTCGCTCAGTGTAATAAAAAATATTTCAAGCATGGAAATATCTTAGTTTCACATCAGCACTGCATCAGATCTGGGAATCAATTGTCAGGGATAAGGAAGTGGAGAATTTAGATACAAAATAATTGGATTTATATAGGGTAAGTCATGGTACAGCAGTTTAATGGAATTTTCTGATAGGTAGATGCAGATACAGGGAAGTATTTGACGCAATGTACTTGGATTTTAACTGATACTTCAAATAAGTTACCACATAGAACAGTGATTCTCAAGCTGGCCTCCACAGATCCCTGAGGATCCTTACAGACTTTCTAAAAAATTCAGCATAATGATGTGTAACAGTGAAGCAGGAAGCAGGAGCAGAGTGTAGCCACTGCAAATAGAGTGCAGGGCAGACTGGCTATCCCTTCTAGGAGGGGAGAGCAGCCAGAAGACAGACTCTGCCATGAGATACGGACATCCCTATCCCACTGGTATCTGAACATTTTATTGAAACATTAATGTCCTTACATGCAGCATTTTCATATTAGGGACGTACATTGTCTAATCCACCTGTTCAGCGATGTTATTAAATACCTCTGGAGCAGGTGAGACTTGAACCTTGGCTCAGAGGTAGTAATTCTACCACTTCACAAGAGCATTCAAACTAAGGGGATATTATAACAATTGCCATTTGGACATAGGCAACTATGATTTCTTTGAAAATCTCAACAAAATAGATGACTGTCATTCATTGCTTAATATCAGATTCAACGTGTCTGGTTTAAAATTTCAACAAAGCATAGCCATTAGCTGTAAATGGGCATTAATTGGTGCATTCTCCATGGTAATACCTCTACCAATCAGAATCCACTTTGCTCTCATGCAGTATCGGTTCTCCCCCCTTGAATTGGTATTCTTGCGAATTGTCCTGACGAACGTAAGATGAAAAGCTTTAAGAAATGTGTGTCTTTTTCAACAATGTTTGAGTTGCGTGCTACCAAATAATTATTTTGAAAAGGGTTCTTCAACCAAGAAAAGTTCTCGGTTGCAGTTATGATAGGTGAAATGACCCAGAGGCGAATGCTTGTTCTTTGTTTGCAGATGATTCCACAGTGGAGGATGGACGCCAAGCTACAATGTTTGGGAGGATTAGCAGTAGGTATAAAGTAGATTAAGTTGGATACAATATTTACTGGCGAAACTTGCTCGAATAATATTAACCAGAATAATCAGAACTGGATCTGGAGTCACACTAAAGCAATCCTTCAAGATGTTAAATCAATATCTGACTGCTTTCATAACAATAAAGCTAATGCAATATTAGGGGAGGATGTATCAAAGAGAGTGATACATTGGTCAGTCTCACCTGAAGTACCATAACAGTTTTGAGAACCCACTGCAGAAAAGGGGCAGCCAAGCTGAAGAAGCTAAAGCTCTGATAAGGGGGTTTGAGAATAAAACACACAAGAATTGATTCATGGAACACTCCTCAATAGCGAGATGAAGACTGGAGGGAGGTTTTAAACAATGACATAAATTGCTGGAAAACCTCAGCAGGCCTGACAGTATCTGTGGAGAGAAAGCAGAGTTAATATTTCGGCTCCTTTATAACTGTTGAAAAGTTTAAAGTTTATAATGATCGGGGCTTAATGACAGACAGGATTTTGTATTTTGGTACAAACCCAGCAGAATGAGAAACCAAGAGTTTATGATGAAAAGAGATAGGTTTAAGCAAGACATAAGGGAATACTACTTGTCTGAGGGGTAATTGGTTCTTATTAGGTTTTTTTTTGGAGGCTGGAAACACAATTGAACATGAGAGGAAAGCAGTGATGCAAATCAGTCTAATTCAGTCTTTAGCTCCAGTTGTGTTGGCAAATCTAGTTTACCTGCGTCAATTTAATGCACTGCTCAGAGGGTGGCATAGTGGCTCAGTGGTTAGCTCTGCTGCCTCACAGCATCAAGGATCTGGGTTTGATTCCAGCCTTGGGTGACTGTGTGGAGTTTGCCTGTTCTCAATTTGTCTGTGTGAGATGTGCAGTTTAAGTGGATTGACTGTGCTAAATTACCCTGTAGTGTCCAGGGATATGTAGGTTAGCTATTCAGAATTATAAGGTGGGAGCTGGGGTTGGGTGGGGCTCTCTTTAGTTGGTCAGTGCAGACTTGATGGGTTGAATGGCCTCTTTCTATACTGTGGGGATTCCCTGATTGAGTCATTTATCCAATCCTTCTGTGTTCGATAATGATAGTCTGGTAATTGATCAATGTTCACTGTGCTTGATTGGGTAAATCTGGTTGTTGGATTCTTAAGTGAAGAGAAACATTGAAGGTATTAGAGGCCAAGCTGGTATAAACATAGAACACGGAACAGTACAGCACAGGAATGGGCTCTTCGGCCCATAATGTTGTGTTGAACATGATGCCAAATTAAACTAATCCCTTCTGCCTGCCCTTGGTCCATATCCCTCCATTCCTTGCAAATTCATATACTTATCAAAAAGTCCCTTAAACACCCCTATCAAAGGGCTTGTTCCTGTGCTGTACTTCTGTTTTCTTCTTTTGTATCTACCTCCACCATCACCCCTGGCAGCACATTCCAGAAGCCCACCACCATCTGTGTAAAAAACTTGCACCTCATATGTCCTATGAACTTCTTCCCTCTCATATTAAATGCATGCCCCCTACTTTTAGACATTTCAGCTCTGGGAAAAAGATTCTGACTGTCAACCCTATCTATACATTTCATAATTTTATAGACTTCTTTCAAGTCTCCCCTCAGCCTCCGCCACTCCAGAGAAAATGACCCTAATTTTTCTAGCCTCTCCTTATAGCTCATACCCTCTAATCCAGGCAGCATCCTGGTAAACCTCTTCTATACCCTCTACAAAGCCTCCACATCCTTCCTGTAATGTGCCAACCACAATTGAATGCAGCACCCTAAGTGTGGCCTAACCAAAGCCTTATAAAGCTGCAACATGACATCCTAATGATTCTTGTACTCAATTCCCTGACCAATAAAGGCAAGCATGCCGTATGCCTTCTTCACCATCCTATCTACTTGCGTCGCCACTTTCAGGGAGCTGTGGACTTGAACCCCAAGATCCCTCTGTACATCAATGCTGTTCAGAGTCCTGCTATTATCTGTATACTTTGCCTTAACATTTGATCTCCCAAAGTGCAATACCTCACACTTACCTGGATTAAACTCCATCTGCCATTTCTCCGCCCGTATCTGCAACTGATCTAGATCCCACTGTATCTTTTGACAACCTTCTACATTATCCACAGATCTTTGTGTCATCTGGAAACTTACTAATCCACCCATCTACATTTTTATCCAAGTCATTTATATATATGACAAACAGCAGAGGTCCCATTTTGGATCCCTGCGGAACACAACTAGTTATGGACCTTTAGCCTGAAAAACAACCTTCCACCACTACACTCTGCCATCTATGGGTAAGCCAATTCTGAATCTACGTGGCCAAGTCACTGTGGATCCCATGCATCTTAATCTTCTGGGTGAGCCTACCATGAGGGACCTTGTCAAAAGCCTTCCTAAAATCCATGTAGACAATATCCACTGCTCTACCCTCAACAATCACCTTCGTCACTTGCTTGAAAAAAATCAATCATGTAAGTAAGACGTGACCTACCCTGCACAAAGCCATGCTGACTGTCCCTAATTAGGCCATACTTTTCCAAATGTGTGTTAAACCTATCCCTAAGAACTCCCTCCAATAGCTTCCCAACTACTGATGTGCAACTCACTGGTCTATAGTTTCCTGGCTTATCCCTATTCTCCTTCTTGAATAGAGGAACAACATTAGCTACTTGCCAGTCCTCTGGGAACTCTCCAGTGGCTAACGAGGATACAAAGATCTTCGTCAAGGCCCCAGCAATCACCCCTCTTGCCGCTCTCAGCAATGTGGGCCATATACCAGTGGGGCCTAGGGACTTATCCACCTTAAGGTTCTTCAACACCAATTCTCTTTTGATCTCAAAATGCCCTAATATATTCATGCTCCACACAAATCTCACTATCATCCATATCCTTCTCCTGGGCGAATATTGACGCAAAGTACTCATTTAGGATTTCATCCAAATTCTCTGCCTCCAAGCACAAGTTCCTTCCTTTATCCTTGAGTGGTCCCACCTTCTCCCTAGTTATCCCCTTAATTTTAATGTATGCATAGAATGCCTTGGGATTCTCTTTAACCCTACTTGCCAAGGTCATTTCATGGCCCCTTCTTGTTTTTCTAATTCCCTGCTTGAGTTCTTTCCTGCTTTCTTTATATACCTCATGGGCCCTGTCTGATTTTAGCTTCCAAAACCTTAGATATGCTTCTTTTTCAGCTTTTGACTAGATTCATAACGTCCCTTGTTAACCAAGGGTTCCTTACCTTGCCATCCTTGTCCTTCCTCCTTACTGGAACATGCTGGTCCTGAACTCTCTTCAATAAGTCTTTAAACAATACCCACATGTCAAATGTGGACTTGCCTGATAACAGCTCCTCCCAATTAACACTCCCTAGTTCCTGCCTAATACTGATGTAATTTGCCCTTCCGCAGTTTAGTACCTTGCCAGAAGGTCCTGACTTATGCTTATTCTTAGCCATCTTAAAACTTAAGGAGCTGTGATCACTGTTACCAAAATGGTCTCCCACTGAAAGGTCAGTCACCTGGCCAGACTCATTACCCAATACAATGTCCAGTATGGACCCTCCTTTAGTTGGACTATACTAATACTGTTTCAAGAACCCTCTTGGATGCACTTCACAAATTTTGCCCCGTCTAAGCCTCTAAAGGAGTCCCAGTCAATATTGGGGAAGTTGAAGTCATTCGCTATGACAACCCTGTTTTTATTGCATCTTTCCATAATCTGCCTACATATTTGTTCCTCAGTCTCTTGGTGGTTGTTGGGGGTGTCTTTAGTATAATGCTATCAGAGTGATTGCACCCATCTTATTTTTGAGCTCTACCCATATTGCCTCAGTGGATCAGCCCTCCAGTATGTCCTCTTTGAATGCAGATGTAACATTCTCCCTGATTAGGAATTCAACTCCTCCACCTCTTCTACCTTCCTCTCTATCTCATCTAAAACAGTGAAACCCTGGAATGTTGAACAGCCAGTCCTGTCACCCCCTCAACCAAGTCTTTGTAATGGCCACAACATCATAGTCCCATGTACTGATCCAGGCTCTAAGCTCATCTGCCTTACCTATAATACTCCTTGCATTGAAATAAACATACTTCAGTCCATTGGTACCATTGTGTTCATTTACCTAACTCTTTCTGATTTACTGGTTCTATCATCTACCTTCCCCTCAATCCATCCATTTGCTGACCTGCTGATCTGGTTCCCAGCCCCCTGCCACTCTAGTCCAAACCCTCTCGGGTAGCACTAGTGGTCATCCCTGCGAGGTATTTGTTTCCCTCCAGTTTAGGTGCAACATGTCCCTATTGTACAGGTCACCGCTGCCCCTGAAGAGGTCTCAATGATCCAAGAACCTGAAGCCCTTTGCATGGTTTTCGATATTTGCAATTGCAGAGATGCTTTAATAACATTGTAAATAAACATGTTACATACTTAGAAACAAATGTCATCTCTACATTACAAGTGCACAAAATATATAACAACTCAGTGAATACAAGATAAACAGCACCTTTCCAATTTTGACCTTTTTATGGGAGCATTCTGTTGTTCTCAGAGGCTGGCCATACTTAAGAATTGACCCGGAATCTCCAGAAATTGAACAGTATATCTCCTGAACATATCTGCAGGCAACACGAGGGTGAAAATTATAGGCGACATTAACAAAATTTCTCCATCAGTCATAAAAATACTACGGATGGAGAAAAGTCTGTTTGACCGAGGTTGGAAGCAGGCACTCATGATGAAACCACGTAGAATATTGTAATGCAATCCTCATATTCTTTCTGTGTTCATCTCTGTACCATTTCACATCCTTCAGCAGAGACCCAAAGAAGTCATTGTGATACCACGACACAGACCTTAGAAACCACACAAGGTTGTGCTTTATGTCGGTTTTACAGCTGACCTGCTAAACTACCTATTTAAAACCAATGAGAAGCAAATTTCTTTCCCCCAGTCATTTCAATGAATTCACAATTAAAGCACATTTGCAAGATTAGCCAGGAACTACTGGTTAGCATCGGTGATGATCCCTGCAAATGCAGCAAATTAGCCTTTGAGATAACAGTGACAGGTAGACATTATCATGTACTGTAGTCAGTAATGGTTACCATTAATTAGGTGGAAAGGCTTGGGTAAAGTGTCAGGACACGGTTGATAGCAGATTACTGCGGTCTGATGGGAATAAGAGGTTTCATTGACCATACTATTAACTGAGTTGACAGTTTTACTTCTTCACAAGTACCTTCACTGCTCTTTTATGGATATAGCTTGGTTCAACTGATTACCAGATTGTGGATTCAAACCACATCCAGATCATGAGTTCAGAATCTGGGCTGACTCTCCAGTGCAATGGTACAATGCCAAAGATGCCAACCTTTAGTTGAGACGTTAAACCAGTGCTCGTTATTCAAGTGAAAGATCCCAGGTCACCCCTCTGAGGAAGAACAAGCAATGATCTACGTTTCTGTGGTCCTCTTAATGCAGTAAAATGTTTCAAAGCATGTTGAAATGCCATTGCAGGATGAACTTGGGCAGTGAGTCACACAAGGAGGTAACTTTGTTCAAAGTGTTTGGTTTTGTGAAGCATCTGAAAGGGAGGTGAGTGAGGCAGAGAGGTTTAATGGTGGAATTCCAGTGCTTAGGAGTTTGAAGCCATGGCCTTCAATGTTAGGGAGAATTGAAAATCAAGAATGGACAGTAATCCAGAAATGGCAAAGGACTTACATCTAGGGAGGTTGTAGGCTGGAGGAGGTCACAAAAATGGGGAAGGGATTATTGAGGGAGGGTTGAAGGGGATGGTGGGGGAACCACAAGAAGCATTTGAAATGTAGGCTTCGCCAGACTGGAAGTCAATAGAGTTCAGACAGCACAAGGCTGGTGGGTGAGTGGGACTTGGGGTAAGTTAGGACAGGAGCAGCTGAATTTGGTTGCAAGGTCAGAGGTTGGCAGGAAAGGCCAAGCCCGGATAGTCAAGACAGTGAAGAAATGAATGAAACTTTCAGCAGCAGCTGAACTATGGTGGGTAGATGTTACGGCGGTGATACCATTAATGATTGAATTCCTTTGTTGTCTTTTGTCTTAGAGTCATACAGCACAGAAACAAACACTTCAGTCTGACTCACCCACACCAACCAGACATTCCCACATCAATATAATAGTGAAACTGATGAGTATATAATTTAATCCCTAAGTGACCAAGAAGAAACAATTCAGATTATTTCATGAGACAACA
>NC_063365.1:19286763-19324262 GCF_021869965.1 Rhincodon typus | reverse complement strand
GACTCCCACAGCTACCTAGAATACTCCTCCTCCCACCCACCTTCCTGCAAAAATGCTATCCCCTATTCCCAATTCCTTCGCCTCCGCCGCATCTGCTCCCAGGATGAGGCATTCCACTCCCGTACATCTCAGTTGTCCTCGTTTTTCAAGGACCGTAACTTCCCCTCCTCGGTGGTCGAGAACGCCCTCAACCGTGTCTCCCACATCTCCCGCACCTCATCCCTCACACCCCGTCCACGCAATAAAAACCAAAAAAGAATCCCCCTCGTCCTCACGTACCACCCCACCAACCTCCGGATCCAACGCATCATCCTCCGACACTTCCGCCATCTGCAATCCGACCCCACCACCAAAGACATCTTTCCCTCCCCACCTTTATCTGCTTTCCGGAGGGACAACTCTCTCCGTGACTCCCTTGTCCGCTCCACACTCCCCTCCAGCTCCACCACACCCGGCACTTTTCCCTGCAACCGCAGGAAGTGCTACACCTGCCCCCATACCTCCTCCCTCACCCCCATCCCAGGCCCCAAGAAGACTTTCCACATCAAGCAGATGTTCACCTGCACATCTGCCAATGTGGTATACTGCATCCGCTGTACCCGGTGTGGCTTCCTCTACATCGGGGAAACCAAGCGGAGACTCGGGGACCGCTTTGCAGAACACCTACGCTCGGTTCGCAACAAACAACTGCACCTCCCAGTCGCGAACCATTTCAACTCCCCCTCCCATTCCTCAGACGACATGTCCATCCTGGGCCTCCTGCAGTGCCACAACGATGCCACCCGAAGGTTGCAGGAACAGCAACTCATATTCCGCTTGGGAACCCTGCAGCCCAATGGTATCAATGTGGATTTCACAAGTTTCAAAATCTCCCCTCCCCCCACCGCATCCCAAAACCAGTCCAGCTCGTCCCTGCCTCCCTAACCTGTTCTTCCTCCCACCTATCCCCTCCTCCCACCTCAAGCCGCACCTCCATCTCCTACCGACCAACCTCATCCCGCCCCCTTGACCTGTCCGTCCTCCCTGGACTGACCTATCCCCTTCCTAACTCCCTACCTACACTCACCTTTACTGGCTCCATCCCCGCCTCTTCGACCTGTTTGTTTCCTCTCCACCTATCCTCTCCTCTATCCCTCTTCTATCCGCCTCCCACTCTCTCCCTATTTATTTCAAAACCCCCTTCCCCTCCCTCTTTTCTGATGAAGGGTCTAGGCCCGAAACGTCAGCCTCTCTGCTCCTATGATGCTGCTTGGCCTGCTGTGTTCATCCAGCCCTGCACCTTGTTGTCTCGGATTCTCCAGCATCTGCAGTTCCTACTATCTCTGACAAACAGATTCATTTATTTTCTGGATAGAACAGTGATGGCAAAGGCCTCACATTGGTTTACAATGTATGATAGGGGAAGTGTGTGTGATTTTGTAATTTTTGTTGCTATGACTGAAGGTGGGCTGAAAGGCCTTTGTCATCAGTTATAATCGGGAGAGATTGTGAAGGTCAGTGTGGGTAATCTAACAAATGCCAAAAAGGTGCACTGAGGCACCTGACTGAATCCTGAACTCAGAGTTTCTGTGAACTGGAACCTCATCAAGACTTAATTTACAGCCTAGTTGAGGAGCACAGATTAGGAGCAGAAGTAGACCATTCAGTCCACTCAAGCCTGTTCTACCATTCAATAAGACATGGCTATTCTGTTTGTGTTCTGAGTCCCATATTCTCATCTACCCAGGAAGTGTATCTACTATTCCCGACATCCATAAGTGTGCCAGTTATTCTCAATTCCCTTCTACCATTGCTACATTGTCTATTATAATAGAATCATAGAATCCCTACAGTGTGGAAGTAGGCCATTTGGCCCATCAAGTCCCTCTGAACAGCATCCCAGCCAGACCCACCCAGGCTTTCTAAACACCCTGCATTTCCATGCAGCCTGCACATCCCTGAATACTATAGGCAATTTAGCACGGCCAATCCACCCTAACCTGCACATCTTTGGACTGTGGGAGGAAACCCATGCAGCCACGGGGAGAATGTGCAAATGCCACACAGACAGTGGCCCAGGGATGGAATCAAACCTGGGTCCCTGGCTCTGTGAGTCACTGTGCCATCCATTCTTCCCCTTCCCCTCAGTTTGAACACACAATCTTATTTGGTATTATCTATTTTTACTGGGATCCAATTTTGCTTTGATCCCATTTTACTGTCACAGGGAAAGGGAAAAGGAGAGAGTCCTAACCAACATTAGATTAAAATCCAGCAGGAGCTGCTGACCAAGCTGCACAGTCAGGCTCTCTGTCTGCTATGCTCAGCATGGGAAGGTGAAATCATGCAATCCATGCAGTGATAAGTTACAGCCTGTGGAAATGCCTGTCTCTTCACATCAGTGAATGTCACAGAGGATGATGCCCTAGTAATGACTGTCTGTCATCCCTGGCTACTGGCAGGTTCTGTGTTGGCAAGCAGGTAAGACAAACTACAAATACTTATGGGTGGCACCCTCATTCTGTTTAAAAGCTGGCTTGACTCCAGCTTCTCACGTGCGAAGTCGGTGGCAAAAAGAAAGACTTGCATTTACGTAACGCCTTTCATGACCTCAGCAGCGTGTCGCAGCTGTTGGAGTACTTTTGAAATGCCAGGCACTGTTGTAGGAGACGCAACAGCAGCCAATTTGCGCACAGCAAGATTCCACAATGGCAATACGGATAATGACAAAAAAAATCAGCAAAGAGCTGCTTCGACATATTGAAGGCATTGCACGGCAAAAGGAAATTACTGCAGTCACTGGAAATCAGAAATAAAAACAAAAAAAATGCTGGAATTATCCTGAAGGTCAGGCAGCATGCTTGGAGAGAGAAACAGTGTCTTTGAGTCTGATGACCTCTCATCAGAGCACTTCAGTATCTGTCTTGTTGACAGATCACAGACTGGAACCATTAACTCTGTATCTCTGTCCACAGATGGTATCAGACCTGCTGAGTATTTCTAGAATTTTATCATTTAATTATAGTGTTTGAAGACATGTCTTCCAGTTGCTGTATTACGCTGGATCCTAATGCATTGTTTGTGGAAGAGAAACTTGCAAGAGCTTTCCCCTGAAAATTGCATTATTCTGCTTTTAGCCACCTCCAGGAGATTACATGATTCGAGCAACTTGATGTGTATGTGTAAGTCGCACATTACATTGCAAGACATGTTTGATGGATCAGCTGACTTTTTGCTGGTATAATGGAACTGAACAAAGAGCCTGGAGTGGATTGTAGCTATTTAGGCCTATCTAATCCCGTATCTACCTCCACCTGACTCAAAGTACTAAAGACATCCCAAGATCACAGGACTCTCTGCCATGTCAACCATTTCCCATTTTTACTAGCCCCCCACTCCACCTTTCAGAACATGTATATTTTATCTTCCATGGGCTGGCAAGTTTACAGATATTGCTCAGACCTAAGCGTTCATAAGAACAGGCAGTGGGCTGATGTTTGAATCACTGCAGTTTGCAGCATAGGGATACCCACAGAACTGTTGGTGGGGGGAGCTGGGGTAGGGGGTTCCAGGATTCTGACGCAGCTACACAGAAGAAACAGTGGTATGTAAGCTATTGGAGCCTGCCCCACCATTCAACATGATCATCCAACTCAGTCTCTTGTTCCAGCTTTCGTCCCTTTGATCCCTTTAGCCTTGGGAACTTTATCTGTCTCCTTCCTGAAAACATTCAACGTTTTGGCGTCAACCACTTTCTGTGGCACACAATTCCATCGTCTCACTACATAAGCCCACTAAGCTCACTAGCTTCCGTGTGAAAAAAATTCTCCTTCGCTTTGTCCTCAATGGCCTACCCCCATAACCTGAGACAGCAACCCAGTTCCAAGTCCAATTTCAAGTTAGGCTGTTATGTGGTTTGGAAGGGGATTTGTAGATTGCAGTGTTGCCATGCATCTGCTGTGCATTTCCTTTTCATGCTTACCCAAGGCCTATTGAATACAATTACAAGCAGGTATTAATTCCACAACGATAATTGATCTAAGCTTGCGTCTCTGCCAACTCCAAGGCTGATGTGACTCTAACACATTTCTCAAAAGCTTCGTGGGACTAGAGTCATGCGTGGGTTAACTTTATGCAACAAGGGTGATGTAATTGGCTTGGAAAGAACACAGATGCCACCTAGGGTGCAGAATATCAGGCCATGAAACATCTGTTTTCAAAGCAAGTGCCAGCTCCTGTCTCCCACACTTGCTTTGATGATCTGTAATTAAGGGACCATGTGTACTATGCAATATTTAAATTTGAATAGTTAAGTCTACCATTATACTTTGGAGAAAACAATTTCTGTCACATACACACACCCACAAATGTATAAAAATGCACACATCAACACACATGTGCAAATGAAAAGACTTGCCTAAAAAAAGCACATGTTCTCTTCTCACCCAGATCTTCTGCATTCTCTTGAGTGTTTTGTTTTTTTCCAGTGCCACGGGGGTAGACTATGGCCTAGTGATATTATTGCTGGACTGTTAATGCAGAGACCCAGGGAATGTTCCCAGGGATCTGGGTTCAAATCCTGCTATGGCATATGGTAGAATTTGAATTCAATAATGAGGGAAAAATCTGGAATTAAGATTCTAAAATGATCCACTGTCAATTGTCAGGAAAGATCCACCTGGTTCACCAATGTCCTTTAGGGAGGGAAACTGCCATCCTTACCTGGTTTGGCCTATGGGAAGTGAACGCTGCCCTAGCCAATGACACCCTCATCCTGTGAACGAATAAAGGAAAAACTGAATGAGGGGCATTAGAATGATCATGATGTCAACTAAGCTAGAACAGCTCAAATTGTCACTTTCATCACTGTAAATCTTCAGGTAACTGTCCAAAATCTATCAGTACGGTGTGATTACTATGAAGAGCCCAGGATCTGAAGCTACAAATGAAGCATTTGCAATTGATCAGTTTTAATCAAATGTCTGATCGAAAACACACCAATTACCCAGGATTCCTGGAGCTGCTCACTACCCTGCTGTGAGGACAGAATTATGCTGGGTGTGTGATGTCCATCCAACAGGAAACAGCCTACAGACTCTGAAGAGATTACAAATGAGCAACACCCGCAGAGTTATAGGATGGCTTTAGGCTGAGGAGTCAATGGAAATTCAATTCCTTCAAGGGAGAAATTATGAAGAGAAAAATAGTTCACATTTTTCTTAATTTCCCTTTCCCTCCCAAGATGGAAGTGATCCCTTCAAATATTCTTCACCAACTCCTTTTCCAGTGACTAGACTTCACTCCAGATTCAGAGTGAAGATGGTATGTATTTTAATCAATCTGATCAAACATGTTATGACACACCTCTGGGGTAGGTGGGAATTGAACACAGACCTTCTAGCCCAGAGGTAGGGCCACCGCTGTGCACAATAAAGATTATGTTCCTCTTGAGTGTAGAGGATTCAGGAGTGACAGAATTGAGGCATTTATGGTAATTAAAGGATTTGATGGATAGAGAGACACAATTTTCCGTGTTTTTTGTGTACATTTTATAAATGGCCAATGTTTGTATGTGAATTAATGAACGGTAATGGATTATTCAACCAAGGGAAGAGGAGCTAACAGTTGAAAACAATTTCGTTCTCATGAGCATCTTGCAAATAGCTTGGCATAGCTTCATCCCAAAGAGGAAAAGAAATATTACATTTGGAATGACTTAATGCTCCTCAAAAAATCCCAAGTGTAAAAAACGTGTATAGCTAAAAGTTTAAGCTTTGCAACTTTGAGTGAAAGCAGTTAAGGGAGCATGTCATCAACTTATGTACAACATGAATTGACATAGATAAACTGTCATCATATTATCACTTCAAATTCAGCACGGAAACTAGGCCCAGAAGACTTGAATGGAAAATAGCGAACAATGCATTTAGAACTGATACCAGTGAAAGCTTCTTCACTCAGAACTTGAGAAATGTTTGTAATAATCTACCAGGAAATGTAGAAGAAGTAACAATAATCGGGTTATTCACTGTGTGATATGAGGGAGAGTTGGGATAATAGGGAGATGGGATTTAAAGGCAGAATGCAACTCACTAGGAGAGTTTGGCTTGAGAATTGAACATTCTTTTTCCTATTTCTGAATTGTTGTCATTACATCATTGAAAAAGGCCATTTCACCCTATGTGTCCATGTCAAAAGATTTGCACACTATCGCCCCTTTCTTGAAGCACACTCCTATATTTCTTTGTGAAAGGGTGCCAGCATTTGCTCACGTCTCACATTAATAGACACCTTTCTTCTGCACATTGAGGTTAGGCAGAGATATCTGGCCTAACAACTAGCTTCGTAGCAACATCTGTGGAGTGTGAGGAGCAGGTCAAGCGTGGTGTCTCATCCAAAAGAGTCATGGAAGCCCTGAGAAATGGGAGGGATGGTCAAAATTTGAACTGAATATACTCTTAAAGTAGACTCAACTGCCTAGGAAAATATATGTAAAGCATGGGCTAATACAAATTAAAAATATTTGATTAAAAAAATGGAATGAATGTCTCATCTTGCCACGCAAGAATGTCAAGTTCCAATGGGAGCAACAATTTATACTGCAAGGTATAAGGGTGTTGATACAAGGCAATTTCTGCTCTCTTTAAACTTTGGCATTCTTGTGTCTGTCCTGATGATTGAAAGACAGAAACAAACACTGGTGGAAAATACAGCTACTTGTGCACTCAACCGAGATTTTATGTGACAGGGTGTATGACTCCAACAGTAAAGAGAAGACAAATATATCTAAATACAAATTCCAGAATCAGAGCTGACCCCTGACCAATGGCCAATGATCAATCACCAAATTGTAGAGATTGATGAATACCCTTATTCTCTATAGTATGTTTTCTACGATTAGGATTTAATTTAGAAAGGGATACAATTGAAACCTCAACTTTAGCTCAAACTGCATTCTCAATTCCAGGTTAATATTAATCACGTTGAGTATCTCAGTAGGGTTAGGATTTTCAAACCTCTCCTGACACTGTTGCCTTGCCCTACATTGGATAGAGTTATGTACTGAACAAGGCTCTAATCCCTCACCACTGCCTGCCACGAGCATTAAATGTGCTCATGAGTGCTTTGCAAAAAGCTCAGCGTAGCTCTGTCCCGGAGAGGAAAAGAAATACTACATTTGGAATGATTTACTGCTCATCAAAAAAATCTCAAGTGTAAAAGATGTGAGCTATGAGAACAGCTAAAAGTTTAAGCTTTGCAATTTTGAGTGAAAGCAGTTAAGGGAGCGTGTCACCAACTTAAGTACAATGTGAACTGATATAGATAAACTGTCGTCGTATTATCACCTCAAATTCAGCACAGAGGACTTACACCGTCTACCTGGCAAGTTTTAAAGCCACAACAGTTTATGTTGTAATCGCGCCATTGACTCATCACATGTAGGACCCCCTCAGTTAGTGACACTATTGGGCAGCCACATCTTGATTGGTGTGACTCTGACTGTAGCAGAATCCCACTTGATCCTAGTTCTCCTCGTCATTATCTAGCTGCCAGCTTTCTGCACTCCTTGGTTCCAGTGTCAGCCATAGAGCAGTGGGTAGAGCTCTTGCTCTGAGCTGATTGTTGTGGGTTCAAATCCCACCCCAAAGATTTGAATGGAACATAGAATTATAGAGACATACAGCACAGAAACAGACCCCTTTGATCCAACCAATCAACGCCAACCATGTTCCCAAACTAAACTAGTCCCACCTGCCTGCTCATGGCCCATATCCCTCCAAGCCTTTCCTATTCATGAACTTATCTAAATGTCTTTTGAAGTTGTAACTGTACCCGCATCCACCACTTCCTCTGGAAGTTCATTTCACACACAAACCACACTCTGTGTGAAAATGTTGCCCCTCAAGTCCTTTCTAAATCTTTCTCCTCACACCTTAAAAATATGCCCCCTAGTCTTGAAATTCCCCATCCTGGGGAAAAGACACCTGCCATTCACCTTATCTTTACCCCTCCTTGATTTTATAAACCTCTATAAGGTCACCCGTCAACATCCTACGCTCCAATGAAATACATCCCAGCCTATCAAGCCTTTCCCTATAATACAAACGTTCCATTCCTGGCAACACCCTGGTAAATCTTTTCTGAACCCTCTCCAGCTTGATTATGTCCTTGCTATAACAGGGTGACTGGAACTGGACACAGTACTCATCACAGCTGACTTTCCAAGGAGGAAGGGCTGCACTATCAGAGGTGTCATTCTTCAGGTGAAATGTTAAACTTGCCAAAGGCTCCTTCAACCTTCCAAACCTGTGACTTCTACCATTGAGAGGACATGAGCACCAGATACATGGGAACACCATCACCGACAAGTTCCCCTCTAAGTCACTCACCATCCTGACTTGGAAATATATCACCATTCCTTCATAGTTGCTGGGTTAAAATAGGAACAGGTGTGGGCCATTCAGCCCCTCGAGCTTGTTCTGTCATTCATTGAGATCACGGCTGATCTGTGGCCTAACTCCATATTTTTGGTTTGTTTTCTCTTGAGTGTAGCAGACTCTGATTGAGGTGTAAAAATTTATGAAAGGCAGAGATAAAGTAGATTGGGAAAATCTTTTCTCCATGGCTGACGTGTTTAAGACCAAAGAGCACAAACTTAAGGCAAGGACTGAGTGGTTTAAACAGGATCTGAGAAAAAGCTTTTTCACCCAGAGCATGGTGGAAATAAGGAACGTGTTAGCTGAGAGTGTGGTGGAGACATGTACTGTCACAACATTTAAGAAGCATTTGGACAAGAACTTAAAATGCCAGGGAATAGTAGACTATGAACTGAGAGCCGGTAAATGGGATTAGTGTAGTGTATGGTGTTTCTTGGTCAGCACAGACATAGTGGGCTGAAAGGCCAGTTTCTAACTGCATGACTCTATAATACATCTGTCGTTGGCCTGTATTCTTTAATACCTATGCTTAACAAAAATTGATCAGTCTCAAATTTAAAATTAACAACCGATCCAGCATCCCACTTTGTGGAAGAGAGTTCCAAACCTCTACTACCTTTTTGTGTGTGAAAGTGCTTCCTAACATATCTCCTGAAAGATCTGACCTTAATTTTTTTGTCTGTACACCTGGTTCTCGAATCCCTAATCACAGGAAGTAGTTTATCTTTGGCTACCCTGCTTATTACTGTTAATATTTTGATCAGATCACCCCTTAACCTTCTAAATTCCAGAGAAAACAGGCCTAGTTTGTATAGCACCTCCTCGTAACTTAACCCATTAAGTCCCTGACAGCACTGTGGTGGTATCAACGCCACAAATACTATATTAGTTCAAGGTGACAGCGCACCATCTCCTATCCCAGGGCAATTAGGGCTGGGCAATAAATGCTTGTTTAGCCAGTGATCTCCACTTCCCATGAATGAATTAAAAAAACACACAGGTTGTCTCAGGTGGATATAAAGGGGAGCAGGTGACCTCTGCCCTAAAGTTCTGGACAATCCTCACCTCTGAACCAGTGTTATTAAACTAAATTATTTGGTCATTGTCTCACTGCTGTTTTTTTGGGAGCATCCTGTGGACAACATAGCTTCTATATCCAAGATGGCAGTGGAGTGGGGGATTCTTCACTAGAGTTCGACAGCTTTTTTTTCTTTTCTTTCTTCTTTCCTCTTTCTTTCTTTTGGTTCTTTGGTCTTTGGAGCTCGAACATGGAGGGGACGAAGGCAGGGGCTGGGGGAGACATTGATGTTTGGCCATGAGGTGGCCAGGGGATATTGACGTTCGGCCACGAGGCGGCCAGGGGACATTGACGTTCGGCCAGGAGGCGGCCTGGGGGACATTGACGTTCACCCATGAGGTGGCTGGGGGACATTGACGTTCGGCCACGAGGCGGCCAGGGGACATTGACGTTCAGCCACGAGGTGGCCAGGGGACATTGACGTTCGGCCACGAGGTGACCAGGGGACATTGACGTTCAGCCATTAGGCGGCTGGTTGCAGTCAGCAGCATCACGGCTTCATCATTATCCAGAGCGGTGCCAGGGGCAGGGCTCTGCATCGAGGTGGCCTACACAGCAACAGAGTGTGGCAGTGGCTCTCGGGCCCAGTGCGGGCCGGGATGGCGACGGCTGGCAACGAGGCAGCGGTCATAGATGGGGACTTGCGAGCGGCAGCAAGGGTAGCTGGCGATCATAGGCAGGTATTAGCCTGGTGCAGGTAAACATGTCCAGTGCAGGAGACGGCAAGCCCTTCTTGGGGAAAGCCCAGCTTGGAGTGACTGGAGGTCCATGGTTTAAGAAATGTTTGACTTTTTAAAATGTCTTTCTTTATTTTTCCACTTTTATGCTATGAAGACTGTAGTGCTGAACTTTTTAACTTATTTCTTTATTTCTCTATTGCTGTAACTAAGATTTTGTGCCTGGGTACTTCATACCTAAGATATATGTAAATCCTACATTAAATCCCGAGTAAACTTCAGAAGTGCTTCAGTAGTTGCAAAATACTTTGGGACATCCCTAGGTTGTGAAAATTCTGATATAAATTCAAGTTGATCTGTTAGAACATAGAACAATACAGCACAGTACAGGCCCTTCGGCCCACGATGTTGTGCAGACCTATTATCCAATTCTAAGATCAAACTACCCTGCGTACCCGATGTTATACTATCATCCATGTGCCTATCCAAGAGTCACTTAAATGTCTGTTGTTAACTGATCCGGTTTAACTGGAAGGTTTGAGCTATAAGGAGAGGCTAGATAGGCTGGGACTTTTTTCCCTGGAATATAGGAGGCAGAGGGATGACCTTACAGAGGTTTATAAAATCATTCAGGGCATAGATGAGATGAATAGCCAAGGTCTTTTTCCCTAGGTTGAGGGAGCTCAAAAGTGGAGGGCATAGGTTTAAGGTGAGAGGGGAAAGATTTAGAAGGGACCTGAGGGGTAACTTTTTCACACAGACGGTGATGTGTAAATAGGACAAGCTGCCACAGGAAGTGGTAGAGGTGTGTACAATAACAATATTTAAAAGACATTTGGACAGGTACATGGATAGGAAAGGGTCAGAGCGTTATTGGCTGAATGCAGGCAAATGAGACTAGATCCATTTAGGAAATCTGGTCAGCATGGACGAGTTGGGCCGAAGGTCCTGTTTCCATGCTGTATGACTCTGTAACTCTATGATTCTATATCTTAAAAAATATAAGCAGGAATAGGCCATTCCTTATGATCTGATTCTGGCCTGAACATCACTTTCATGCTTGTCCTCCATAACTCTTGCCAATCTAACTCAGCCTTGAATATATTCAATGATCCAGCCCCCACTGCTGGAAGTGGAGGTGGGGAGAATTCAAATACTAATGACCCTCTGTGAGAAAAAAATTCTTGAGAGGATTTTCCTGACGGTGGGTGTGTCTAGAACCAGAGGTCACAGTCTGAGGATTCGGGGTAGACTATTTAGGATGGAGATGAGGAGACATTTCTTCACCCAAAGAGTGGTGAGCCTGTGGGATTCATTACCACAGGAAGTAGTTGATGCCAAAACATTGAATGTATTCAAGAGGCGACTTGGGGCAAATGGGATCAAAGCTTATGGGGAGAAAGCTGGATTAGGCTTTTGGGTTGGTTGATCAACCATGATTGTGATGAATGGTAGACTAGGCTCGAAGGGCCGAATGGCCTTCTCCTGCTCCTATCTTCTATGTTTCTATGTTTCTATCTCCACCTTAAATGGGGGACTGCTTATTGGAAACAGTGCCCATAAGGGGAAATATTCTCTCAACTTCTATCCTGTCTAGTTCTCTCAGAATCTTACATGTTTACAATAAGATCATCTCTCATTCTTCTAATTTCCAGTGAGCGCAGGCCTAATCTGTGCTGTTCATTCAAAATAAAAGAGCAAAAGTTTCAATTGAAGACCTTCAGCCCATCTGGTAACCCTATCCTATTTCCTTAGTGAGTTTTGAGAAATAACCCTGAATCCCAGTTGTTGACAGGAACCTCTCTAGAGTCATAGAGTCATTGAGCCATACAGCATGGAAACAAACCCTAGGGTCCAACCAATCCATGCCAAACATAATCCCAAACTAAACTAGTCCCCCTTGTCTGTTCCTGGCCCATACCCCTCCGAACCTTTCCTATTCATGTACTTATCTAAGAGACTTTTAAATGTTGTAATTGTACCCATATCCACCACTTCCTTGGGAAGTTCATTCCAAACACGAACCACTCTCTGTGTACAAAATTTGCCCTTCATGTCTTTTTTACATCTCTCTGTCTTCTCACCTTAAAAATATACCCCCCTTGTCTTGACATCTCCCATCCTAATGAACAGACACCTGCCATTCTCTTTATCTATGCCCCTCATATTATATAATCATCTATAAGGTCACCCCTCAACCTCCTACACTTCAGTAAAAAAAAGTCTCAGCCTATCCAGCCTTTCTTTACCACTCAAACCCTTCATACCCGGCAATATCTCTACTTCCTTCTTTGAGCCAATGTTCCCACATACATGTCAGCAATCTGTTGCAGACTATTACGGACCATTTAGTGGTAAACAGAGTTCTTCCTATGTTTCTTATTTAATTGTGAGTGACAGCACAGATCAAGCTCAGAGGCTCAGGACCTAACATTTACTTTTTAATTAGAGAATGTAATCCTTAAAATGAAAAGAAATCTCAAAGTGGGATTCATGATCCCGTACTCCCAGCTGAAGGCTGTGATCTTGGGGAGTAAATTGAAGAAGCGAAGTTACAATATTGTAGGCTTGTCCCAAACCTTCTCTCCCTGAGCAGATTGCCTTTTCCCAACCCTAAGAGTGGGATGTGTCACCCACATTCCTCACAAACCAAGCTGTCAATTTGTGTGCGAAAGATCAGGTGTCAACTTTCCAACCTTCTTCCAGTAATCCCAAATGGGAAGCAGGGATATGCGTAGCACATTCATCTGCCCAGTCTCCGAAAGCTTGTGTTTTCAAATCAACCTGTTGGACTATACCCTGGTGTCATGTGACTTCTGACTTTGTCCACCCCAGTCCAACACCGGCACCTCCACATCACTCTTACAATAAAACACCTTTACCTGCAAGTCACAAACTTGTGTGTTCGGCTCCCATTCCAGACACTTTAAGCCTCAATTCAGTTTTAAAAGTTTCATTCTTGTTTGCAAAGGTCTCCTACACTTCACCTCTTCCTGTCTCTGTAACCTCCTTGCAGTGATCAGAACAAGGTTGGCCAGGTGAATATCGTTGAGAATGAGATCTGTGAATGGGGCTGTTAACCTGAGCCAAACGGGAGCCCTGGCTGAGAGATATAAACAGGAGCCTCAAAGAGTTTCCTCACTGTAGGGACTGGCTCTGAGCTGGCTGATCAGAGTCCATGTACTGTGGACGTGTAAATAAAAGATGTATTGGAGATGGAAAACTGACCTCTGTGCAGTTATTTCACTCCTCCAGCCCAATACCCTCGGAGATCTCTTCCCATTTAGGCCTCTTGCATATCCTGAATTCCAAACCTTTTTCCCTTGCCAGCTGTGGCTTCGATTTACTTGTCCTTAAACTTTGGAATTATCCCCATAAAACTTTCTGCTCCTGTACCTCCCTCTCCCTACTTGCACTGCTCCTTTAGGCCTAATTCCTTGACCAACCATCTTGCCGCACAACCCAACACCTCCTTATGTGCCTCAGTGCTAGGTTCAGCTTGATAGCAATCCTGTGAAGTGCCCTGAGACACTATTATATTAAAGGTGCTTTCTGAATGAACATTGGTGTCATACATGTTCCAGACTGGCAGGGAGAGGGCTGTATCGCTGGGGTGCCATCTTTCAGGTGGGATTTTATACCAGGGACCAGACTGCCAGTTCGAGTTGTACAACACCTTGTGGTATCCCCTGAAGGACAGCAAACCAAATTTTCTAGTCGCCTGGCCAATACGTATATCGCAAAACCACCAGAAAACAGGAACACCAATCCGCCATTGCTACATTTGGGAACCTACTGTGCACATTTCCCAACACGGAAGCAGAGAGAACCAGTAACTGGGTGGTTACAGAGTGTTCAGTTTCCGTGCTGTATGACTCTGCGACTGTATATGACTCTATGCTCTGGAATGCCCTGTAACCAGAGAAGGTGTCATCCAGAGCTCTTTATTTGCATAGTTCTGGTTATGGCTCTAACGTAAAAGGAAATGTATAATCAGGCAAAGCAGGGGGATGTCCTTGGCAGCATCACTGTGCCTTGCTGTTCCCTGGAAATTGCACAAAGAAATGACAACAAGGCCACAGCCCAGTGGAAACTGACCTGGTTGTAACATGCATCCCTCAGCTGTTTTGGAATACCACATCCTTGCGTAACACTATGTTTCCCAGTTCAAGGAAGCGTGCTGAAGTGCAGGAAACTGCCTGAGGAACCACAGCTCCCCGAGATAATGCATCACAGAACGACATCACTCCTTGCTGACAGCTTGTGATTGTTTGCCCTCCATTCGGAAGATTGTCGCTTTGTAGAAGAACAGATACTAACAGGAGTGAACCTGCTCGCTAATGAGTTGGCTGACACAGAGCTAGCAATCTTTTCCTGTTGGAACACACCCTCTTACTCAAGGACACAAAGCTTAGGCATGGGTTGGCAAAAGCCAAGGCTTAAGGTCTCTTGGGTGCAGAATAGCAGCTGGTGTTTGACCTGCTAAGGTCGTACACACCCATTCCAATGGAAATGGGAAATGTTTTGATACCACATTGCTTGCTGCACAAAACTAGGCTGTCCTAAATTACTACAGTAGCAATGACTCTTCAAAAAGTATTTAATTGATTGTAAACAGCTTTTGAACATCCTAACGTTAATGGGTATAATACAAACACTTGTTTTTTCTTGCATATTTTTTATTCTTGCAAGGAATGTGGGTGTCTCTGGCAAGGCTAGCAATTGCTGCCTGTCCCTGGTTGCTCTGAAGCTAGATTGTTTCTGAGTACAATTAAGAGCCAATTATATTGCTGTTGTTGGGGTCACAGGCTTCAACTGTGTTCTCTCCTGTTAATTTACTATTTTCCTCCATATTATGGTTGTCTTTTTTATATTTGTTTATAGAATATAGATGTCACCAGCCAGGTCAGCATTTATTGCCTGATGAAGGCTATTCATCATTATTATTATATGGTTTCATTATTATACCATATAATTACTTTTAATATTGTTCAAACATTTTGATTACACCTTCCCCGCAGGAACTCAATCAAAACCTACATTTTTTTTTCATGTACAGAATGTGGAGGTCGTTGGCTAGGCCAGCATTTATTGCCAATCTCTACCTGCCCAGAGGGCAGTTAAGAATCAACTACATTGCCATGGTTCTGGAGTCACATGTAGGCCAGACCAGGTAAGGATGGCAGGTTCCTTCCCTAAAGGATATTAATGAACAAGATGGACTTTTCAGACAATCGGCAATGGATTCATGGTCACCATTAGGTTCTTAATTCCAGATTTCTATTCTATTTTGAACCTGGGTCTGCAGAACACTTTCTGGGTCTCTGATTAACAGTCTAGCAATAACACCGCTAGGCCATCGCCTCCCTACACTCCCAACTGGACTTGTTCCTGGTTGTCCCATTACTAACTTACAGCAATGCCAACACCACCACCCCCCCTAACATTCCCTTCCAATCGTCACCTGTTTCGAACTTTCTCATGCTCCCAACTTGTCATGGTCAATTAGATAGCAATTACCCTATTGGCTGATTCCTAGTTGTCTGGCAAGGGGGAAACTAGGTAAACACATGAGGGAGAGAGTAAAACAGAAGGATAGGTGGATGGTGTGAAATGAAGAAGAATGGAAGGTGGCTAAAGGTGAGGGATACACACCGTGGCAAAGATCAGTTGGGTCAGATAGCCAGTTTTAATGCTGGAAGAATTCCAACAGCCTGTTGCCTCCCCATTTACAACCAGTAAATGCAACTGTTTAATGGAAATGAGGAAAACAGGGTTTTTTTTTAAACATCCTTATGACTTATCTTCTGACTTTTCTACTCACAGTTGTATGCTGGAGTCTATTTGTCAGTACCTGGAAAATCACAATCAGGCAATCCTGCCCAAACTGGATACAAAAACACTTTAAGGCAACAGATAGGGATGAAAGGAAGTGGCTTTGAATTCCTGTTAATGTCCACGCAGTGGGGGAGAGGCCACATGTGTCACAGGAAAACCTTGAAAGACTCCATTCTTGGAACACTAATTCTTAGGTGCCTGTTAATGGGAAATCTGCCTTCCTCAATACCAATATAATTTAATTACCATTTCCTCATTCAGGCACCCTGTAATTAAATCACAACACATTTCTCTGTCCTCTTTACTAATGATCAGATTAAATAACACATCAATAGCTCAATCATTTTGTGCATGCGTCCAAGTGCTGTGATCTCAGTGCCGTCGAAACTTATCTGAACAGGGTCCGCAGTGGCTAAGCAGTTATAATAATGTTTGTGGTGTACTGAATTAAAATGAGTGAGGGATGCAGAGGAGATAAGTCATTCCTTTCACTCAGAAGTGAGATACGCATTTGGAATAATCTCACAAAATGCTGGAGATATGCAGAAGTCTGCCAACATCTTTCTTTGACTGTTCCTTCCTTGTGAAGAATTTTAGCCTGCGATTTCTTTGTTTTTAGAACAAATCTTGACCATTCCTTCGAAATGGTGGCATGGGGAGTTTTTGTTGGGGGCAGCGTACAGCCACAGGTTTTCACGTCTCTCCAGGATTTGGCTCCTCCCAAAGTCAATAATTTCCTCCGATCCTATGACCCCCTTGATGGCCTCTGCAGCCTCACAGCGCCAGGGACCCGGGTTCGATTCCAGCCTCGGATGACTGTCTGTGTGGAGTTCGCACATTCTCCTCGTGTCTGTGTGGGTTTCCTCTGAATGCTGCTGGATGGGTACATAAATAGGAATGGTTTGGAGGGATATAGGCCAAATGCTGGCAAATCGGACTAGATCAGTTTAGGTTATCTGGTCAGCAAGGATAAGTTGGACTGAAGCGTCTGTTCCATGCTGTATAATTCTATGACTCCTGTACAACATATAATATACAATCCCATACAGATCAAAACCGGAAATGACAGTACTCACCATAAAGGACTGGACAGTATAAACTCCAAGCCGACTAGAATAGCATCGCTTCATCGGAGGCTCCACTGATGATGTCACCTAGCACGGTGACGAAACGTCTGAACGAGAACAAGCCAGCTCAGCGAGCAAGTCAACAACCTCACCCTCATCCTGAGCTACAGATCTTTGCCAAAACTCTATGACTCCTGTTTCCTACCACAACCTAAAGATGTGTAGTTAGATGGAATGGCCATGCTAAATTGCCCATAGTGTTCAGGGATGTGCAGGCTAGTTGGGCTAGCCATGGGAAACGTGGGCTTACAGGAGTGGGGTTCGAGACTGCTTTTCGGAGGGTCAGTGTGGACTTGATGGGCCGAATGCCCTGCTTCCACACTGTAGGGGTTCTATGATTCTGTGAAGGACATCTGTGCTTCTTTTAAGTCTGAGTTCTTGAGATTCCCTGAGTGTAATCATTCCACCATTGTTGGCCATGTCTCCTACTGCTGGGGCCCTAAACTCTGGAATTCCATCACTAGCTTGACTTCCTCCTTTAGGAGATTCCTTTGAAACCTATGACATTGAGCTTTTTGCCTTCTGCCTTAATATACAGCGTAATATTTCACTTGCTAATGGTTTTAAGTCCATTTAACTTGGTCATACAAACCTTGAACTTTGCTGAAGAGGGAGAGGGAGACAGTTGCTGAATGTTTTCATCTGGCACTCATCAGGACCAATGCAAGAATGCCAAATTTCAAAGGATCACCATGTTTTACGCTACAGGTGAAAAACACAGGAAGAAAGGTTCGGATAATCTGTCTGTCATTTCAGCTACACATTTCATTATGTGAACATTGCTACTTGAATATTATTCTCTTTGTTTGATTGAAGTGTCAGCCCAGATGATATTCACTGTCTTGAAATGGGATTTGAATCTTTGGTTTCCAAAGTGAACGTGCTACCCACTGAAGGTAAAGAGGCTCACGATTATCTGGAATTTATTCTGTATAGATTGCTGAGACATCAAACTGGCAGTGATATTGCCACCAATGTCAAATTAAAGCATAAATGTATAACATGTAATTAATCAAATCCAGGACCACATTACCATCAAACATGTGCTTCGGTTTTAAGTGCCTTGTACCATCTGTTTGTTCACGGCAGTTTATTCATCCAGGCAGCTTTGTAGTCAGATTTCCAATTTTTTTTTTCGGATGTAGAAATTCCGTCACAAGGGAAGCAGACAGAGAATATGTTGAAGGAATAGGGAGAAGGAGCAATGCAAGGATAGAGTGAAGCAGAGAATGGGGAGACATGGTAGCATGTGTGTGTGTGTGTGTGTGTGTGTCTGTGTGTCTGTGTGTGTGTGTGTGTGTGTGTGTGTGATCTTTACCTGAATATTAAAGACCAGATCGTTCTATGCCTGTGTCTCATTTCCTGTCATTGTCTCAATTTCAATTCCCTTTTGACACTAATGAAGATGCTCATCTATAAACCACTGAGCACCTGAGCTCCTTGTCAATGTACTCCAGAGACCAACAAGGCTAATGTACTAATTCCCCTCAGTCTAATTCTTGTTCTCCTTGTCACTATGTTATTTCATTGTGTGTCTAAATGAAGTCTGCTCCACTTTATGGCATGTGTCCTTTGCCAAGATCTGTGTTCCTATTTCCCATGGCATCACTCCAGCATCACTCTGTCAATATTTAAGCATGTTGTGTCACATGGCTAAACTTTCCCTTTCCCCCGTCCCTTATGAAAAGGAAAACTTACGTTTACATAGCACCTTTCCCAGAGTGAGTACAAATAAGTGCTTGGCAGTACACAACTTACACATTCTATGGACAAGTCAAATAGTCTTACCAGACCATAGGGCTGCTCTCTCACTAGAGAGAGGTGACTGAGGATGATTAAACTTGAGGGTCACCATGTCTCAGGCAAAGGGGAAGAGGTTGAGAAGGACAGTCCTTCATTGTAACTTCAGCTGGTGATGGGGATTAAACCCACACTGTTGGTTTCACACTACTTTGCAAACCAACTGCCCAGCCAACTGAGCCAAACCAACCACCCACTTCAACTTTACTCAAAGGAAACGAGAAGTTGAAACTTTTTGTTTTGAGCTCGTCAGGACATTTGTTACTTGCTTCCTAGTCCGGAGTTAGTGCAAGATAAAAATTTTCAACTTCTAGACTCCTTTTAGCAGTCATGACAGATAATATACACACAGCAAGATCCCACAAACAACAAGGCAATAGTCATCAGCCAACCTGTGTTAGCAATGTTTATTGAGGTATAAATGTTGCCGAAGGCACCAGAGATTCTTCAAGATGGTGGTGCGAGACCTTTAGCATTGGTCTGAGACTGTAGACTGAGCCCCATTCAATGTCTCATCTACAGACAACGTAGCATTCCACCAATACTTCATGGTCTCTCTTGAATCGTAGTTTAGAGTCCAGCTGTTGTACACTTAATCAGACCAATTGTCTTAAATTAAAACTAAAAGAACTGCGGATGCTGGAAATCAGAAATAAAAATAACAATCACTGGAAAAGTTCAGCATGCCTGGCAGCATCTGTGGAGAAAAATCGGAGTTAATGTTTCGGGTCCAGTGACACTAGATTTGAACCGTGAGGCCAGAGATCAAAAGGAATTGCCTTTCCCCATAAAATGTTTCATTTGGTGAAGATTCATTGTTTAGAAGAAATTGGATTATTCTTCAAAAAGCAAAATGGGGACAGTATAAATGTCTCTATGGAATTAAGGTCAAAGGTTATAGAGGTGGACATGTGTTTCAATCTGGCACTTCAATATTTAATTATCTTTTGTTTATCCCCAGTGCATACTTAGAGAACCTGAACCGTTTTCATGTCCCCTCTCAGGGTAACAACTGAAGCTACTTAAGAGAAATAAAACAGTTTAAAATAAAGAAGTACAAGATGTCAAAGTCTCCTTGTCTTTGTTCAGGAACCGTACAGCGAGAGGATGGATGGGAGGAATGTTGTCATCCAATGAGAAGGACATTGGTAAAGCAAAATCCCAGAAACTGTCACTTGAAATTTAACACGAGCAAGAAGATCAAAGGCCTGGTTTTTAATCTTTCAGGCAGATGTGAGAAGTTTACTATGATCTTGTCCCTACAGTGTTTAACTCCAACACTGGTAAATTTTCCCATTATTAGTCCACAAAAATCATGCATAAATTTGAAAATCGATTCCCAATGGATTGGCCTCCAGGCTTGACTTGAATCCAAAACTATTTGGACAGGATTTGTTATGGTGGCTTCAGGACCCTACCATCATGATCAAGCACAGCTGGAATACTGTGAGATAGTAAGAACTGCTGATGCTGGAGTCTGAGATAACACAGCGTGGAGCTGGAGGAACACAGCAGGCCAGGCAGCATCAGAGGAGCAGGAAATCTGACGTTTTGGGTCGGGGCCCTTCGTTCATTTTCTGAAGAGGGGTCCCGACCCAGAACGTCAGATTTCCTGCTCCTCTGATGCTGCCTGGCCTGCTGTGTTCATCCAGCTCCATACTACATGGAATACTGTGAACAATTTTAGAATTAGAATTAGCTTTATTGTCACACGTACTCACAGTGAAATGTTTACGATCGCCACTTACGGCGCCATCTTAGGTACAAAGATACCTAATTATGGATTCTTGAGTACAAATTCTTAGGAAAAATATTGGAAAAATAAAGAAATAAAAAGTCCAGCATTACAAACCTTCAAAATCATAGTGATAAATTAGCAAAATAAAGAAATAAAAAGTTCAGAATAACAGTCCGCCCTTGATAACATTAACAATAAAAAAAGAAATTACAAAGGAAGAGAATTTAAGACAAAGCCCAGCTTTGTCCATTTTGCGGCTCTGGGCTCAAGAATACGAGCCATCCTAGGCTGAATCCACATGATGCTGACAAAAAGTCCTCATGGAGTCACAGGCTGATGCCTCAGCCGCCAGAAGAAGTCCCAGGCTGGTCTTTGGAATGCCATCTCGGACTCACCTTGTCCTCAAAGCCACCACCGACGTGACCTAGTTGAAGAACCCACCAGGATACAGCCAAGTGGAATGGGCCCTTTCTCTAAGGAAAAATATACTTGAGGAGGTTAGCTGGGCTGATAACCGGCATGGAGGATCTGCCTTAGGAAGAGGGGTTGAATCGATTGGGCCTGTAAGCATTGGAACATAGAGATGACATCATTGAAATATTTAAAATTCTTAGGGGGCTTACAAGGTAGATGCAGAAAGGTTATTTCCCCTTATGGCAGAGTCTAAGACCATACGGTGTCTTCTCAGAATAAGGGGTTGCATATTTAGGACAGAGATGAGGAGGAATTTCTTCTCCCAGAGGGTAGCAAATCTGTGGAATTACTTAACACAGAGGGCTGTATAGGTTGGCTCGGGTTATGGGTAAAAGGCAGGAAATTGGAGTTGAGGGTTATTAGATCAGGCACAATCTTATTGAATGGTGTAACAGACTCAATGGGCTGAATCGCCAACTTCTGCTCCTATATTTTTATGGTCTAATGGGATGAGACACCCACACTGTGGGTGGAACCTTCCATTCTAGAATACAGGTTGACGCTGGAAGCAAATATCATCTCCAGTTCAAGGGAATGGAAGAGGTTAGATCAGCTTTATCTGCTCAATTATGCGTTACTTATGCATGCGTGATGAGTAAGGCCAGTCACTTGGAGGGGGCACAAGCTGGAAATTGACACCCCTGTCATTACGTTACTCTCAGATCAAAGGTCCTGGTGTGTATTCAATGGAAACATGAACAGACACTCATTCCTTGCAAGCTAGAAGTATCACTCAGGCCCTTGGAGTAGATGCCTGTAGCTAAACATTCTGACCCTGCCATTTTTAATGGTCATCCAGCCTCCAATCATTGGCCAGGCAGATATCCAGCTGTAAGCGGTCTCTTTGAACCCACAAAATAAAACAAAGAACTTCAAATGCTGAAGATCGGAAACAAAAGCAGAAATTGCTGGAGGAACTCAACAGGTCTAGCTGAATCTGTGGAGAGGAAGCAGAGTTAACATTTCGAGTTGGGTGAGCCTGCTTCACAAACTGCCAGACCTGCTGAGTTTCTCCAGTAATTCCTGTGTCTCATTGAAACCACACCCATTACAATTGAGCCTCCTTCTCTGTGTCATTCTTTGTGAATCTTAGAGCTCTGCCACCTGATTTCAATCAAGGTCTGGCGTAGTTGATTTCTTTTATTCATTCACAGGATGAGGGCGTCTTTGGCTGGGGCAGCATTTATTGCCTATCCCTAACTGGCCAGAGGGCAGTTAAGATTCAACCACATTGCTGTGGGTCTGGAGTCACATGTAGACCAGACTAGGTGAGGATGACAGTTCCCTTCCCAAAAGGACATTAGTGAACCTGATGGGATTTACTGACGGTAGTTTTGCAGTCATCATTAGGCTCTCCTTTTTGCATTTTTATTGAATCCAATTTCCACCATTTGCCATGGTGAGATTTAAAGCCAGGTTCCTGGACCATTACCTCGGTCTCTGGATTAATAGGTCTAGCAACAATGCTACTAGGCCATTGCCTCCCCAAATGGTCCACAAAGAGGACAAGGCAGTGGCTACTCATTCTAAACTCTAGGAGGATGCCTGGCTCCCCTACTGCATGATTCTGAGAAACAGTTGTGAAACTGAAGGCTTGTGTTGCTCTGTGGTGGAGAATCCAGTTGGGAGGGAGACCTTAATTCTGGTAATCTTACCATTTGATGAGCCGGCATGGCGTGTGAAAGGATCTCGGGATGTTTGCCATTGTAAGGCTCAACCTGCATTTAAAGTTCTGAGACCTTCTTTGTAAACTTTCACTGGGCTATCTCTTGATGCTGAATGCATTCTGTGCTCCCGATCACTAATGTGAAAACAACTGCTGAGACAGAGCAGGGCTAGCAGCTCAATAGAACCGACCAATCCCTGCAATCTTTATCATTCGGCCCCTGTCTTCCTGCATGAGAGGACTGAGAGACATAAGCAATGGGCGCAAGGGTTAATGTTGGCACTGAACACATTACACACTCCAAAATCCACAGCATCTGCAACATGTACAAACAAGATAAATGATTCACCATCATGGATTTTAATTTGTGCCGTTAACACATCTGTGCAGGGATGAAAAGAAGCATCTTATTCTTTTTAGGCTCGGAAAGGTCACATTATTACAAAGTTATTAAATTACACTCTCTGAGGACCCAAAGGCCAGAGCACCTAATTCAATTGGCATGTCATCTTGGATATGGCTAACAAGGGAAATAGAGACATGAAATGTAATTAGTTCAAACAGGGCTTGCCATGTAAGTCAAGACCCTAGTGCCATGAAGCAACTAGGGTTTACACTGTAACAATGACTGGCTTTTATATAATACCTTTGACTCAGCCAAATATCTCAGGGCACGTAAATGTCAGTGTTAGAAATGTGAGTTTATTTAAGGTTCAAACAGATCAGCTCCAGAGTTAGCTGAGAGAAGGTGATGCCCATTGAACTTTGTATTTAAACGCTGAACACTATATGATTCTTGTTGTGCAGTGATAGTGTCCCTACCTGTGAGCTAGGTGGCCTGGGTTCACATCCCACCTGCTCTACTGGTGTCTTATAACATAAGGACTGCAGATGCTGTAAATCAGAAACAAAAACAGAAATTGCCGGGAAAAGCTCAGCAGGTCTGACAGCATTTTTGGAGAGAAATCAGAGTTAATGTTTCAGGTCAAGTGACCTTCCTCAGAACTGATCTGAAGAAGGGTCACTTGATCTGAAACATTAACTCCGATTTCTCTCCAAAGATGCTGCCAGATCTGCTGAGCTTTTCCAGCGATTTCTGCTTTTGTGTCTTATAACATATCAGAATAGGTTTACACTTTTTTTTTAAAAAGACAGAGTTTGAGTTCTGAACTATTTAGGGAGATGTTGGGGTTGGAGAGTATTTTTCCTCACCATCAATCCATTTTGATTGGTCCCCTCTCTCTCTCCCTGCCCTCCCTTCATTTTTGATTATTGCACTGCCCCTGGTGGGCAGTGTTTGTTAATTGTTACTGTTTAGTTTTCTTAATTAATTCATTTGGCTGTGGGTTTTTAAAAGTAAAGAGCTGGGTTCTTCCCCGTTGGCAACTTGGCTTCTGGCTGGTTAAGGATCAGAGGGAAAGATGGAAACTGATGTTTGTGTTAGAATATGGATTTACAATAAAACCTTTGCAAATCTCTGAACACACTCAGCGGCTTAATTCTACACATGAATACAGATGTATGAAACATTTAACATGAATAATTCTCAAACAGATTTCAACACTGACTAAGTTAAGGCAATAATAAAGCTTAAATCAGAAGCTCAGTCAAAGAGGTAGACTTTTGGCAAAATCTAACGGAAAGATAGAAACGCTCAGACAGGAACTCCTGAGCTTGGGCCCAGGTAACTGAAGATACTGCCTTGAATGTTAGAGCAACTAAAATTGGGGATCAGCATAAGTTTTGAATTGGAGTTGTGCAGAGATCTCAGAAGGTCAATTCATTGTTAATTTTAAATCTGAGAAAGTTTATTCTTAAAACAAAGATATTAAGGGATAAGGGCCAAATATGGGTATATGGAGTTAGGCCTTAGATCAACCTTGATCTCATTGAATGGTGGAACAGGCTTGAGGGGCTGAATGGCCCAATCCTGTTCCTATGTTCCCGTGTCACAGGGCTGGCAGAATTTACAGGGATAAGGAGAGCTGAGGTCAAGAGGGAATAACTGAAAAGAAGAATGAGAATTATGAAATCAAGCTGCTGCCTATCTAGCAGACACAAGGAGGGATGTGTGAATGGGTTACGGTGCAGACCTGACATTGTCAGAGGCTATTTGATGAGTTCGGGTTTTAAACATTGTTTCAGGTTGAATGTTACCTTTGTCAATGGCAGGACTTTCGAGAGCAAGTGGTGACCTGAACTTCTGTAGCAGCCCATTCCCACCTCATCAGGAGGCTGATTCCAACCCTCTTGTTTCTCATTCATGATCTAGTAGAGCTCCACCAGCTTCAGAACCCCCTCCCCTTCCAGCATGCTTCTGAACCACTGAGGTTCATGTGTGGATCCAGTCATACATGTGATAAGGGAGGATCATTTTCCCAGCAGTAAGCAAGTAGGAAAACATGTACAAACTTCAATAGCTGGAAATGTTTCTGACGCCCTATTGGTTTGGACACTGTCAAAGCCTCCTTTTGTTTTATTCATTCATGAGATGTGGGCATTGCTCGCTGGGCCAGCATTTATTGCCCATCCCTGGTTGCCCTGGAGAAGGTGGTGGTGAGCTGCCTTCTTGAACTGCTGCAGGCCATCTGCTATGGGTTGACCCACAATGCCATTACGGAGGGAATTCCAGGATTTTGACCTAAGGGCACTGAAGGAATGGACATACATTTCCGAGTCAGGATGGTGAGTGGCTTGGAGAAGAACTTGCAGGTGGTGGTTTTCCCATTTATCTGCTGCCCTTGTCCTTCTAGATGGTCATGGGTTTGGAAGGTGCTGTCCAAGGAGCATCGGTGAATTTCTGCAGTGAGTATTGTTGAAGTTACACATTGCTGCTACTGAGTGTTGATGGTGGAGGGAGCGGTTGCTTGTGGATGTGGTGCCAGTCAAGCGGGCTGCTTTCTCCTGGATGGTATCAAGCTTTTTGAGTGCTGTTGGAGCTACACTCATCCACACAAGTGGGCAATATTTCATCTCACTGTTTGTGTGTGCCTTGTAGATGGTGGACAGGCTTTTGGGAAAGTCTGGAGGTCAGAAATTCACCAAAGATCCTCAGACAGCACCTTCCAAACCCACGACCACTTCCATTGAGAAGCATAGCGTAGCAGATATATGGGAACACGACCACCTTCAAGTTCCCCTCCGAGCCACTCAGCATCCTGACTTGGAAATATATTGTTGTTCCTTCACTGTTATTGGATCAAAATCCTGGAATTCCCTCCCTAATGGCATTGTGGGTCAACCCATAGCAGCAGGAATGCAACGGTTCAAGAAGGCAGCTCAACACCATCTTCTCAAGGGCAACCGTACAGATCAGACAATGGCTTAGTGTTATTATCGCTGGACTGTTAATCCAGAGACCCAGATAATATTCTGGGGACCCTGGTTCGAATCCTGCCACAGCAGATGGTGGAATTTGAATTCAATAAAATATCTGGAAATAGGAATTTAATGATGACAATGAATCCATTGTCAATTGTTGGGGGAAAAACCCATCTGCTTCGCTAATGTCCTTTAGGGAAGGAAACTGCCATCCTTACCTGACCTGGCCTACATGTGACTCCAGACCCACAGCAATGTGGTTGACTCTGAACTACCCTCTGGGCAATTAGGGATGGGCAATAAATGCTGCCTAACCAGCGATGTCCTCATTCCATTAATGAATAAAGGAGAAAAAAAAGGGGACGGGGAATAAATGCTGGCCAGCTAGCAACACCCGCTTCCCACAAATAAGTAAAAAAAATTAATCGAAGAGGGGTCTGTTTTCAGAATCCAAGCTAGGGGTGATCCAATTGATGCACCCCAAGCACAGCAACCTTTATATTTGCTGGCTCTAAATGTGGCCTAATCATTAAAGTTACTGTTTGCAATTAGTTTAAAAATAGTGAGTACATTTCAATGACAATCCATCTCTAATTTAACCAGATAGTACTTCAATGTAAATAACAGGGTACACAAATTCATGTTTTCTGGCTAATATCCCAACCAACCAACCAACCACGAACGCCATCCACAATTTAACTGACGACACCACCGTAGTGGGACAGATATCTAACAACGTTATGTCGAAATACAGAAGGGAGATAGAGGGCTTGGTGACATGGTGCAATGAAAACAATCTGTCTCTCAACACCAGCAAACCTAAAGAACTGATCATCGACTTCAGAAAGAAAGGAAGAGAACACGCCCCCATCTACATCAATGGAACTGAGGTTGAGAGGGTGCAAAGCATCAAGTCCCTTGGAGTGACGATAACCGACGACCTGTCTGGACTTGCCACGTAAATGCAACACTCAAAAAGGTACAACAATGCCTCTCCTTACTCAGGCAGCTCAGGAAATTTGGCTTGTCTACAAGGTTCCTCACCAACTTCTACAGATGCACCATTGAAAGCATACTGTCCAGGTGCAAAACGGCCTGGTATGGCAACTGCTCTGCCCAGGACCGTAAGAAACTACAGAAGGTGGTGTGCACAGCCCAGACCATCAGGGAAACCAGCCCTCCATCCATGGACTCTATTTACACGGCTCGCTGTAAACATCATCAAAGACCCATTGCCCCCTTTGGTAATGACCTCCTACAACCTCTTCCGTCAGGCAGAAGGTACAGGAGCCTGAACACATGCACAAGCAGGTTCAGAAACAGCTTCTTTCTGGTCGTTATCAGACTGTTGAATGGGCTCTAGCCTCAAATAATCTTACATGCAATGTAGTCTGTATGCCTCTGAGTCTTTTTGATCTATTAATCCTTTGCTTGCTGTGATCTGCCTATGCTGCTGGTAAACAAAGCTTTTCACTGTCTTTCGGTCCATGTGACAATAAAAATAATCAAGAGCCCATCAGAATATTACAGCAAAACAGCAAACTGAATTTATACTTCACTGCGGTATCCTGGGTCTGTATTCAGTATGGGAAGAGACCTGGAGGACTGGTGGATGAGAGACAAGGTTGGGAGACCAAGAGAAGGGGAGAAAGAGAGAGACAAATGAGGCAAGTGAAAGCCAGGCAGAGTACTAAGGGAGGTGGAGGTCAAATAGAGGGAGAGAAAAGAGAAGCAGGCAGAGGGTTGTGTAGAGAGAGAGAGAAAAGCGTAGGGAGGGAAAGGGGATGAAAAGGAGTAGAGAATAAAGGAAGAAAAGGATGGCAAGAAGAGATTGAGAAAGAGTGGGAGAAAGGTAAGGAGTAAAGGGAGAAAAGGGGGGAGAGAGAAAAGGGTGGAGGGAAAAAGGGCAGGAAAGGAGAAAGATAGAAGGTTGCAAGAAACAGGGATCAAGAGAAGAAACAGTTTTAGAGTTTTGCAGTAACTTTGAAGAAAGACGGTAATCAAACTATCTATCCTTCTGTTTAACTATTCTGGTCAGATGAATCTTTGCTTCTATTTGGGTTCAGTTTTGGTCAAAATATTATTTGTCTTTTCAACAGATAGATTGCGTCACCAGGAGACAGCTGTAGCTGTTGATGAAGGTAGATCAGACCAATTCTATTCTCTTTTATTGTTGTGAAAATATTGATGTTCCTGCAGTCTCTCCTTGATTAGGCTGGAGTGCAATCCATGACAGGCAACAACAATGATCCGAAAGAAAAGCATCAATACCTAACAGTTCTTTAACCCCCTCAGTTGTGGGAAAGTCCTGGCCGTCCAACAGAACAGCAATTTGGAAGAGGCAGGGCTTCATTCTGTCACTCAGGAAGGTCTCAAAGCACTTCACAGTTAATGGATTAATTTTCTAAAGTAAGTGACTGCCGCTGTAGGCAGTGACAAAGTGTATCATTTGATTAAGTACTTAGAGCACTTATAAAGAGTTGAGAAGCTAGACTGGGCAATGTGAAGCAGGCACCTTTATTTTTGGTCATGCGTAGGATAGAGGCATTGCTAGATGAGTCAGCATTTCTTGCCCATCCCTAGTTGCCCTTGAGAATGTGGTGGTGAGCTGACTTTTGAACCGCTGCAGTCCATGCGCTGTAGGTAGACTCACAATGCTGTTGGGGAGGGAGTTCCAGGATTTTGACCCAGTAACACTGAAGGAAGGGGCACTGAAGCAATGGTGATGTATTTCCAAGTCAGGATGGTGAGTGTTTTGGAGGGGAATTTGCACATGGTTGGGTGTTTCTATGTATCTGTTGCCTTTGTCCTTCTGGATGGCAGAAGTCATGGGTTTAGAAAGTGCCTCTAAGAAGCCCTGGTTAATTTCTGCAGTGCATCTTGTAGATAGTACGCACTGCTGCTAATGAGCATCGGTGGTGGAGGGGGTGAATGTTTGTGGATCTGGCGCCAACCAAGGGGACTTTTCTGGATGGCTCAAGTGCTGTTGGTTTACAGGCTTTGGGGAGTCAGGAGGTGAGTTACTCACTGCAGGATTCTAAACCACTGGCTCATTCTTGTAGCCCAGTATTTATGTGCGAGTCCAGTTCAGTTTCTGGTCAATGGTAACCCCCAGGATGTTGATAGTGAGGGATTCAGTGATTTTAATGTCATTGATTGTAAAGGGGAGATGGTAAGGTTTACTCTCGTTGGAGATGGTTATTGCCTGACACTTCTGTGGTGCAACTATTACTTGTCACTTCTCAACTAAATTCTAGATATTGTGTGTGTTTGTGTTTGTGTGTGTGAGTCTGTATGACTTTGTGTTTTTGAATCTGTCTATATGTATAAGTACGTGTTTGACTGTGTCTGTCTGTGTCTATGTGTCTGTGTGTGTCTGTATGTATGTCATTGTGTGTGCATCTGTCTATGTGTCACTGTGTGTCTGTCTGTGTATATCTATATGTCTTGCGTGTTTGTGTTTGTCTATACATATACGCAGGTGATTGTCTGTGTCTGTCTGTATGTATCTGTATGTCTGTATGTGTGTTTGTGTCTGTCTGTCTGTGTGCATGTCTCTCTGTATACAGGTGTGTGTGTGTCTCTTTGATTATAGGGGTGTGTGTGTGTATGTCTCTCTGTGTATAGGCACGTGCGTGTGTGTGTCTCTCTCTCTCTCTGTATATAGGCACGCGTGTGTGTGTGTGTGTGTGTGTGTGTCTCTGTATATAGGCACGTGTGTGTGTGTTATGTGTGTTGTGTGTCCGTGTGCGTGTGTATGTGTGTGTGTGTCTGCTTGTTTGTATATGTTGGTGGGGGAGCGCTAAGCAGTCAGTTTGAGATAGGAGACCATGTGATGAACCTTCCAAAATATATCCAATCAGAGTTGGCAATCCCTACGCACATTGAATAATTTTACTCTGGATGCAAATTTACCGTTTGATTATTTAATGTTTTCCTGATCAGATATTCTTTTCAAGCTCATTATTTCCACTCTAGGGGCCATTGTGATAATTAGTTTCCCAGGCTGATTGCTGCTGTTTAGTTTTCCCCAAGTAAACGGCGGTATGTTATCTCAAATCCAGTCCTATCATGGAATGCGGTGTGTATTTTATGTGTGTGTATATGGAACTTGGTGATGTTTAAAAATATCGCACTGTATAATTCCTACAGTTCAGGATTGTTGTCATAGCAACAATGAAATAATAGCATCAAAAGGATCTCAGGTTTTTTTGCTCTACTAGAGGAGAAAATTGAACAAACATAGCAACATGAGGCAACCAAAAAAAAAGGGCAGACGAGACACTTTGCCGTGTTCACAGCCCAGGCAACCATGTGGAAACCATGTCTGACATGAAAAGGGATGTAATTAACACTTTGCTGCCTTTGACTTCTTCGAAACACTCGGCATGTTCACACATGTTGCATTTTTGCTGCATATTACTTTTGTCTCTCCAGTGTTTCAAATTCTGTATTTGGACATCCCTTGGATTTGTTGGAAAGTATCCGTGGAGAGGAAAGAAGGCAAGTTTAATATCTCAGATCATTTTTTATTTCGCTTTTTAATACTGTGGACTGAAATGAGAAAGAATTGTTTTGAAACCCATGGATTCACAGGGATAGCTACATGTTTTGAAAGGAAGGTTTGTGATACCTATTGTGAATCCTGTTTGTGAAGCTGAGAGATCCAGCAATGTGCAGGCAAACTGGAGCTGCGGAGTTGTTTACAATTGAAGCTGATTGGTTTGTGGACAAGGAACCATTTACCAATGACAAAGATCCTCTGCCTGACAACCACTATGTGGTTTGTTGTCAGGGAATGGAACCATTTGGGCTGCGAGCAAGACAGAAAAGCTTTGTCAGACCTGAAGAGAAACCAGCAGGTCTGCAGCCAAAACAATCTCTCTGAGTTCTCCGCGGTAGGCCACTTTAAACAGGAAAACCAGCTTATCTTTCCTTGTAGCAAATGCTACAAATTGTGACTTTGAGTTGGACTAGTCAGAGACTTTTCATAAGTGTCTCAGCCATCCTGTGCCTCTTGCAAACCAGTGAAAGCATTTGGAAAAAGGAAGATCAAGGAGAAACCATGTGTAAAAGGGAGTTTACGGGATGGTTTGGAATTTTAATGTATAGAGTTTACTTAATTTAATTGTTTACCTGTAGCTAAACTCAAACTACCTGTAATAAATAAATATTCTTATTAAGAACAGAAATATGGCCCATGATTTCAGTCAAGATAAGCCTAAAAATCGGGTGCTTTGGGGATTTTGCATATTTTCAAAAGAAACTTTAATATTTGTGATGAGTGTGGGAATAGTGGGGCTTGATCTCTAGTGCATTAACCCACTGAGATGTGACAAGTTAAATTGGCTGTGAGTCAGAAGCTCCAAAGGCAGCAGTCTGTTAATCAAACAGAGATGGTCGATCACACCGCAATACTGTAGTAAAACAGCCATTTAATTGTCGTGGTGCTGACTGATTGAGGAATATACCCCAGCTTCCTGAGTTAGTGGCTGGCTGGAGAGGTTCCCCTGACACTGAGCCTGACAGCTCTGGGTTCAAATCCAGGCAGACTCTCTGGTACAGTATTGAGGGAGCGCTGCACAGCCAGAAGGAGGTCTTAAACCAATTGCTAAATTGTCCACAGTATCTGGGCATGTGCACGCTAGGTAGATTAGCCATCTAAATGTGGGGATAGGGTAGGTCTGGGTGGGATGCTCTTTAGAGGGCCAGTGCGACTCAGAGGGCTGAACGGCCTCTTTCCACATTGTAGGGATTTTATGATTACTACAGAAACCCAGAAGGTCTGGCGACATCTGTGGAGAGAGAAACAGAGATAATGTTTCTGAATAAGGGTCACTGGACTCGAAATGTTAATTCTGTTTCTCTACCACAGATGCTGCCAGGCCTACTGAGTTTCTTCAGCATTCTCTGCATTTGTTTTGAGATTGCCAACATCTGCAGTATTTTGCTTTTATTTGATAAATTCTCCCTGGTGTCCTGTTCAATGTTTACTCCCTGATCAATGTCACTAAAAGGAGATTTTCATCATTTATTTCCAACCTCCTGGCTCAACAATTCACCCCAATGTTTCTTTCATTCCCCACAAACCTAAGCACCTCCTAATCTCTGGTGTTGGTTTGCAAATTGGCACCAAGTCCCGTTTACCCATCATGTCCGATTCTGAGCAAATCAACCCCTTAGTCTGAAAATTCTCATCTTTCATGTCCAGGGTTTGTGACCTCCTTTATCTCCGTAACCTATTAAAACCCCCTCAAGAGCTCCACCCTGCTTTCTCCCACCCCGATTTCCACCACCCCTTCCTCAACATTTGCTGACCACGCTGTCAGACTTTTAACCTAAAATAACTCCACAGAGGCAGCATCCCCTTTATTTATTCGAAGAGAGTCCTTGGCACTGATCCAGCTCCCTCAGAGCCGGCTCTCAGAGTGAACAGAACCTCTGACACTCCTGTTTATATCTGTCAGCCAGGGCTCCCTGATTGGACCAGGTTAACAGCCCCAATCAGGGAACTCATATTCTAAGTGATGCACCTGGCTGACCTTATGACAATCACTTCATATCTGAAAGGTTGGCACGGTGGCTCAGTGGTTAACACCAGGGACCTGGGTTCAATTCCACGGTGACTGTGTGGAGTTTGCACATTTTCTCCGTGTCTGCGTAAGTTTCCTAAAGGTGCTCTGGTTTCCTCCCGCTGTCCAAAAATATGCAGGTTAGATGGATTGGCCAGGCCTACTTCCACACTGTAGGGATTCTAGGAAAACCAGAAATTGCTGGAGCAACACAGCAGGTCTGGTAGCAGCTGTGGGGGAGAGAAAGCAGAGTTAACATTTCCTGTCAGACTTTAAGCTCTCCCTAAACCTCTCTGTCCATCCACCACTTTGTTTTTAATGACTCTGCTTAAAGTTGAGGCAGAATATTTGGTCAGACAGCCTTAACTGTTTCAATGGCTACCTATTGACACTTCAGCAGAGCACCTTGGGATGCTTTACTGTGTTAAAGGTGTCAAAATAAATGCAAGTTGTTCTTGTTGACTGTCTGTGCAGCACAGGCGCAGCTTTAAAATGAAGGAGTGCTGCCAGGCGTTTCGTTTTATTGATCATCATTAATTCTCATTCTATGACTCCCTGGGCTGCAATCTCAAAGAACGGCCTTGCATCACTGTGAGCAACAACTGCTTAAAGTTCAGCAACTGTAGATTCTTCACAACACATTCAACGTCTCTCAGTCTGTGGTCATTGCATTTAACAGCATTGGAGAAGTGGGGTTTAAAGAGCAATAAAAATCCAGACAAATCATTTTAATAAGCACACAATCTCACTGGTGATTTCCCTTGCAAAGATCTTAACTCCCAGAACCAATTTTCCCTGTCTGTGAAATGGTTGCCAATTGCATAGCAGCAAGCACAGGTTGAATGAGATAACACAGCATGGAGTTGGAGGAATGCAGCAGGCCAGGCAGCATCAGAGGAACAGAAATGTCAACTTTCCTGCTCCTCTAATGCTGCCTGGCCTGCTGTGTTCCTCCAGCTCCACACTGTGTTATCTCAGACTCCAGCATTGGCAGTTCTGACTATCTCTGCACTCTGAGGCTGGCTCAGTGGTTAGCACTGCTGCCTCACAGCGCCAGGGACCTGGATTCAATTCCACCCTTGGGCGACAGTCTTTGTGGAGTTGGCACATTCTCCCTGTGTCTGCGTGGGTTTCTTCCGGTTTCCTCCAGCACTCCAAAGATGTGCAGGTTAGGGTGGATTGGCCATGCTAAATTGCCCCATAGCATCCAGTGATATGCAAGGTAGGTGGATTAGCCATGGAAAATGTGGGTTTATGGGGTCAGGGTGGATTTTTAGCAGACCCGATGGGCTGAATGGCCTCTTTCTGCATTATATGGAATTTATGCTGAATCACAAGCAAGCTCCCTCTCTTCCTCCAAGGAAGACAGGGAATATCTGGAAGGATTTTTCATACCTGGGCACGCGATTTTCCTGTCTTAAAGTCATTGGTTCCAATTCTTGGCATCTTCATTCCTGGTGGCTTGTTTGGACAAGGGTGCTCCAATAAGATGTGAAGCCAGGGATTTTTTTTTTCTCTCCCTGTGCGGCAATCCCACTGCAATGTTGAGATAAGTGTTGGCTGATCCTCCTGGCTAATCCCCTCAAACACAGGCCAAAATGTGAGAAATAAGAAATAGAAAAGAAAGGCGAGATAAAAACGGAAAATGCTAGAAATACCTGACCAGTGTGCAAAATTCATGTGAATGTTTTATTCTCAAAACTTGCCCCAATCCTGTTTTTCTGTCACCACAGTATTTTCCAACTAAATACACAGCAGGGCAGAGCTCAAACAAAAGGAGAATCTGCGGGCGCTGAAAATGTAAAATATAAAAAGGAAAGTACAGGAAGTACGCTGCAGTTCTGACAGCATCTGCCGAGAGAAGAAAAGTCCTTGACCTGGAACTTTTCCCTCAGCTGGTGCCGGACCTGCTCAGTGTTTGTAGCAGTTTCTGCTTTTCCAGTCTAATGTGTCAGATATTCTTTGCTCAGGCTGAGTTTCCCAGATCGCAATTAGACATAACGGCTTTCTGTACCATTGCTCATTAACGCTCTGGGCTGACCACATGTCCCACAATAATGCCGCAGATATGGCCATGGAGAGCTCCCGGTTCCCTCTCTTTCAAAACGTGACCTATTTGTAAAAGCGTGCCACTGCCCAGGTGTGAACTTTACTCTGGGAAAGTTCCCAATGAGTAGCAAACTGCCTATTGATGCTGGAGCAAATTATTGCAGGCGCTGGAATCTGTACTGAAAACAAAAAATGCTGGCAATCACAACGGGTCAGGCAGTGTCTGTAGAGAGGGAACAAATTAACGTTTTGAGTCTAGATGACTCTGAGTGAAAGTGAGTTTTGGCAAACATCTTGTTGAACTTTGTGAAAGTAGCTCAAATGAAGAGTCTCCTAGACTCAAAACGTTTTCAGTACGCATCCCAGGATTTCTTGTTCGCAGTACCTACTCAAGCCGATATGTCAATAAATGAGGTGGCTTAGGCCTTTTCGCTGAATGCACAAGTCTATTCAAATGGTGAGCTGCAGAAAACAACATCTGACTAAATAGTTAACTCAACAAACAGAACAGAGAGTCTAATTAAACAGTGTACTGCAGCAACCTACTGTCAGTTTAAACAGTGCACTGCAGCAAACAGTCTACAGAATCTACTTAAACAGGGCACCACAGCAAAATGTCTTCAATGAATTAAATAGGGTGCTATAACAATCTACAGAGTCTAATTATTTAGCACACTGCAGCAAACAATCTTCCGTCTCTTTGAAAAGTATCATTATAAACAGAAACCATCCTGACAAAGGGTTTTGGCCTGAAATGTTGACTTTCCTGCTCCTTGGATGCTGTCTGACCTGCTGTGCTTTTCCAGCTTCACACCTACAGACTCTGGCTTCCAGCAAGTGCAATCCTTATTGTCTCCTGATCTAAGCAGTAGTGACTTCTCCTGATTAAATCACAGCGATTTTATTTCAACTAAATAGTGTTGAGAATAATTAAAACAGAAATGATGTGCATAAAGCCAATCCTGGCAGCGCAGTTTTTTTTCTGCATGATTGAGAGGAACTCTTAAATCGTCATCTCTCTTTTCACCGTGGAGAAGAGAATAAAGCAGCCCATTTGATTGGCAACCCCTCCACTGTCTTCAAAATTCATTCCCTTCAGCAACAATGCTCAGTAGCAGCAGTGCCTGCCATCTGCAATATGCAAGACAGTAACTCAGCATAGTTCCCCTGACAGCATCTTCCAAACCCATGATCACTATCATCCAGGAGGACAAGGGCAGCAGATACTTGGGGACACCACCATGTCTGAGTTCCCCTTCAAGCCACTCACCATCCCAACTTGGAAGTATACCCTTCGGTGTCATTGGGTCAAAAGCCAGGAAGTCCCTCCCTGACAGCATTGTAGCTATCCTTAAACCCCAAGGCCTGCAGTGGTTGAAGAAAGTTGCCTACAGTCACTTCCTCCAGAGCAATTAGAAAATGGGGAATAAATGATGGTCCAGCCAATGAGGCGGTCATCCCATGAATGATTCTTTAAAACAAAAATTGGCCGCAGTTAATAGTGTGTGTTGCCAATAAGGACAGTGCACCGCGCACAGCACAATGTACAGACATGATAAATGGGTCAGGCCATCGTGGTAATTAATGCTAGCCAATTTGTAAAACCAGCAGCATGTGAGATCATGCAGATATTGCAGGGAATGAAAGCTCCTCATTAACGAACCTCTAGTGCAATAATGAAAATTGTATGTCCGATATTAGGAATGCCACTTAGGATTGGATTGAATACCGTCAGTGGCTAATCATAGATGGTATCACATTGAACACTTCATTTCCGAGAGCGGCTTGGCTGACTGGGAGATACAGTGTTTACCAACCACTCCAGTTTATCTCGTCTTCCGCAGCCTCTCAATCTTCCCACTCCACTGTAGTAAGGACAGATAGAGTGAACGAGAGACAGGTAACAATGATAGCTTATTAGAATCTTAGAATTAGCTTTACAGGTATTGTCAAATGTACTCAAATGAGTACAGTGGAAAGTTTACAAATCAGCACTTATGGCGCCATCTTAGCTATAAAGGTACCTGGGTAAGGATTCTTCAGTACAAATTCTTAGGGAAAAAGAATTAGAAAAATAAGAAAATAAGAAGAGTCCAGTATTACAGATCATAGTAAGAAATTAGAAAAATGAAGATGTGAAAAGTTCAGAATAACTGTCCTTCCAACCCAGTCCATGCCAGCACCCAGCCTTTAGTACACACCAGGCCTTAACTCCAGACCGCTCCGAACTTCACCTCCAGGCTCTGCAGGCTGGGAGACTCACTCTGGAACCACTTTGTTGCTGGATGTTCATGCTGAGGCCACGTCTCGCTGAAAGACCACCATGTCTGGCCAAGAGACCGTCACGCCGGGCCAGGAGACACTGCTACGATGGGCCGGGAGACACGGCCACAATGGGCCGGGAGACACTGTGATGATAGGCCGGGAGACACTGCCACGATAGGCCGGGAGACACGGCCACGATAGGCCAGGAGACACTGTTACGATGGGCCAGGAGACACTACCACGATAGGCCGGGAGACACTGTTACGATGGGCCAGGAGACACTACCACGATGGGCCGGGAGACACTGCTACAAGGGGCCGGGAGACACTGCTACGATCTGCCGGGAGACACTGCTATGATAGGCCAGGAGACACTGTTATGATGGGCCAGGAGACACTACCACGATGGGCCGGGAGACACTACCACGATAGGCCGGGAGACACTGCTACGATCGGCCGGGAGACACTGCTACGATAG